>NW_024062744.1:600000-1200000 GCF_006381635.1 Hibiscus syriacus | reverse complement strand
CCAAAATCTTAAGTTTTGTTTATGGTAACAAATTTTAAGTTTTTTGAGAGGATTTAGTTCTAGGGCTTCGAAATGATTCTGAGTTGTTCTTAAGTGTCTATAAATGTGTTTCTAAACATTTAGAGGCTTAAAGTGATATTTTTAATCCTTTGTTTGCTTTGGTTAGTGAAAGAATGTAGTAAGTGCTCAAAAGCTAAGAGCAAGGAAAAATTGGTGATTAGGTGACTCTTGGAGCTTTTTTCCATCAACTAGAGCTAAGGTAACACATAAGTAACTCCCCTCTACCATATGTAAGCCATGAATCTATGTTTGTTTACTTGTTGTGTTCATTGAGTGCAAAGTGGGTGTTAATGGTAGCTTGCTTGATTGGTGTTTTTGTTATGTTAAAATGTCTCATTGTGGTGCTAAATAACCCCATAAAACTTAAAAAAACATTTTATAGCCTTAAGGGGGCTTATGAGAGGGTGTAAATATTCCAAAATCAGGGTTAGTGACTAAAATGCAAGTTTTGAAACTTTAAGGTCTGATTTTGAAAGATTAAAAAGTACAGGGACTTAGATAGGAATATTTTTGGTAGTGGATTAAATAGCAAGGATGGAAAGAATAAAGATTATTATGGTCTTTTAAGTTTAAGGATATTTTCTCTCCTTTATTAAAGGATAAACACGTAGGATTTGGGAGAATTATCTGGAACCATTTCCTTTTGCCTTCTTCTTCCCGCTAGCTTCATGGTAAAGGTGTGTAACATCCCAAAATACGGGTTAGTGACCAAAATTGTAAAATTTCAGAATATGGTGATTAAAGTATAATAGTTTAATAGTTTAATGATTTGTTCAGAAATATTTCCTAAAAGTTTATAGTAATTATCCAAAGAATTAAAGGGCAAAATGGTCATTAGACTTGAAAATTATAATTAAATGATATATATATATATATGGATAAGGATAGGAGATTTTCCAGAAAAAATCTCTTCTCTCTTTTCTTCTTCATTTTCTCTTATCCACGTGTGAAGCCAAGCAAAGGTGAGTTTTCTCTTGAGCTGATTATGTGCTGAAATTTAAGTTTAGTTTTGATTATTAGATGCTAAGTAAGATTAAGGAAGGATTAATTTGCTTTAAAACAACAAAATGAAGAGTTTATGAGGATTTAAAGATTTGGAGTTTTTGAATGAAATATCGAAATAAAGTTTATATTGAGAATTGAAAGTTGAATTTGACTTGTCATCAAGTTAATTAAGGGATAGGAAGTGTTAGAATAGGAATTTGAACATGTTGCAAAACTAGTATAATTTTTTGCAATTACATAGGAATGACTAGATTTGAAGTTAAAGAAGTGATTATGGAATAGAAATAAGTTTAAGTATGTGTATTAAAGTTAGGAGTATTAAAGGAAGTAAAATATGAAGGTTTGAGTTGAAAATTGATGATTTTCGAGTTTAGAATACAATTTCTGGGTAGAGGGAACCGATACCCTATGAATGGGAATCGATTCCCCCTCTTGAACGAAAAATTCCAGTATGTTCAGGGGGTATCGATTCCCCTTGGGGGGGTATCGATTCCCCCCTAAATGAAAATATAGAATTTGATTCATTAAACCGGTTTAAGTTATTATCATCAAGTTTAAAGTTTAGGCTTCTGATAGTTGTTTTGAAATGATATATTTATGTAGATATTGAGCCTAAACAAGTTCCGGAATAATCAAATGATTATAATCGAATCAAAGCAAGGCTAAGGTGAGTGCAATTTAAATTGTACTTATGTGATTGATCAAACATTGGCTTGCGATGAGTCAATGATAGAGTTACTATGGTAAGAAGTAACTTATATAATGTTATGTGATTACTTTGTGTGCATTAGTACATAGAAATGTATGTATGTTTATATGTTACATGATTTACATGCTTACATGAAAATGCAACATATGATATTAGATATGTGCTTACACATATATTTGGTATGTGATAGAAGAGAATGAACATGTGATTATGAGATCAAGGATTACACGTACATGTAATACGTGACTGAAAAGAAAAGATATGTGTTTATAAGAGAAATAATATGAATAAGTAATGTGAACGGTCATAAATGATAATGCCCATGTTATGTGATATGAGAGCTAGGGGTATAGTTGGCATGCCAAGGGTCGAGGGTTACCTATGTTCTTCGGGACATATGGACTGTTTACCTATGTTCTTCGGGACATATGGACTGTTTACCTATGTTCTTCGGGACATATGGACTGATTACCTAGGTTCTTCGGAATCTATGGACTGGTCCTTCGGGACATTTATACGAGCTGTTGTGACAGCATAGTGGTGCACAACCTCAATGTACTCATATACCTTAAGTTCTCAAAAGTATACATGGGCTAATACATGGTCCTTACAGAGAGTAAATAAATAAATTGATTTGCTACTATGTATGTTTTGTTGTGAAGTAGTATATGTGTTCCATGGTATGTAGAGAAATGTTCGATATATGTATTTATACGATAAAAAGGTACTAAAAGTACTTGTATTATCTCATGTTATCATGTATACTGAATTATATGCGGCTCGATTGAATTCATAGATTGAATGTTTATATTTATGAGAAATGCATTATTATTATGTTTTTGCTTCACTAAGTCTATGACTTAGCGTGTAAGTGTTACACGTAGGTACTGAGAAGCAGAAGGATCAAAGCTAAGTTCAAAGTAACAACATATCTCTGCTCAAAGACCAGATCAGAAGTAAATTACACAGTATGTATTATTATGTGATAAATAGGTTGGCATGTAAATAAAGTAGGTAAATTAGGTATTTATGCTCTGATCGAGTTTTGTAATATTTTAAACATATTTATATAAGTACAAATGCAAAGAAATGAACTGTTAAATTTTTACGAGTGTTATGTACAATTTACGAAAATCACTGTAGCAGGTTACTGTATTACTGTTCATATCGTATTTCACCGTTCATAAACACGTTTTTATCTCAAAATTTTATACCAAATATAATTGAATAATACATGATTGTATTTTCTTAATATAAATTCAAATGTTCAGTTATTTTACAAGAATAAAGATTTTGAAATTGTCAATGTGACATCTCGGACTCATATCCAGGTCGGGTACGGGTTGGGGTGTTACAAGGTGAGTTGAATTATAAATGTTTATTTCTAGAATTTCTAAGTTGGTTTTTGTTCTTTGGGTGTTATATAAGCTTAAGGAAAGCTTATATAAGATCAAAACAAGAAAAGAGAATTAGAAAGAGAATTGTAATTAGGGTGTAAAAAAGAATTGTTGGTATGAAGATGTTTTTAAAGTTTTGTTGATAAATTTGACTTGTCATAAGAAGAATTAAGAAGTTAGAAGTAATAGAAATGAATTAAGAACATGGTGAAATTTTGGTAAGATTTTTTAGTTTCAAGAATTATAATGAGACATTGAAGATAATGGTGTGTTATAAGGATATAAGATTATATGAATAAGTATAGTTAAAGTTAATGGTATAAAAAGAGTTCAAAATGAGAGGTTTAAGTAAACTTTGGTAAATTTTCGGGTTTAAAGAAATGAATTTTGGGTTGGTAGTATCGGTACTGGTTGAGTAAGTACCGATACTACCAAGCAATTTATGAGAAATTTATGCATGGGGTATCAATACTACATGAACAATATCGATACCATAAGGAAAAAAGAGTAAGAAATCTTCATGAAGTATCGGTATTGAAGTGATAGTATCGATACTGAGAGTATCGATACCAATGTGGAGGGTATCGATACCAGGCAACATCGAATCTAATTTTGGTATCGATACCGGGGTAGAGTATTAGTACCCTATCATAGAAGTGTCGGTACTGGGCTGGTGGTACCGATACTACTTAAGCTGGAAAGCAAAATTTGTATTTTATTTAGTTTGCATTGGTAAGAATCTTTTCGAGTAGTTCAAAATCTGATAATTATTGGATTGTGTATTCGTGTAGATATCGATCGAAAGCAAGTATCTAATGAGTCAACCAAATAAGACCGAGCAAGGAAGAAGTAAGAGATCAATATAGATTAGTGAGGTCAGGTGAGTGCAATTATGATTTGATGGGAAATTAGACTTGCAATAAGTCTGTTTCTGACATTTTGCATATATAATTGTATTGTGTGAACATGCCTTGCATGTTTTATATGTTATGGGATTTATGTGATTGTAAGTGCATAAAACCTAAGCTATATGATATAAGATTATGTACCTATGTAATAATATGAGAATGTTATATGAGAAAAGGTATGTGAAAGTGATAATGTGATATGAGAATGTTACATGAGATATGTGATTATAAATGAAATGATATGAACTATGTGATATATGTGACATGTGAATTATATGCGTGTAACTGAACTACGTGACTATGGGAATATGTGATAAATATGAAAGATAATGCCCATGTTATGTGTTATGAGAGCTAGGAGTATAGTTGGCATGCCAAAAGTTGAGGGTTTTACGCGGTCCTTCGCGATATATATGTAATCCTTTTGAACATATATGCAGTACTTCGGTACACTTATTTGGTCTATTGGAATACGTATATGGTTCTTAAGGAGTGGTCCTTCGGAACATATGTATTATATGTGGTCATTCGGGACATAGTGGTCATTCAGGACAAATCCTACGCGCCCCTAGTGGGAATTATACAAGCTGTGGTGACAACATATGTGCACAACCTCAATGAACTCATATATCTTTAGTTCTCAAAAGTGTATGGGATAAACAAAGAAATAATATAAATAAATATTGTATGATGTTATATGATTTGTTTGTGAAAGGTATAGTATGAAGTGCTTCAAAGGTTAAGATCAAATTATATGTTCTAAATGGATTAATGATAGTGATAATTACAATAATGTGACTAGAATAATGATGATATGTGTGCATGTATATAATTGGTTATATGAACTTGTATATGATGTTTGTATTATATTATTATATGAATTGTGAAATGTTCATGCATTATTGAGTATATAGGGTTCATATTATACGTGTTTTATGCCTCGCTAAGTCAACGACTTAGCGTGTGTATATTTCACACGTAGGTTCCGACATTAGAAAAGGGAGTAAAGATAGGCGATCCAGGTCAACTTCTCATTTCTATAGATCAGATCAAAAACATATTCGAATATATATATATATATATATATATATATATATATATATATATATATATATTGTTATATAGAATGTAGTTGGCATGTAGTTAAACGATTACAATTGTATAAGCTCTGATAAGTTTTATAAACTCTTTGATATAAATTGCATGAATTATGCAATTTTATTTAATAAAAGTGGGAATTTTTCATTATTTTGTAAAAGTAAATTTTTTGAAAAGTCAATGTGACACCTCGGACTCGGGTCCGGATCAGATACGGGTTGGGGGTATTACATTGGGAACCCATTTTCGTGCTTAAAAGGAGCACCCATGACTGTCTGTATCGGTACTGTAAGTAAGAACAATAGTGATAATATTCTTTGTATAGGATGAAAATAAGGCAATTTTGAGGGTGAGTATCGATACCCCTTCAAGGAGTATCGATACTCGGGGTCTGGTGTCGATACTGAAGGAGTAATATCCAGACTGAGGACACTTTGAGGTTTCCAGAATTTAATTTTGGTACTGATACTCATGAGAGTATCGATACCAAAGATTGAGTATTGATACTCTCCGTCAGGGTATCGATACTATGAATTAAAATGAAACATCGAAGCTAAAATTGGTATCGATACTAAGGCCAATATCGATACCCTAAGACCAGTATCGATAGTGACAGGCTTAGTATCGGTACTGATAGACTGTTTTGGGTAGAAAACCTTGGCTAACTTTCGAAGCTTAAGAAGGGGTTTATGGGGGCATCGAGGGTTTATCTGAAACCCTTATAAACAACAACACTAAATTATGTAGCATAAAACTAGTCTTTTTATGACACTCGGGAAACGACAAGGACACCCGGGTTACTTGAGCGATCACATGTACTATTCGAATATGTATGTAGAGATATTCATATTCTCTTCTCCAGTGTTACGCCACTTTTGTATCAGTGCGAATGCACTTTTGTACCAGTGCTGAGGCACTTTAATATTAGTGAAAAGGCACTTTAGTATTAGTGCAAAGGCACTTCCATGATTTTAATGGCAAGCCCTTATTATGATTCATTTGATGTATTGATACATATTCTTTTTGCCATGATCTATGCTTAATGCATTTCGTTGCACCATGGCTTAACTTGCTAAGCAATCATAGTTGTTGGATGCATGTAGTATAGTGAAATCATTTATGTGGCACTAAGGTCGTAGCTCAGCATTCGACATTGTTTCTGTTGGCAAGTTAGTAGGTGTAGAACTCGGGAGCTTATTGCCAGACTGTCGGATTCCATATATCAACAACAACAACAGAGTATGTCTTGATTATTATACTGAGCATGTATTATAATAGACCCTTTTTGTAATTGAATCATAACTCTTGGATTACTGTATTTTGATAATTTATTTGGGAGCTCTCCTGTTTTGTAAACTAAACTACTTTTATTATATTGCTTTAGGACGATGAATTATTTTTACAAAATGAAACGTCTTAAGAAAAATTTTAGGTTAATCACTCTGGTGGTCTCGTGTAATGCCCAAAACCTTCGGGTTTCGCTTTAATCGAATATGGGTGTTACAATAATTTTGAGCCCCAGGCAGGAGGGTCCCTGGGCAAGTTCCCCTCTTGCACATGCTTAAATACAGGCCTGACAATGATAACGATGGTTGTCGGTAAGTGAGTGAGCAATGATTGGTGGGTGGTTATTTGACGATGAAGACAACGATAATTAAGGTTTAAAATTAAGAATTTTAGGAATTTGGGATTATTTTGAGACATTAAAAAATTGGGGTTTTAAAAAAATTAATAATTTAAGTTTTAAAAAAAATATAAACACGAAAAGGGTCATGTTTTGATCGTTTGATAGATTTTTTTAACATATGTGATGTGCCATACACTCAAAATAATAATTAAGAAAATGTTAGGCATCTATCTTGACTTTAAAAAACACACTTTATACACCTAAATTAAACAAGAGATATAATTTGGGCACTTAAATTTTAATATTCTTGTCTTTGTTCGAATCTAGATGCAATATTAATGAGGGTATGGAGATTGAGAGAATTAGTTTGACATATTGCTCTGCGATCGATTCTAAATGTATCAACAAACTACTGCAAAAGAGAATCTAATTATATGAACTTTCCTAATCAGAATATGTGTCGTGATGAAATCAATATGCAACGTCAAACTATAATAATGATAGACAAAACTGTTTCATAAAAGTAAAAGAACAATTGTACCATAAAAACAGGAAAAAAAACTAACGCTTGAAGAAAATGTAAGAAAAATGGAGTATAATTATTTAGATTTAAATTAAAAAATATTAAGAAAAGAAGAAAAAAAACGATAATATTTACGCTAATGTCTAAGACCACACTTTAAAAGAAAAAAAAAGTGTAGAAAATCACTTCAAATTTAAATAAATATAAAATAAATTAATTTTAAAACCTTAAAAAGATTTTTACTTTTAATCTCATAACATGTTTTTACATATAATTAAAAGTCTATCCAACTTTAATTAAAGTCAACATTTTCCTCAATATTCCAAAGTCTTACTCAACAGGAGACGTCCTTAATTAAAGTATCAAGTATTAATAAATTTTTGTCAATATTTTACTTTGATTGGTGTATTATATATTCAATGTTAAGCTAACTGACAGAACATTATGTTAGATAACTAAATTTAATATCAATTTGTACTTACATTTAAAAAATCAATTTTCATCCACAATATAAAAATATGTCAAAAAGTCCCCTAAAAATTAATAATAATTAGTAGTTGTTTATAAAGTTTGATAATTTCTTGCACCTTCTAAAGTCACTACCAGGTGCACATACTTCTACATATTTTAGAGAGGATAATGGTGGCTTGGTTGAAGTTGAGTTGAATAAAAAAATGCGAATTATTTGAGTTGTGTATTATTTTACAATTTAAATTTTATTTAAAAAAAATTCGAGTCGAGTCAATTCAAGTTGTTCAAGTTTATTTTAAATTTAATTGTAAATATTTGTAAGGTTATAGTACTATTTGATTCTAATTTAAATGACTTTCTATAATCATATACAATATACATTCATATTTTTTCTATATCTGATATACTTATATCATAAAAAGTTGAGAGTCTTTATTCAAACTTGAAAATCAATCTACTAATTACTAAATTTTTTTAGCTAGTTGGGTTTTATTTTATAACTCGACCTGAATATGAATTTTTTTTCAAGTTGAGTTAAATTTATATAATTGCAAGTCGAGTTAAATCAAGTTTTCTTAACACTGAATCGAGTCAAAAAATTTAATTTTTTGAGTCTAGTTGAATTTTGATTACCATACTAGTGGAATTCCTCTCCACTTGCGTTTGACTTCTCCATTTATCTCATTCACATAAATTCCTTTTGTAACACCCCAATTTCCCCTATTTCAAACCTCATAAATTGGGAATTTTCCTTCAATCCATGAATTGAATTTTGGTGACCAGTTTGTAAGGGAAACAAAGTTTTGGGCCATCAAAAAAACCCTAGAGAAGTCAGGGAATAAATAACCTAATTTTTATTAGAGGTGAACCCTACCTCTAGCATTGTAATATGAACGATTACTTGCTTCATTCTTTTCCCTCTTTTTTTTATTTCAATTGATCACCGCTTCCCTCTACAATCATCGCGCCACCATGGCTGTCCAAGTAAAGCCACCAGACTTAGCAGTTGTGTCGTGTCGTTCTCCTTAGCGCAACCACACATTCATCATCGACCAAATTGGGTAAGTTTACCTCGAGTTATGGCTCGCCCCGTCGTCGTCATTTCTACCCTTGATAAAGAATAACATATGGACTTTCATGCCTCTTCCATCGAATTGGAGGGTTATTCATTGCAAGTGGTTGTTCGAGGTTAAGAAAAGCGTAGACGGTTTCATAGCTTGATATAAGGCTTGGCTCAACGCTAAAGGATTTCTTCAGCAGCCTGGCATTGATTTTCATGAAATCTTCAGCCTAGTGGTTCAGCTGACCACTATTCGTGTTATTATTTCTCTTACCCTAACCAAAGGGTGGACGTTAATGTTAGCATGATGAGTCAGCATCAATGTTGTTAGTACTGCAGCGTGTATGAGCTTAGACTGCATGGGGTCATTAGTTGAATAGTTAGAAGCTTTTTGAAGTTGTTATAGCAGTTAAGGTTGTTAGGATGTTAGCATGGTTAGTTGAATACTTAAGGTTGTTACATTAGTCAAGAGAAGCTATATATAAACAACATCAATCTTGTATTCAATGCAGAGTTATAGTATACAATATACAAGTATTGTTCATTTGTTTTCTTCATTCTCAATATGGTATCATTCGCCAAACGGTCTTGACTTTGTTTTTCTTTCGCTGCATGGAGTTCGTTAGCTCTATCATGACTGCTTCTGCCGTCGTTGATGTTGTTTCCCTCGAAAGGTCACCAATTCTTGCAAATGGAAACGACGATCCCCAATAACCTGAGTCGTAATCAATACGTGTACTTAGCTAAGCTATCCGAGCAAGCCGAGTGCTACAAGGAGATGATTCAGTTCATGCAACAGTTGGTCCTCGGCTCAACTCTATACGGCGAACTAACCGACTAGAAAAAGAACCTTCTCTCCATCGCCTTTAAAAACGTGACCGGATCTATACGTGTTGTGTGGAGAATAGTCTCTTTGATCGAGTAGAAAGAAGAAGGTCGAAAGAACGAGGAACACGTTGTGCTCGTCAAGGAGTATAGATCGAAGATTGAATCTGAGTTGCCAGATGTTTACGCTAGTATCTTGACTTTATTAGAATCAAATATGATCCCTTCTACTATCGCTAGTGATTCGAAGGTTTTCTATTTGAAGATGAAAGGAGATTATCATCGTTATTTGGTAGAGTTTAAGGCTGGTGATGAGAGGAAAGTTGTTGTTGAAGATACTATGTTGTCTTACAAGGCAGCTCAGGATATTATGCTGGCGGGTCTAGCACCAACGCACCTGATTAGATTGGGGCTAGCTCTGAATTTCTTGGTGTTCTACTATGAGATTCTCAATCAGTTTGATAAAGTATATAGCATGTCTAAACATGCTTTCGAGGAAGCCATTGCTGAGCTTGCCACACTGGGAGAAGAGTCATACAAGGACAACACTCTTATAATGCATCTGCTAAGGGATAATCTTACTCTCTGGACTTCGGATGTGCAGGACCAGTTATATGAGCCGTAGCAGGCGTGTTAAACCGGCGGTGGTCCTATTCTTCATTTGAATGTGTTCGTGGTTTACTGCATCACCTGTTTTTTTTTTCAATTTGGTAAAGCAAAATGGATATAATTTCTTGGGGTGAATTTGTAATAAGTATGATAATATAGTCCTTTAAAAAAAAGGAAAAAAAATATATGTCAAGGAACCTTGTATAAGAGGACGAATAAGAAAGAAATGAAGGTGAACAAGAAGAACGAAAGGAAGCATCAACACTTTCGATTCAAGTGAACGGAAAGAAGCATCGGCACTTTCGATTCAAGTCGAACGGAAGGAAGCATCGACACTTTCGATTCAAGTCGAACGGAAGGAGGCATCGACACTTTTGATTTAAGTGTTCAACTTTTTGTCAAGAAGGTTGAGAAAGTAGGGAGAATGTTAGAAATTAGTTGTAATTAGTTTTTAGAGCTTGTTGTGTACTTGCTTGTACTCTAGTATAGCTAGTAATAGTGTGTTCAAGGTCAGAAGAACAAAAGAAGAAGAAGTATCGGGAATGTTAGCATGATGAGTCAACATCAATGCTGTTAGTACTGCAACGTGTATGAGCTTAGACTACATGGGATCATTAGTTAAATAGTTAGAAGCTTCTTGAAGTTGTTATAACAGTTAAGGTTGTTAGGATGTTAGCATGGTTAGTTGAATAGTTAAGGTTGTTACATTAGTCAAGAGAAGATGTATATAAACAACAACAATCTTGTATTCAATGCAGAGTTCTAGTATTCAATATACAAGTATTGTTCATTTGTTTTCTGCATTCTCAATAGTTAAGACAAGTCAATAATAACACCACCTTTTTTACTGATGTCTTGGATGAGGAAGTCTATATAACACAACCACTTGGATATGAGCAAGGAGATGATAGTTAAGTTTGTAAATATCATGTACTAAAGCAAATACCCGACATTTGAACAGTAAAAAAAGAGATAATGAAATTCAAGCTTTAACCATCAATCATGTGCTTGCAAGAACATTAAATTTTAGGCATCAAATCTTATGTCAACTTCATCATAATATTTTATATTAAGGAAGTAAAATTTTAAAAATTTTATAAATAGATAAATTTTTAAAATTCTAAAAGATGAAAATTAATTATCAATAAATGGTTGTTACTTGTTCTCATATGTAATGGGGTAAGGGGTAAGTAAGATAGTAGGCTGCCCCTAACACCAGGTTGAGAGCAGTTTCCGTAGAAGACCTCCGAATTATGAAATACCCTCCGTGGGACTCGATCCCACAACCTCAAGGTTAAGAACCTTGTGCTCTACCAACTGAGCTGGATAGTCATCTCAAAATTAATTATCAATAAAATATATAAAAATATCTAAAATATATAATATTTTTTTATTTTTATAGAATGATTATCTTACTTTCTCAGCTCAGTCTATCCTTATATACACGCATGAACGACTAAGCCCGAGTGGTGAGCTTTTTTAACTTAAGTTTGTTTTGTCGAATACATGCATCAACCACCCATCTTTTATATATATATATATATTTGAATCTTTAACTTTTCGTTTGAGTGAATCAATAGTTGCAAGTAAAAAGCTGTTTTTTATTTTCTTATTAAAAGAAGTTTTACTACTAATAGTCAGGGGTCGACTACCTTTTAAATAAAAAGTTAAATGATTCTTTTAATTAAAATGAGTTTAATGTTAATTCTTTTTAACATACATTCATTCTGATATGCATGATAGCTGATGACTAATCTAGAATCTTTTTTTCCCCAATATCTCATATTTTTTTCTTAAAATATGGGAATAAAAAGAATCTATATATAGGGTGATTATTTTTCGGTTTTAATCAAATTAACCAACTGAATCGAATTAGTTCGGTTAATTCGGTCGGACACCGAATTAGTTTGATCAGAGAACGATTAATATTTTTTTTCAATATTTGGTTAACGATTAATTCGGTTCGAAATCAGTTAATTAACTGAATTATTAAATAAAAAATATTATATATATATATATATATATATATATATATATTAATTACATATTTTTAAGCTCAACCCCATTAAAAATTAAGACCAAGTTATTTTTTAACCACACTAGACTAATTAAATTATTAACACCTAATTTTAACCCAAATAAAAGAAATACTTTTATTATATTCAAATTAATCTAACTAAATAAAATTATAAAAACAATTAGGTTAATTCGATTAACTAACTGAACTTTATTCGGTTCGGTTAATATTTTAAAAAAAGTTTGATTCGATTAACGGTTAAAGAAAACAAGTTCGATTAATGGTAACTTAGTTCGGTCGGTGACCGAATTAACTGTTTGAACACCCCTATCTATATATTTTATTAAGTGATTGATTGAATTAGTATCATAAAATATCATATATAAATTTAATTGAAAAATATTAAAAATATTAAAAAATTGATTATTAAAAATTGAATAGAAAAAATCTACTCAAATTAGGTTTTATACTTTTAATAAATTTGTAATAGTAGAAGTACATTTATCTATGAATTCAAATTAAATATATGTACCATTTAAAATAATATACCATTTAAAATAAATTCAAAATAATAATAAGATAACTTCAAGGGCTTAATATACCATTTAACCCAAAAAAATATATGTACTTTGATGGACCTATGCAATTTAAGCAAATCCACGTCATTAGGTCCCTACAGCACAGGATTGTTTCGTGTGAGTTTATACACGCAACGAAAACCATCCTCTATTTCCCTAATTCCAAACATTAACCTAAGGATCGCTTTGGTTTGCTTACTTGGGTTATGCTAGAGGGTCAATTTCGTGAATTCGGTTTCATATAAATGATAAAATAAAAAAAAAAGTGGGATTTATTTTTTTAATGAGGGAAATAATTAAATAGTGAACGGAGAAAAAACCGGCCGCTCAGAGGGGCTCGTTATTCCCTATATAAACCCGCTTTTTCCCTTTCCATTCTGCATTGTATTTCCAACAGGGAAAGAAAGAACCTCTGCCTTATTATCTCCCTTTCTCTCCCTGAATCTCTCTTTGGCTCCATTCTCTATCTGCAGCACCCAGCAGCTCTCAGGAGGTAAACAAAGTGAAGTAATTGAATAAAATTTTTGAAATTGATGTTCTATCTTTCTACTGTTCTTTTTTTTTTTCTATCTCTTTTTTTTTTTGTACCTGTCGGGGATTTATATGTTTCTAATTTTGGAATAATGATTGAGGAATGTAATTAGACGTTCTTGAATCGAAGATCAGAGATTTTGACCTTTGGATTAATGCTTTCTTTGGATAATTTTTCTTTGACGTGTTTCAACTAGTTATTAGGTTTCTTGTCTTGATCTACGGAAGTTTTAATTATATTTTGTTTTAGGATTCGCTAGAAATGAACAAAAATGGAGCTTAATTGTTTTGATTGTATACTTGTTTAAAACCCTGGACTTCTTATTGGATTATGGATTTTTGATCTGGCTGTGACTTGAGGGTTGGTTAGGTGAAACTATTATCTGCTTATTAAAATTATACTTTTGTTAGCCTAATTTATGGATCTTATGATTCTAATCTAGTTTGATTGAAGTTCCTTTAAGTTTTTAGTCAGTTATGATTGGGGGTTGGTAAAGTTCTCCAGGTTCTTCTAGCAATGTTCGCGTTTCATTCAATTAGGTTCAAACTATCTGCTTACTCTAAGTACTATATGGTGTTGATTGATATTGCTTGAGCTTCAATGCACCTTCAGAATTTTCCTTGTTGCTTTATTCTGATTATTTATGTTTTATATTTTTGTCCGGCACTGGTTTGAATGATTTTGTTTTTTATATTTTGGGTAATCTTATATTTTGCTTTTGTTTTTTTAGAACTGCTTATTAGTAATAACGGTTATGTTGATTTTCTCTGATGTCCTTTTGATGGTTAAGCTGATTATCATTTGGATTTCCTTTTATGATAGAATAGTTGCATACGTCTTGGTTGAAATATTTAGCAACTATGTTGCCTTGTGTCTTAATCTTATCTCTTGTTTCTTACCTGGTAACTTATACTTCTTTGGCTACCTTGCTTTTGAATTATCTATATCAGTTATTCTGATGAATTTCATTATATGTAGAGGGGCATGACGTGCTGTCTTCTCTGAAACAAAAGCGCAAATAGAGCCAGTTAGATTTTGATAAGATAGTCGTATTTCTTGTATGCATTTACATATGAAATGGGTTCCCGAGGAAGACTATTATTTGATCTTAATGAACCCCCGCTGAAGATGATGAAGACTGTGATCATGCTGCCTGCTTACAGCCACAAAAGGCACTTCCATCTGCAAGTTGCCATGCCCCTGACTTGTTTGTGACATCAGCAGGCTCTGAAAGAATAGTAAATAACCGTGCATTCTCACATGCACCATCTGGTTCAGGTTTTCAGCCTTTTATGCGACCCAAATCTCTACTTTCCCTGAAGTAGGTGTGAACCCAAGAGGGGAGGCGAGCAGAATTTTAATTTGGCATCATCATCTACAAAGTCAAGTAACAGTGAGGAGAGAAAAGCTCATGTAGAAGCTTCGCCTGTTTCAGGTTCTGCTAATGCTCAACCTGTGGAAAGAGAAGAAGGTGAATGGTCTGATGCTGAGGGTTCTGCTGATGCACATGGAAATAGTAATATCCATGAAGAGATTAAGGCTTCACTAGAGCAATGTGTACAGGAAGTGATGGAAACTGGTGCTTCAGGTGTGACTGTTGACTCTGTTAGTGCTACTGAGAAGAGTCATTCTCCATTAAGACTGGAACAACATCTGAGTGATCAGAAAGGCAACAATAGCCGAAATTCAGAAGGAAATGCTTTAGGTCTGACGGTTGACACTGTTAGTGCTACTGAAAAGAGTCATACTCCATTAAGACTGGAACAAATTCCGAGTGATCAGAAAGGAAACATTAGCCGAAATTCAGAAGGCAAAGCTAAAGGTGATATATCTGTTGATCGTCAGGAAGAACCTGGCTTGTTGCCTAAACAAAGAGAAGTTAAAGGTATTGAAGCTAGTTATGCTCTTAAGTGTGCGAATAATCCAGGAAAGAGGAAGATAGACGAGCAGAAAGAAGCAATGCTGGGAAAGAAACGGAATAGGAAGACCATGTTTCTTAATTTGGAGGATGTTAAACAAGCTGGTCCCATCAAAACTTCTATCACAAGAAGGCAGAACTCGTCAACGCCCGTTATTACTCGTACTGTGAAAGAAGTTCGTACTGCTCAACTCGGTGGAAATGTTGGAGAAAAGCAGGGTCAGCCAATAAATGAAGATCAGAATCAAGTTGAGTTACCATGTAATGAAGGAAGCAACCCCCCAGTTGATTCATGTAATCTAAAACCTGGATGTAATGGTAGTATAAATTCTGGAATACTTGGCAGGCCTAAGAGGTTAAATAGTGACATTGATCTTTCAGAGGCTCAATTACTGCCAATTCCGAGGCAGAGTTCATGGAAGCAACCCTTAGATTCAAGGCCGCTTAAGAATCCACAGTTTTCTAATAGGAAGCCAGCTTCAATAAACCAAAGCTCCATGGACACTAAGATGGTAAACAAGAAACATTTTCCTTCTAAAAAGACAACTTCTACTGGTACCTCATATCAAGACACATCTGTGGAACGTCTTATACGAGAGGTGACGAATGAAAAGTTTTGGCATCCCCCAGGTAAAAATACATATATGTTTACAGATAACCTTTGACTATTAAACTTCTTAATTCCAAATATTCATATTCATTTTTTCCTCTTGCCTGCCTTTACGGTTTTTATTATTTTTCTCATGCCAGTTATCCATGTCCCTTCAATTATCACTCTATGAGATTGGTAACGCTCAGAGGACATGGAAGGTGATGAGATGTATTTTTACTCTGAAAGCTGATTTTCATTGTATTGTTGCTACTGATTTATTTGCAATGTCCATTAGCATTAGTACTCATGTTTCTGGTTTTTTCTGAGATAATTTCTATTGCATAGAGATTATTCATGTGTCATATTTGGAAAGCTTCCTAGCTTACCACTCAATTATTGCTCTTGTAGAATTTTGTGTTTAGTAGAACATATTGTAATTGAATAAACAGCCATTGTAGTTTTTTATTGCTGGTGCATGCACTTTGTATGAGATTTCTTAGGGTATATATTTTCTATTTTCTACTTTTTGAGTTACAGACATTAAATATCATTAAATTAAGCCTTAATAATTTGTATGATTTTTAGGCCATTGATATACTATACTATATAAAAAAACATATATATTCAAGTGAGGGAAGTTCCTGCTTTCTTTTTGTTTGGCAGCTACTAGATTGCATTTTATCATTTTAGGTTCTGCATTATGAATACTATGACAGCCTGGTTTCTTTTAAGTGTTAGGTTAGATTTCAATTGGTCTTTCTTTTTCCTCCCTTATTATTTCTTTTATCTGTACCCCTTTTAGCCCTTACACTTGACCATTAAATTTATCGCTGCATGCATCAGAGGATACTGAACTGCAGTGCGTTCCTGGGCGGTTTGAATCTGTAGAAGAGTATGTCAATGTATTTGAGCCTTTGCTTTTTGAGGAATGCCGTGCACAACTGTACAGCACATGGGAAGAGTTAACTGAATCACCTTCAAGAGATACACATATAATGGTCCGCATCAAAAGCATTGAGAGGCGAGAAAGAGGTAGAAGTTCCTATTTACACTCTTAGTTTCTTTCTGTCTTTATCATAGTTCAAGTAGTTAAATTTTGTGGCGGGTTTTACTAATTTTGACAATTAATAGTTTTGAAATTTGATTCTGAATAACATTTTGGGTCTAGTGTAGAAACAAGGTCAGTTGTTGGGAAATGCTTCTATTAGTTTTTGTTAATTGGCAAAACAAATTGTATTTGCTTTTAGGATGGTATGATGTGATAGTGCTTCCTACTAATGAGTGCAAGTGGGTATTCAAGGAGGGCGATGTTGCAGTTTTGTGGGCCCCAAGGCTGGGTTCAGGTATGATATTGATCTAGGCTTTTCCCCCCAGAATTATTTGGTAATAATTAGAAATTCATAAATATTATACCTTGGGTTTGTTTACTTTGCACCAAATAGTTAGAACTAAGTGGAACAACACATTAATTGAAGAAGATGAGGAGGCTGAGGTTGCCGGACGTGTGGTTGGTACTGCTAGGCGGCACATACCTATTGATACTCGTGATCCTCTTGGTGCAATTCTTCACTTCTATGTTGGGGATTCCTATGATTCCAACTGGTAACTCGAGAAGCATCACTTATTAATATTTTGTTGTTTTTGCGCTACTATAGACTATTGCAAAAGCTTATTTAGCACCGTTTTTAATGGCAAAATAACATTAATTTTACAGCAAGGCTGATAATGATCACATTCTGCGGAAACTTCAGCCTAAGGCCATTTGGAATCTAACTGTTCTTGGATCTCTTGCAACTACCCAGCGGGAGTATGTGGCACTGCATGCATTTTGTCGTCTTAATTCGAAGGTGCTTATTTATTATTTTCAAAGACTATTGGTAGTTCTTGTTGCTTGATGTATTTTTATGATTAATAAAATTTCTCGTGGTACAGATGCAAACTGCAATACTCAAACCGAGTCCTGATCACTTTCCCAAATATGAGCAGCAAACTCTTGCTATGCCTGAATGCTTCACACCTAATTTTGTTGATTATTTGCATAGGACCTTTAATGGGCCTCAGCTTGCAGCAATCCAGTGGGCAGCTACTCATACAGCTGCTGGAACAAGTAGCGGGACAAAGAGGCAAGAGCCATGGCCTTTTACTCTTGTTCAAGGGCCTCCTGGAACAGGTAAGACGCATACGGTCTGGGGGATGCTAAATGTCATACATCTGGTTCAATATCAACACTACTATACCTCTTTGCTTAAGAACCTAGCACCTGAGAGCTATAAGCAAACTAATGAGAACAGTCTTGACAATGTTCCAATGGGATCAATTGATGAAGTACTTCAGAATATGGACCAGAATCTTTTCCGCACCCTTCCAAAACTCTGCCAAAAGCCCAGAATGTTAGTCTGTGCTCCTTCGAATGCTGCAACTGATGAGCTTCTTTCACGTGTCCTCGATCGAGGATTTATTGATGGTGAGATGAAAATCTACCGTCCTGATGTGGCTCGAGTTGGGGTAGACTCTCAACAAAGGCTGCTCAGGCAGTTTCTGTTGAGCGGAGAACTGAGCAGCTTTTACTCAAGAATCGTGATGAAATCTTAGGGCATATGAACACTTTAAGGGCTCGTGAGGCTATGTTATCTCAGCAGATAGCTACTCTGCAAAGGGAACTTACTGCTGCAGCTGTTGTTGTTCGGTCCCAAGGATCTGTTGGTGTTGACCCTGATATTCTTGTTGCTCAAGATCAGAGCCGAGATGTATTGCTACAAAATCTTGCTGCAATTGTTGAAAACAGAGATAAGGTTCTAGTTGAGATGTCTCGACTTCTTATTTTAGAACCCAGGTTCCGTGCCGGAAGTAACTTCAACTTAGAAGAAGCCCGGGCTAACCTTGAGGCCAGTTTTGCCAATGAGGCAGAAATTGTTTTCACTACGGTCTCTAGTAGTGGTCGTAAGTTGTTCTCTCGCCTTACCCATGGTTTGATATGGTTGTTATTGATGAGGCTGCCCAAGCCAGTGAAGTTGGAGTTCTTCCTCCCCTTTCTCTTGGTGCAGCAAGGTGTGTACTTGTAGGGGATCCCCAGCAGCTTCCTGCAACAGTCATTAGCAAGGCTGTTGGTACCCTCTTATACAGTAGAAGCCTTTTTGAAAGGTTCCAGCAAGCAGGATGCCCAACTATGTTGTTATCTGTGCAATATAGGATGCACCCTCAAATTAGGGATTTTCCTTCTAGGTACTTTTACCAAGGACGTCTTTCCGATAGCGAAAGTGTTGCCAACTTACCTGATGAGGTTTACTACAAGGACCCTTTGCTTAAACCTTATTTGTTCTATGATATTACGCATGGCCGGGAGTCCCATAGAGGTGGATCTGTTTCATACCAGAATGTCCATGAAGCTGTGTTTGTTTGCGCTTGTATGAGCATCTACAGAGAACTTTAAAATCTATGGGTGTGCTAAAAATCACAGTGGGTATTATCACACCATACAAACTGCAACTAAAATGTATACAACGTGAATTTGACAGTGTGCTAAAGTCAGAGGAAGGGAAGGATCTATATATTAATACTGTAGATGCTTTCCAAGGCCAGGAGCGTGATGTCATATTATGTCTTGTGTCCGGGCCTCGGGTCACAGTGTGGGTTTTGTTGCTGACATTCGTCGAATGAATGTTGCCCTTACTCGTGCCAGAAGGGCTTTGTGGGTATGAGTTCTTTCTTCTGCTCTTCTATCTATCACATTCTAGGTCAGAGCATCCTCTGACTGCTTGATGTTGCTTATTTTCTGGATTTGACATTGATGTTTGAACAGGTTATGGGAAATGCAAATTCTCTGGTGCAATCTGATGACTGGGCAGCCTTAATCGCTGATGCCAAATCTAGGAATTGTTTTATGAACATGGATTCTCTGCCCAAGGAGTTTGCAAAAGACTTACTCTCCAAAGATTTTTCGGGGCCAAGGGGACTTGGTTACCCTTCACAAAGTAAGGCTTCTAGTGCAAGGGGTTTAAGGTCTGCTGGACCAAGACACAGATCATTAGATATGTACATGGATTCCAGGTCTGGAACACAATCAGAAGATGAAGACAAGTCAGGCACATCAGTAATTTCTAGGAATGGGAATTATCGGCCATTGAGAACACCAACAGAGACTTCCTTGGATGATTTTGATCAGTCAGGTGATAAATCTAGGAATCCCTGGCAATATGGTATACTGAAGAAGCAAAATTCTGCTGGTGCTGTGGGGAAAAGAGATTCCTAGCTGTTGATTTTTATTTGTGCATGGTGAAGTGCTTTGGAGCATAACTTCATTTCTAAGCCTCGTGATTGAAATGTGTAAAGAGCTCTTGGCTTCGCAAGGATCAAGTGCATCGCCTCTTGAATTATTTGTTAAGCTATACTGCCCTATGAAGAGCAAGATAAGAGTATTTGCAGGGGCACCGATGAAGTTTTGCTCAAGGCTCGGTTACCTTTTAAAGATCTGAGTGTGAAACTGGTTCCTGTACTTTCTTGCTAGGAGGTGCATGATTTCGGGATAGGGGATGTATGAAATAATACCCTGCCCTAACCGATCAGCTTACATGCTTCAAAGGTAATAAGAAATAAATCGGAAGGCTATACCGTTGGGAAAACCACCTTTATGGTCACTATGTTGGTCATTTGCTGAATACAGGAACTGAATGCTGGCATCTTGGTCCCTGCCGTCCAACCAAATTTCTATTGATATCCCAGTTGTGTGTGCAGTTTCACCTTGTATCTCTTTCTGCAATATATCTGGCTGACACCTTGATTCCAGAATGTGTTGATTAAAAAAATTGGTCACACTCGAAAGAAGCATTGCACGTTCATTAAATATACGACCGTGAAATCACTGGCGCAGGGTGCTATCAAGAATCAACAGAGTTGAAAGCTGCCATGTACATTCTTTGAACATGCAGAGACACTAAGGTGACTTTATTCATTCTTTGGTATGAAAGGTACGGGTTGGTTAACTGAACATTCTTTCTTTATTTGGCTTTTGTTTCTGCTCTGTTTGTTTGTATTTTATAAATGAAGGCAAAGGGTAGAAATATGAATTTTCTTCCAAATTTGTGTAATAGAATAGGAAATCTCAAACCATAGGAAAGGATGAGTATTTCAATAATTCGTGACGTTAACTGACTTTGTACAATAGGTTTCTTTTATCGGCACTAGGGTTGCACATAATTCGGATTTCAATCCGATCCGGATCGGTTTTTATCCGATCCGGTTTTTTCCCATAGAAAAAAAACCGGTTTATAAAATAACCGGTTCGGTTTCTAACCGGTTTGGAGGGCCGGATATCCTAACCGGTGTAACCGGTTTCGGTTTTAAAAAAACCGGTTTTTTTAAAAAACCGGTTATAAAAAAACCGATTTTAATATTCCAGATTGCTCATAGGGAACCGATTCCCCCCCAAGGGGGTACCGATTCCTCACTGAATGGTTTGGCTCCGAGATTTCCAGAATGCTCGGAGGGAACCGATTCCCCCATGGGGGTACCGATTCCCCCTATTCAACGGTCGAAATATTTGAATTTTACACTTAGGGAACCGATTCCCTATGAGAGGGTACCGATTCCCCCACGCTCTAAGCATTTTTATTAAATGTTTTCACACTTAAACGGCTATATTATCTTCATTAATTATCACTAACGTTCAGAAGTGATTCAAGGTGTATTTAAGCAAGCTTAGAAGTCATTGATCAAAGACAAGAAACATCAAGCAACTAGAATCAAGAGAGAATCAAAGAGAAAGCATCAAACCTCAAGTTCGATAAATTGAAATACTTAATTAACTCAACATAATTGAAATACTTAAATACTTCCAAGTTTGATAAATTCAAATACTTAAAAACTTCTAAGTTCGATAAATTCAAATACTTAAAATCTTCAAGTTCGATAATTGAAACAAAGTTTACGATAATTGAAATAAAGTTATAAAATAAACTACATTGCCATCTCTTCTTCTTCATCTTCGCCTTCTTCGTTTGGAGGAGATATTCCAAGTTCGACTTCTTCAATGTGTAAGTTTGCTTCCAAATCGGCATCAATTGCATCTTCTAGGTGGTGATATGTTGCTTACGAGCCGCTCCATCCAAATAATCCTTTAAACAAATGCATACTTCCACCGACTCGGGACTTAGTCTTGATCTCCGTTGTGATATAACCCTGTCACTAACAGAAAAAGCGGATTCCGAAGCTACCGTAGAAGCTTGGACGGTTAGTAAATCACGGGCCATGGCGGCTAGAATCGGAAATTGTGCTTCCTTTTCTTTCCACCAAGCCAAAATATCCAAACTTTCAAACTCTTCAAATGTCATTTTTGATAGAAAATCGCATGACATGTAATTTCCCAACTCGCTACTTGGGGTGGTAGTACGTGATCGTTTGGATTGGGAATTTACAAGAGTGTTAAAAAGATTCAAATTTATGTTACTTGGACGTCTACTAGATGATTCCGCATTCATTCTCATTTGATCGTGTATTACACTACTTGATCCGTATTTAGTTAAATAAATTGCAAACATGTCGAAAACATTTGTTAAAATAATTTATTTGGTTTTGGACAAAGTTGGGTTCATCATCGGTTAGATTAAAAGCAAACGCAATTTGTTCAATTAGTGTTTCAACCCCACCAACATTTAACGTTGGGTTTAAAGCGGCGGCACAAGTAAAAATGGGGGGAACATTTAAAATAGTAATTTTTTACAGAAAAAAAGGGTAAAAAACGGTCACAAACGGCTATATTAACGGCTAGTTTTTTAAATCCAGACCGGTTTTTTTTTTCGGATAAAAACCGGTTTTTTAACCGGTTTTTTTCAAACCGGTTTTTTATCCGGTTAAAAAACCGGTCTGGGTTTTTTTCTCCAAACCGGTTAAAATAACCGGTTTAAAAAAATCCGATCCGGTTAAAAAAAAACCGGTTTTTCCCAAAACCGGTTTCGGATATTTTTTTCGGATATTCGGATATTCGGATTTTTTGTGCACCCCTAATCGGCACCCGAATCTGTCTGATTGTTTTATTTTGTTCTTATTTTCAAATTCCATTCTGCTTTCATTTTCAAGTTATTCGTTAAAAAAGTATGACAATATAAATAAATTGAATTTGATCTCATAAAATAGTTTAAGTGAAATAAAATTTATTATTGTCGACAGCCTTTTACACTCCTCAAATTCGGGCGTGCATGCTGTACAAATTCTGTTTTGAACTTGGATCAAAATTAGTTCTTGAATCTTGTAGGAATTTTTAGAAGCCGAATTTGAGTGCAAGTGGAATTTACTTCAACAATTTTGTCATCGACTTCCCCTGAAATAAAGTGTATCAATTTTTGAATGTTTTATTCCCTCACGATAAATATGATTTTTGAATGTCACTTTTCACCTTAAAACAATCCTTAAACTCAACCTTTAATTCTTTTAATAGCTTCTGATCTATATGCATTCACAAATTCTTGAGGTAAGAACTTGAAATTCGGATCCTGCATTGTTTCTTGAAATCACATACTATTTTTTGTTTCTCTATGTAACATGATTATTCCAACAATGAACCAATAGTTATATGTAGATCTTTTGGTTATTTATTCCGTCAAAGTTACATTAGTATGTACTTTTATCCGTGGCGGATCTAAAAGTTAAATAATGGAGTTCAAATTTTAATATTCTATTTTCTAAGAAAAATGGGTATGCAAATTTCTTTATGTTTTCCATTTCACTTAATAAACTAAACTAGAATTAACAATTTTTCTAAAATAATGGGCATGCAATTGGCTCCATCAAGTTCACATACATCCGCCCGACTTTTATCTTAGAGATCAATTCTTTTAAAGAGAAAATTGTGACTTAATGTCATCTTTAAGTATCGTAGGATTTAATTTACAATATGTATATTCTCCTTTTACGAATTATTCATATGTTGACTGAAAATATAATATTTTATTTTTTATATGAAAGATTAACTGGTTCATTATCTTTTGTTATTGTTCTTTTTCAACTAACATTTCTTTATTCTTTGTCTTAAGAAAAAGATAAGTACCTAAATTATATTTGTTGTTTACTTTAATGTAGGGTCTTATTCTTTTAAGTGTCTACGATGTAACAATAGTTTTAAAAAAAATATTATTGTAACACTTTCAGATCGATACGGGTGACCCGATCCGGTCTGAGGTGTCACATTAGAGCCACTGGAGCAACCCACTGTAAAAATTTGAGAAAAATAAAAATTCCTGTTAAACCTTTCAAAACATAAAACAATTATAATTAAAAATACAAATAAAAAAACCATTCATATATTAAAACCTCCCATAATTACACTTGTATTGTATTTCGCAAGCAACATCGAAGAAACTCCCATTATGATGTTGATACTGCACATGATCAATTCTTTTAACCTGAAAAGGTGAATAACAGAGTGAGTTTTGGGAAAGCTCAGTAATATAGAACTACCAGATGATGCTGAAGAACATGCAGATAAATGACAAAGCATAAAACTTGCTTATTAATCCAGGCATATACAAGTTCCACTTATATTTCTTCAGGTAATAGACAAGAAGCTTACAGTTCAAAGGAAGCGTTCAGAGGAACTGATTTAGAATATCGTAATAGGACGTCTAGTGTGTTCCCACAAAACTGGATTAAATGTAATCATAACTTAAAAAACGATAGCAGTTTATTTAAGTAAAACATATTTTTTTAAAATCACTGTAATTTCCTCCACCCGAACACTCCATATGTATTTCCCTATAACAGTAAGAAATTACCAGTTGGATCAGGGTTGAACCTCAAAATTTTAGAAAACTACCCAAACAATACCCAATAAAAAATAAGATCATACTTTAACCAGTAATATCGAAGTTGAGGAGCCAAATATATTATATATCAGAAAAAAGAGATCGAGATTTTATTTAAAACTCAGAGTTACCCTCCAATCAAACACTCCATATGTAGTTCCCCAAAAGTGTATCCATAAGGACTTATCCTAGGCCCCTTGGGAGTAGAAGCTAACCTAAGGGAGTACCTTGGGGCCTATGGGCTTACCCAATGGTCACATTAGGTCCGTAAGGAATTACCAGCTTGATCAGAACTAAACATCAGAATTCTAGGATCCTACCCAAACAATATCCAAATAAAAACAGTTTCAGACAATAACCACAATATCATAAATCAGGAGCCAGTTGTACCTTGTATCAGAAATTAGAAATTAGAAATCAAAAATTAGAAATCATGTTTTTATTTCAAATAATAGAGTTAGACTTTTTTAAATCAGAGAAAACATCTTTGTGCATGGGGAATACACTAGAGGATTCATGAATTTTTCGAAGCCACTTGAAAATTATCAAGAATAGAAAACATGAACTTACATAAAATTGATCTGATTTCAAGAACAAGGTCCCTATTAAAATCGTTTGATTACTAACATAGCTAATCACACTTTTAGAAATTGATGTTTCGGGACCATAAAGGGTTCGAGTACATCAAGAAGGTATTCAAGAACCTTTACATCGGGATAATTTAAGATTCAGATATAACCAAAGGGATTCCACTATATAGGCTTCAGGAGCATTTTAGTCATTTTGATATAAGGAGAATTCGTAGTAAAAGTTATCCAATAATGGGAACACGATGAATTATGGTATCCAGTATTTATATTGAGTTATCAGTATTTATATTGAGTTATCAGAATTTTGAGTCAGATCATCCTAATCAGATCCCAATATTGTGATACTTGTCAGACATTCAAACCGAGATCCCTCACGAATATTCGCTTCTTAATCTAAATGCACTAGTTGAATTGATCGCCTTTAGAATCATTATTGAACAAATCTTCACGAGACTAATATATATACCAATATTTATTTTTGTAATACAATAATATACAAGAAAGACTGACTTGTTTGGGTCGTGCTCCAACCTTTAAGGGGCAATACAATACTTAGGTTTATCGGTGTATCCCGAATTTATCCAATGGTGTCCACTTATTTCCAAGTCATAAGGGTACATAGGTCATTTTAGTACTAAGGTTATTTTAGTAATTTCAAAACTCCAAAGTATTTTGATCGTTTCAAATAATTCAGATACATACAGTACTTCCAATAAATTGGTCATCAGATATTTATTTTAAAATCAGAATATCTAAGTATGTTGCGATCTCGAAGACTATGAACTGATTATCTAAATTTTCAAAACATATCATGAATTTAATCTATGAATCCGTAGCTCTAACAAGTCAAGAATAAATTCTTAAGTAATTTCCACTATCAAGGGAGATCCAGGTCTCTTTTTCATTTCAAGGGTATTTTAGCCATTTCCTCAAACTTTATCATGTGCATTACTTCTAGTAAATTAGTCATCGGGTGTTTATTCAAAAATCAAAATTATAAGTCATTTTCCATCTTGGATGTCATAATCAATTATTAGGGTTTTCTATGCAAAATAAGCATTTAACAGGTTAAACAATAGTTTTATTGGATCAAGTATAACTTCTAGGGTTTTTTTAGTTTTAGGGACAATCCTTATCTTTTTACATCATAGAGGTATTGTAACATCCTAAACATTGGGACTGAATAACAAAGAATGATGATTGGAAGGGTAAAATGGTCATTTGACCAGTAAATGAATTAAAATTTGGTATTGGGTATATTAAATACACGTGGAGAAGGAGGAAAGCTAAACTAAGTATCAAGAAATATCTTCACTCTTCTTCCTCTTTCAGCCGTGAGTTACCAAAAGCAAAGGTGAGTTTCTTGCTAGTTGATTATTCATTGAATTTAAGTTTGCTTTATGTTCCTTAGATGATACTTAAGCTTAAGGAAAACTTAAGTTGTCTTAAAACCAAAAGATGAAGGAGTTAGGAATGATTTAAGATAAAAGGTTTATAAGTGAAATCTTGGAAGAGAGTTAGTAAGTAGAATTTGAGACTAAAATTGACTTGTCATCAATCAAATTAAGAAGCATGAAGTGTTAGAATTGAAATTAGAACATGTTGGAAAATTGGTAGGATTTTTGATTTCAAGATATAGGAGGAGATTTTGAAGATAAAGGTGTGTTATATGAATATAAATTGATTTGAGTATGTGTATTTGAGTTTAAGGGTATGAAAGGGATTAAGAAATGAAGGATTTAAGTTGATATTGGTAAATTTATGGTTTAAAAAATGACTTCTGGGTTATGAGTATTGGTATTGATTCATTCAGTATTGATACTTCAAAGATAAATAAGTGATAATTGGGGTGTGGGTATCGATATTGGTCTAACAGTATCGATACCATAAGCCAAAATTGGACAAATTATTCATGGGGTATTGATACCTAAAAGGTAGTATATATACCAAGGGTACCGATACCATAAGGCAAGTATTGATACCATTTTAAAATAAGGATTCCATAATCGGAAAAGGGTATCGATACCCAAGCTCGGTATCGATACCACAACTAGGGAAGTATCGGTACCATACCTTGGGTACCAATACTATTCAAAGTGGAAAATTTTATTAAGTTTTTCTTTTAGTTTAAGTTATTAAGGATCGAATTATAATACCTAGGATTTTGATATGCATATTAAATGTATAATTATGTAGATATCGAGCATAAGCAAGTTCCAAAACAATCGAAGAGTTAGAAACGACCGAGAGAGAGATAAAGTCATAGAATCAATTCGAATCAAGGGAAGCTAAGGTGAGTGCATACCATAGTTGGTATAGATGTTTTATGGAAATAAGACTTGTGATAAGTCTATTTCCTATATTTGATTTCATGATTCCGTATTTATGTACATGCATATGTTATGATTATAATGAGTACATGCATAACTTACACATGCTTTAATACGATATGATATATGATGTATACGAACATAAGAGAATAAATCTAAGCTATATGTTATAAGATAAGTGAGTATATATGTACATGTGAAATATGAGATGTGGTTACATGAGAAATTATGGAAGAGATATGAATATATGGAACATATAAATATTTAAGCCCATGTTATGTGATATGAGAGTTGTAGGTATAATTGGCATGCCAAGAGTCGAGGGTTATATGTGGTCCTTCGGGATATATATGTAATCCTTTGGAACATATATGTGGTTCTTCGGGACACATATTTAGTCCTTTGGAATATATATATGTGATCCTTAAAGAGTGGTCCTTCGGGACATCTATATGGTCCTTTGGGACAAATTCTATGTGCCCCTAATTGGAATTTATACGAGCTGTGGTGACAGCATAAGTGCACAACCTCAATATACTCATGTACCTCAGGTTCTCAGTAATGTACATGGGAACACAAAGATAAACCGAATTAAACACCTCATAAGATGACATATATATATATATATATATATATATATATTAATTGTGCATTCCATGATTATGTATGTTATGGTTGAGTAAATATATGAAAATCGTAAATTCATGTTGGAATTATAGGATCGCATGTTTCATGAATTCATTATTACATGTTTATATTATGCCTCACTAAGTCTGTGACTTAACGTGTGAGTGTTTCACACGTAGGTACCAAAAAGCAGGAGGGTTAGAATTAGGAGTTGCAGAGACAACATACTTCTACCAGCATATTAGATTAGAAGTAATTCACAAATATGTATTTTGTTGTATTAAATGTGTTGGCATGTAGACAAAGTTGTGAATTACATATGCTCTAATCTATTTTGTATTATTTTGGTCAAACTTATGTAACTTAACTAACTTTATTTTAATGAAAGTTTAGATTTTCATGATTTTGTAAAAGTCAAAGTTTTGAAAAGTCAATATGACACCTCGGATTCGTATCTAGGTCGGGTATGAGTTGAGGGTATTACAGGTATTTTTGTAATTTCTTACCCATGCATTTCTGGCATATAACCTTTAACAAAAATAATAAGAATTTACAGATCATGAGGTTAATTAATTTACTAATAAATCACTGAACTTGGATTTATTCTAATTAGTCCTCCAATTTCTTATGCGAGTCATCCGAGTCTTATACGGTTTACTAATTTCTTACCATATTCAATTTGAGCCTAGCAATAATTAACTACACATAATTGACCAATAATATTTATTCATGCAACCAATATTAATGTGTTCCTTAAAGCATGCAAAAAGTAGTAATGTATTACCTCAATTTTTGAGTCACATCAGTCTGTCATTTTGACTCCATTTGAACGCCCTCAAACTTAAATTCAACATCCAAAAATATCTCAGATACATGGAAAAACGAATTACATCAGAAACAGGTCTTAACGAGGAAAAACGAATCGAATCGCAAGATAAAAAGCTAAAAAATAACTTATCGGGTTCGAATTTGGTGAAACATACCCCAAAAACATACTCAAGACATCAAAAAACATCATGATATAAGTCAAAGCCTAGTTAATGTCGGTCAACGGCCGGTCAATGGCAGGTTAACAGAAGTCAACGAATTGAATCAACTCGGCTCGGCTCGGCTCAATCTGGACTGCTTGGCTCAGATCAGCTCAATTCAGCTTAGACCGATCCAACTAGATCGGTTCCAAAATATTCCCTGCTAGCTGAGAAGCCCTATGCGCATGGGGTGCGTGCGGCATCTCTGGCGGCCGAAATCGATCAAAAATACCATAATCATAGATCTCGCGATATGGAATCACTTGGTAGGCTTGGTTCACGACGGGGTGCGGCAGAGGGGCTTTTTCGAGTAGTCGAAACCTCCCTACTCCGATCTCCTCCACGACGACGACGGAGCTCGCACCATGACCAGTGGTGGATGTGCTACGGTGAGCTTACTCCACTCACGTTGGCAGTGTCATCAACGAACGATGAAGGTGGTCAGAACTGGTGAAAAATAGAAATGGCGGCCTCTGTTTTCCGATGAAGTTTCACGACAATATCTACGACTAAAGGCTACAATTTACGACATGATAACAGAGGGGTTTTGATCGGGGCTAGATGATGAACACGTCGATGGGGGCAGTGCCACGTTGGTCGGAGAACGGCGATCGGAGTTTGACAATGAAGAACGGGTATGGGGACTATTTTGTGAAGGTTGGGACGTTGGAGATGATTTTTCAATTTGAAAAAAAGGGTTTTGGGTCTTATAATCTGATCTAAGTCAGATAAAGGTTTTGGATTAAATTAACTACTCTAAATGGTAGGAGCAGGGCTCTTCACTCCTTGGGTCCCAGGTTGAATTCTACAGTACGTACATCTTTCTACCCTTTTTTTCCTGTCTAGGGTCATTAACTACTCTATAGAGCTTTACCCTTGTGACTCTTAACTTATTAAATCCTCATTATTTCAATATAATTAGATATAACATGTGTTGTGATTATATTTTTCTGATTTTATATTTTTTAAAAAATTAAAAAGTTTATTTTTAAATTACTTTAAAATAGTTAATTTCATTTAAAATAACAATCAATGATTCATATTCATCAATGCCAGACTAATGATTGTTACCATTGGTTTGACCTACAGATAGGGATGGCAATGGGTCGGGTCGGGTTTTTGGGCCACCCGACCCGACCCGAGAAGAAAGGGCTTTTCACCCGTGACCCGACCCGATGAAATTAAGGTTTCACCCGACCCGACCCGACCCGAATATATAACTTAGAAACCCGACCCGACCCGAAATAAAAAAAAAATTTATTCAATAAAAACAGTGACTTAATTGAAAAAAATTATATATGGAGGGACATTATTGTAATTATCCCTAAATATATAGGATAAAATTATATATATATTTTGGGTCGGGTCGGGTCGGATTTTTTTCACCCTAAACCCGACCCGACCCGACCCGAACAGTACATTTAAAAAAAAAACCGACCCGACCAGACCCGAACCCGAAATTTTTTTAAAAAAATCCGACCCGATCAGGTCGGAACCCGTCGGATTCGGGTTGAGTTGCCATCCCTACCTACAGACGAAAAAAAGTATCCGAATGCGGATTGAAGAGGATATTAATGTGTTGCTACAGAGTACACACACACAATTAGCTTCAGGCAAAGGGCCTAGGTTTTCAGGGTTTACAAGTTGCAGTCGTATGATGGATGCATTGCAGAAACAATCCCCCAAGAAAATAAAACTGAAAATGGTTATTCATGTCTTGCGTTTTAATTATGATCTTCTTTTACATAAAAAAAAAGAAGTTGAGTCACTGTCTACTCAGAAATGGTGACTTTTACACTCCATGCAGAGAAAGGAAGGAATTTGATAATAAAAAGGCATTACTTTTGAGTCCATGTTTTATGAATACAACTGCAAAATTAAATGGATGAAATCATTTAAAGTAAGAAAAAAAAGGAGTAGAAAGTTGTTATTTCTGTATATCTGTTACAGGGTTTGAATGTTCAAAAGAGAATATCCATTCCTGGAAAACTCCAATCCAATTCCATAGGACATTTCAATTCAACATCTCATCCAATTTCTGCCTGTACTGAGCCAACCCCTGCAACAAAACTCGGTCGGTAGAACCATAAGCATTCGTCTTTCTCGTTTGACACCCTTTTACGGAGATCCTAAACAGATCGAGAATGATGCAGAGAGTAAGTTACATACCCTGGTATAAGCATAGACTCCGGTCTCTGTTGGCGCTACAGGACTTCCCCTCCTAATGAAATTCTCCTCTTTGAAAATGTAAAGCATAGGTATCCCTGTTGATAGTTCTAAACTGATAACCTGTCTCGTGGGGAAAATCGACTGTATATCAGCCTTGTTAAAACGAGAAATACCGGTGAACGTCTCGAACGGAACAAAGAAAAAGGTTCATACCTCCTGCGAGGTTAATTTGTCAAGGTACATGATGATGGACCTTAATGAATTCCCATGTGCAGCAATCATGACATTCTTTCCGGATTGAAGTTGGGGTTCAATCTGCAAACAGAAGATTCATTGTTAGTTTCCAAATGAATCGTGTTAAAGAACCTGCATCTCTCGATTTATCAGAGGCCCAACGGATTGACTAAATGATCAAATATCGGATAAAGCAAGATGTAGAAGTTACATTATCTTTAAAATATGCAACAGCTCTTTGGGCGCACATTTCCAAACTCTCGCCATTGGGTGGAGGTATATCGTAACTTCTGCGCCACTCGTGAACCTTTTCCTTCCCGAATCTCTCTGCGGTTTCCTGTTTATTGAGGCCTTGTAATCCTCCATACCTGCGTGGTAAAACGTGCTTCATGAATCATACTATGAGAAAAATTGAGACGGCTAATAAGCAGACAAATCCGAACAGCATGAATCATTCTTATTGATAAAGATAAAAAGGAAAATTGACTACATTCTTTCATTCAATTGCCAAGCAGTTATAACGGGAACTGATTGCTTTATGGTTTCTTCACTGTATATTTGACTCCATGCCTTTGCCTGCTCACTCTCATTATGCATGATAATTGACACCTGCCAACAGGTGAATGTATTAGTCTAATCAACAAAGAATGATTAAGGTTACCGGTCTTGGACTTTCCGTCTAACAGTAAGGGTTTTTAGTAACTTCAAATTCATTTAACCGCATCAACGACTCTACTAATGACCGATGATAACAATTATGAGGTTCCCGGTATCACCAAGTTACCTTCTTGCGGCGATGCTGAGTCATGGCTAGCATGGCAGTCATTTGTGCACGGATTAGAGCTGATGTATATATCATGTCGACAGGTATGTTGCTGATTCTCCTGCCAGCTTCAATTGCCTCTTCCACCCCCTTCTTGGTTAATGGCACATCGACACAACCTGTGAAAAGGTTCTTCTCGTTCCATAAAGACTCGCCATGACGGATCAGTATCAAAGCTACTTCATCTGCAATGAATAGCAAGAAAAAGAATCAGGAGAAATCACATGCAAAACCGGTTTTGTTCCCCGAGTTACAAGGAGAATGGCTAATCACTTGCATCAGTTGGAATCAATGTGCATTAGCAGTCTGCCTTTTACATTTTGAGAAATTAGGATCTGTGCTACTTGAAACAACTCATTAATATAGTGTGATTGGATCAACCTTATAATCAAGAAGAAAAATGGTGCAATGGACTAAAATTCCCTAACTAAACATGAAACTATGTGTAGGATGGTCTGGCTTACTCGATTTAGTGCGAGATTCATGGATTCCATTATTCGAGGGGGCTAAAACAGGATCAACAACAGAGGTTTGTGAAGCCGAAGCTCGAATCACACCAAGTTTCCCCTCTCCAGAACTATAAATCCCTCTCTTTGAGACCCCAACTTCAACCTTAAAACCTTTGGGAATCAACTTCACCGAGTTATTCCGGATTTCGCAATGAGTTCCGGAATTTCCGAGCAGCTGAAGAGTTCCAACTGATTGGTGCAACATAGCATTGGCCATTCTGAAAATTCAACAACTATTAGCCTAAGAACACCTTGTATATCTAAACAAAATAAAAGCACAAACATACAACACAAGGTCTTGATTATGGACAAATTAAAGTTTTTTTTTCTCAAGAACAATGGATTCGCCTTCCATTGCACAAAGAAAAAGAATGCTACACCAAATAACTGTTAATTATGAACATGGCATTAAGGGTTTTACTTACTCTAAATCTATGGTTAAATTAAAGTTAAGCCAGATTAAGAACCCCAAGAATTTAACAAGCTCCAAACAACATCAAAAGACAGACAAGAAGAATCTGAGCAACATAACCTAATTAACACTAATCAGCAAACATCCTACATTGAAAAATAAACAGACAAATCAAATCAAAAACTAAAATTTAACATTTCTAAATCAAGTGAACATTGATTCAAAGAAACAAGACATAAATGACAGAGGAGATGAAGCAAAACCTTGAAGACAGCAAACAAATCCAGAAACCAAAAATGAAATGTTAATTGTTGGGTACGCCAAAGAACTGAGTTTGGGTTTATTTATAGGACAACAGCGAAGAAACCGAGGCAAAGAAAGAAGCATATAGTTGGGGCATGGTTTAAATTATTAATGAATACAAAGGAAATCGAAAGAAGAAAGAGAAGGGAAGTATGGATTTTTTACAGGACAATCTCAAGACACAAAGAACCAAAAAAAAGGTTTAAACTTGAAAAAGGAATAAAATTTATAGAAACAATCGTTGATTGTTGTTGTCGTTATGGTTTACTTCTTTGTTGTTGTGATTCCATCACGTTTGGAACTTGGCAGGAACAGCTTAATGACAAATGACTGCAAGCAGCTACCTTTGCTCTTACATGACAAAACATTTCTTGGGTCTTTTCACGCTATATTTTTCTTAGTTTTGTTTCTTTTGGCGTGGGTTTTTTTTTCTTCCAATTATTATTTTAAATATTTTTTTATAATTTTATTGTTTTTCAAAATACAAGAACATTTGATTATGTCAAGTAGACGAAAGAAACTTTTGTATTAAAAAATTTATTTAGTGAACAATTATAGGTATTGTGTTAAAATGATTGTACAATTTTTTTATTAATTATGGGTTTAATCCTTATAAAATATTTAATAATTTGCAGTCATCTCATTTAAAAGTCATATAAAATATAAAAGTACCATTATAGTAATATTTATTTATTATTTAATTAAATACTTTTCTAATATTTTCTCAATAGAGTTGACACCGATTAATGATAAAAATATTATTAATTAGTCTAAATGGTAAATTTCAGATTTATATAATAAATTGGTCCATGTTTAAATTAGACGATAATAAAAAAACATCTTTAAGTGAAATATTATTTCAATTGAATCCTTATTTCAATATTCACAATCAAATAAATCTCTAAAATTGAAAATTTTATAATCAAATTTCACTGACTTATTTGATAATAATTTTTTAATTATTTCACTTGGATCCGTACTTGATCATATATGTCTAAATTTTAGTGTTTCTTAATAATTATATTGACATTTATGATTTATTTATCTGATTATTATTTAGTACACAATTGATGAAGAATGCTTTTACAAACATTCTTATGATGATAACAAATGTTATATATTTTACACAGATTAATGGCAACCTTGACTCCAAAACAGGTTCAGGCGATTGACAGTCCGGGATGGAAATGGAATTCGAATCGTAAATTAACAGTATGATCAGCCTGTGAGGTAAGGATGGGACAAAGAGCCGAACCAACAGAAAGAATATGAAAAACGATTAACAGATTCAATGGCTTACAACGAGTGAAAGTTTCCCTATGGCTACTAGCAGGAGGTAAGATTCTCACCAACAGCGAAAGAACGAGAAGACACATGGACTCGGACAACAAGTGTGGAGTGTGCCGATCTAATGAAGAAACGAATGAACACTTATTCAGGGAATGCCCAAAAGCGCTAGAAATATGGAAGTCATTAGAAGTGTTCAACGAATTCCAGGAAATGAATTTTGAAGACTGGATATTGACAAATCTAGAGAAGACGAAGCATTTTGCAAAAGACCCATAAGACTGGAACCTACTTTTTGGATCATTATTGTGGGTAATATGGTTACATAGGAATGCATGTGTCTTCGAACCAGAAAGCATGGAACGAATAACAGTGTATGAGCAAGGGAAACACCTTCAAGATGAATGCATTCGAGCGAGGGAGACTGCAAAAGCAAGAACGAAGACTGGAGACAAACGGAAATTACAACACTGGGAGGCACCACCGAGAGATTGGATAAGGATCAACACGGACGACGCAAGAGACACAACAGATGGATATGCATCTTGTGGAGGAGTGTCGGAACCGTCTTTCGGTTGGGCCCCGAAATTGGGCTTCGACTTGAATGAATGTGGATTGGAGTCGCCACCGATCATCTACTAAAAAATAAATAGGTTGATCGTATACCTTATTTCTTACCTGATCTGCGTCTTACCAAAGATGTGTCGGATTCGGGAGTCGGTTACAGTCAAGGAAGGGTTAGCACCCTTGAACTGCTCTTTCGGTACTATGTAATTTCCAGTTGTCTTTAATTAAGAAAATCGCACCTTTAAATTAAAAGGTAAGATAACGATCCCAAAATTACTTACCTCTGATTGTTTGAGATACCCTTAAAAAAATAGAGACGTTAAAGAACGAGAATGGATAAAGTAAAAAAAAAAACAAACATGAAGATAAAATAGAAAATAAAAAAAAAGGTATATAAGCAAAGTAAAATAAACAAATAAACGGGATAATGAAGCTAGAGGTAACATACACATAAATAAAATAATAATAATGAGACCAAGATGAAAAGTGAGCAAAATAATAAAATAAATACATATAAAAATAAAAATAAAAAAATATCGAAGGAAAAAAAAAGAAAAAAAGATAGATTTGTAAAAAGCGAAATAAATAATACAGAAATAGAATGCATGACACATAAAAAAATAAAGGGGAACAAAAAGAAAAATATATATATGCAATGATCAATAAAACAAATAAATAGAGATAATTACATATATATATATATATATATATATATATAAAAGAATAATAATATATATGATAATAAAACATAATATACTAAATAAAAAAATAATTAAAGATTTAAAAAAGGAAAATTGAAAATTAAAATACGAATTGGGTTTAACTGGGGATTAAATTGAAAAGAAAAACAAATTAAGTGGCCAGATTAGGAGACAAAATGATGTGGACATCGGATTTAGGGTCAGAATGAAGCCTCTTTAGAATACGATGGACCAAAACAGAGATTTACTCATTTCACAGTGAAAACACGCGGGTTAGCTAAGCGGGTCAGGTCTGTGCGCAGGTCGTATACGGGTAAGCGAACCATGTATTTAAGTTAAAAATATGTTTTAACTTTCATTTTTCCTTCCTCCAAACCAAAGCCATTCCTCTCTCTCTCTCGTTTCTCTGGATAGTTCATGTGTTCTTGATGAATACATGAACGCCGTCGCTAAATCCAGATTTCGGTCGTCGTTGCTGGCGCCGACCGCCGTTCGCCGACGACAAAATATAAAAAGTTTCGATTTTTTTAAAAGCCCTTTGCCTCCTTTTTCAGAATATCCGAGTACTTTTTTAGGAAAACAAGCCTCGGGGCGTAAATCTAAGATCGAAAGTTCAAAAGATCCACCCCTCTGTCATCGGCCAAAACGTTTTTCTTTGGTGTTTTCAAGCACAAAACGCGAGTAACTACGCATGCAAGTAACCAAGAACGAACAAAATGAGGTAAAAACGCTACCTTTATTTCCTTTCAAACGTTGTACAAAGATTCGGCTTGCTTCTCTATATTTGCTATAGATATGTGGTGTTTTTGTACCAGTTCCATTTTCATGAGATTACATCACTATTTATACAAAAAAAATGCATGTTATTTTTAGCCTAGTTTGAGTCCTAATCAAACTCTAACTCTCATTGTTTGCTTGTGGGGGTTGTTGATGGTTGCCGTGAAATCCGGTGACGGTTGCGTGCGTGGCCAGAGACGTGGGGCGTGGGGACTTGCTGGCTTGGTTCTGGAAACGGCACTGGACGAGAAACTGTTAGGGTTTGGGAACCCTAGTTGATCTGTATTGGGTCTGGCACATGTGGGCCTGGTTGTTGTGTAACGGGCTTTGCTTTCTTATTTAGGCCTGTAAAGAAAAGAAATCAGGACATGTAAATAACATATATAAAATAACAAATAAATTATATATTATATATTATATATATAATTTTTTATGTAAGGAAGAAAAATGTGTGTCTACAGCTGCCCCTCTTTGCTCATTATCGTGTAACGAAAATAGAGCAAAGATTAAAAGACACATATTTCGTCCACATCGACTATCCTCTGTTGTAGAGTTGAAACCCGATGCTGAAACTGGTTTGTCAATCACGAAATGACTCCCTCATCGTGAGGTTGAGTCAAAGCTGGAATATTTCGAGCACGAAATCCTTCGTCGTGAAGTTGAAAACGAGCTCAAAGATTTTGACAAGTGGCCTATGAACCGTTTTCTGGCTCAAGATACTTCGTCGCGAAGGTGAAACTTGACCTGAAGACTTTGGTGTTGGGGTGTTACAGATGACTCCTTCGTCGTGAAGTTGGGTCAATCTGTTTGTGAAGTTGGAATTGTATATGGCCCCTTCGTCGTGAAGTTGAGCCTGGGAATTGGATATCCTTCGTCGTGAAGTTGAAATCCAATGTAAGATGCGTTGTTTCGAGGCCAATATCCTTCATCGTGAAGTTGAAATTGACTCTGAAACTGGAAAGTTTATTAACAGACACTCCTTCTCTGAGTTGGATATCCTCTGCCGTGAAGTTGAAATCCAATATGGAGATGGATGTTGCTTGTGTGTACGATTCCCTTCGTCGTGAAGTTGAAACCGTGGGTGGCCCCTTCGCCGTGAAGTTGAAACCGTGGGTGGCCCCTTCGCCGTGAATTTGAGCCAGGAATTAGATATCCTTCGTCGTGAAGTTGAAATCCAAGTAAGTTGTATTGTTCCGAGTCCAATATCCTCCGTCGTGAAGTTGAAATTGGCTCTGGAACTGGGAAATTATTTTAGACAACCAACCATCCCTTCGCTGTGAAGTTGAACTTGTGTTGTCTCGAGTCCAATATCCTTCGTTGTGAAGTTGAAATTGGCTCTGAAATTGAGATGTTTGTTGACAACCAGCGGTCCCTTCGTCGTGAAGTTGAACTTGCGTTGTCTGGAGTCCAATATCCTTCGTTGTGAAGTTGAAATTGGCTCTGAAATTGGGAAATGTTTATTGACAACCAGCGGTCCCTTCGTCGTGAAGTTGAACTTGCGTTGTCTGGAGTCCAATATCCTTCGTTGTGAAGTTGAAATTGGCTCTGAAATTGAGAGATGTTTGTTGACAACCAGCGGTCCCTTCGTCGTGAAGTTGAACTTGCGTTGTCTGGAGTCCAATATCCTTCGTTGTGAAGTTGAAATTGGCTCTGAAATTGGGAAATGTTTGTTGACAACCAGCGGTCCCTTCGTCATGAAGTTGAACTTGCTTTGTCTGGAGTCCAATATCCTTCGTTGTGAAGTTGAAATTGACTCTGGGTAAGACCTGCAAAGATATGCATATATGCGATGTTATGGATGTCATGCTCTTAGGTATGCCTAAAATGTATATGCAACATATGTTATTCTGGGCTCTGGAGAGAAATCTCGATCTCCGGTGGCCTGTAGTTGTTGACTCTTGATTTTGAAAGCTTGAAGTTCCGATCTCTGATCTTGAATTCTTCAAATGTTTAAATCTGATGTGCACATTCTGCTTTTTCTTGATTTGGGAGATGCTCTTCAACCATCTCAAGTATGTGCATGAGCCTTGATCGACTTCTGGGTACCTGTACTTTTCAATGAATCCTTGTACAGTAATATGCGATTATCTTTTCACAAAAATAAATAAATCATTAGGTTTAAATCTAATTCAAGATGCTCGAGAGTAAAGATTGTCTTTATTCATAAGGGAGGAGAAAAACAAATAATACATGGCAAACATTCTAGAAAACGAATACACGATGATGTGTAAATGAACATCTTAGATCTCGATAATGTGGGAACCTGAAAGGATGAAAATGTGCATGTGTGAGAGGATAATATCCCACACGGAACGGTCAAGAACTAACTTTGAGAGTAACTGGAAATGAAGTACTGGAATGAAGGAGATAGATAATGAATTCAAAAATAAAAGAAAAATTTGTTTGCCATGGAAAAGAAAAATGCATCTTTTATTAAACTTAAACAAAATGTTTATTCACCCTTACAAAAGATCACCTATTGCCCCGGGTATAGGTAAATAGGGATAGTTCGAATATTACTCTGAAAGATTCTTGTAAACCACAGGTAGTTCTTCCACCGACCAACTGCTAGGCACGAACCCATGTGGCAGAGGGCATATCCTGGATCTATCTCCGTTGTCAACATCTTCTGTGGTCACGGCATTGATGTTCAGATCTTCCAGAGCCGTTTCTAACTCGGATATGGTGGTCTCAAACACATAACCACCTCACTTGAATGTTCTGAAAAGCGGCGGGAATGTCATAGGCTTCCATTGGAGTTCGTTTCCAGTCAATCTGGCCAATCTTCTCTCCCGGTTCTTTTGGATCTCCTTTCTCTTTTCATGATAACTGGGCTGAAAACCGAGCCCAAATTGGTCTAATTTTGAGATAGAAAGGACATGATTGATCATTCCTTGCAAATATTTCCCAAAACCTCTCCCGGTTCTGGCGCCTCAGCCCAGGGTTTGCTTGATCTCCATCCTTGTGCATTTGGAGAGTCGAGGTCTTGGGATTCTCTTTTCTTCCGCCACGAATGTGGCATTCACAAAATCCAAGGAGCGGAACAAACATTCTACCGCTTCCTCGTCTACTTCGATGTATGGAGCCTCCGTGGTCACGCTTGCCACGATATCTTCCTCAGCGTTGATAATTACTAAGGCCCCGTCAATAACAAATTTAACTTTTTGGTGCAACGTGGAGGGTACTGCACCTGCTTGATGAATCCACGGCCTTCCCAAAAGACAACTATAGGACGGCATGATATCCATCACAAGGAACTCAACATCATAGGTGGCTGGTCCAATAGTCAATGGTACCTCGATCTTTCCGATTACCTCTCTTTTGGTCCCATCAAATGCTCGGACCACATTCTAACAAGCTCTCATATGAGAGGTATCTATTGGTAACCTCTTTAATGTAATCGAAGGCATCACGTTCAGGGCCGAACCATTATCGATTAAGACACTTGGTAAAGCGTGCCCCTTACAGTAGGTAGTAATGTGTAACGCCTTTGTTCGGCCTCTTCCTCCGGATGGAATCTCATCATCTGAAAACGATATGAGATTATCAGCTTGAATATTGTTCACCAGTCGATCCATCTTGCTGACTGGTATGTCTTGTGGCACGAACGTTTGATTAAGGACATTCAACAGCGCTTCTCGGTGTGCTTCCGAGCTTAAAAATAGTGCTAGCATTGAAGTACGTGTAGGTAAGTTGTGGAGCTGTTCTACAATGTTGTACTCGCTGTGCTTCAAGATCTTGAGGAACTCTTTAGCTTCTTCCTCTTTTATAGGTTCATTGACAACTAGCACATCTTCTTTGAATGGCTCAAGTGGTCTTTGCCCCACTTTACTATTACATCCTCCGGAAGTACTCACCTAACATTCGTACTTCTATGGCACTTGCCGATTGTCCTTATATTGAAAAGGCCGAGGTGCTGAGATTACCACCTTGGCTGGTGTTGTTACTGTCATGCTTGCCTTAGGGGTAATTATCAAAGGACTACCCCTACCAAATCTTCTGTCTGATGATCCTCCAGTGGCACAAACATCTGCTTCCAAGGACTCTTGAATTTCTTCGTAAAACTCCAGCTCCTTTCGATCCATCATGAGCTGGACTAACAATCTGAACTCTGGGCAATCTTGCACTTTATGCCCTTCTTTGTTGTGGTAACAACAATGGTTACCATCTTCATTTTCTGTCGTATCTGGATATGGTGCAAGAAATCCTGCATTTACCATTTGGCTCCATACCCAAGCCAAAGGAGATTTAATTTCTGAAACACTTGATTTAATTCTCCTGCCCCCTTCAGTAGTAATGGCATTGATTCCTGTCTCCTGATGATTGGGCAAGGGATTCTGGGCGACGTTTGGTGCTCCGGAGTTGAAAGTGATCCAATTCTTGTTCCGCATTCGTTGCACAAGTCTCTTGAATGTGAGACAACTTTCAATCAAATGCCCCTGCACACCGCCATGGTATTCGCAATGAGCGCTCTCGTCATACCATTTCAGGTAAGGGGGACTTATTGGATTCATAGGATAAGGCGACACTGCATGAGTGTCGAAGAGCTGTTGGTATAATTCTTTATATGTCATGGGAATGGGTTCGAACTGCTTCCTTTCCCTTTCCCTTCTTGGTTCTCTCTGATTCTGTCTAGAAGTACCGGATGGCACAGCTGCTGTGGAATTTGAGCTTGATATTGTAACCCCCTTGCTGACGTTGTAGGTGTTTACATTGTTGATCTCTCGCTCTTTGTTTTTCACGGGAGGTTTTTTACTGGAGTCTCCTCCCTCAATCTTTCCTTGTTTAATGGCCAACTCGATCATTTCACCGGCCATGACTAAATCTGAGAAACTTCCCAACGTGATTGCTACCAAGTGCCCGAAGTAAGGCGCCTTCAAGGTCTGTACAAACAACTTTCTAGTTTCCTTTTCATCCAAGGGTGGATGAACTTGCACAGATAAATCCCTCCATCTCTGTGCGTACTGTCGGAAACTCTCATTGTGTTTCTTCTCTAGGCTTTGTAACATGACCCGATCTGGTCGCATATCGTTGATATGCTTATACTGCTCCAAGAAAGACTTGGCTAAGTCTTTCCACGTCTTGATATGAGTCCGGCTAAGCTGGTTGTACCACCGAGTAGCTGAACCAGATAGGCTCTCCTAAAAGCAATGGATCAGGAGTTGGTCATTTCCCCCGTACCCTGTCATCTTCCGACAGAACATAGTGATATGGGCCGAAGGGCAGCTGTTCCCGTCGAACTTCTCAAACTCAGGAACCTTAAATTTTGGTGGAAGCACCAAATCGGGAACCAAGCTTAGTTTCATTGCATCAACACCATAATAATCATGGTCTCCCTAGACCATCTTTATTTGGTCTTCTAACATCCTGATCTTTTCTTCCATATTCCTCGCCTTATCCTCCTCGTCAAAATCTGGGATAGGGCAGTCGTCCAGATGACTGTCAGGCTTTGCCGCAGAAGTCTGTAAATTTGCAGCTGATACAGCTTTCCCTCTAGTAGCAGATGAGTCACCTTGCGGTCCGGGTAAGGTCCCGGATGAGGCAACCACTTATGGGGTCGGTGGTATGGTTATCCCCTCAGATGCAGCTTCTCCGGATGTACTTGTCTGTTGTTGTAAACCAGATAACTTAGCCACGATCTGGTCGACTAGGGACTCCGTGCTTTTCTTTATGGACTCCATGGTACGTTGATTGTTCTGAGCCATCTTGTCCTCCAATTCCTTTTGAAGTCTTGCCATGTTCTCCTCGAGTTTTTCCATTCTGACATCCATTTGTTTTTTCTTTGCACGAGTGTTGTGAGGGTGATGCGTATCTATTGCTTGCGGTGGTAAGCTTGGTGTCTGAGATATGTTCTGTTAGTTAATACGAATGTAAAAACATAGAAAAAAAACTTGAAATATAAAAATGCAAAATATGCAATGTATGATGTATGCAATTTGGAGGCATTGATCCAGAAAAAGTGTTTATTATTATAAACAATCCTTATTCAGACAAAAATGTTTTATCTTTTTAGAGACATAAAAACAAATTAAAGGTACATTCGGACTAAATCCTCTAGACCCCGAACAGCTTCCAGTAGGTTGACAAGTCTTATGCCTTCATCTGTCATTGGTTGAATGCCTTGTCGAACCACTCCAGCTTCCCTTGCTAGGCCGTGAAGATGACGGGCTGCTTTTTGCACTTGATCCAGGAAATTTCGGATGGTTGCATCTCGGGCCCTCACCCTTCGATGTGCTTGTTCCCAACGGAAACGCCATTGTAATCCTCCGTCGAAAGGCACCATCTGAAGCTCGTTTGCTTGCCTCTTGAACCCATCTACAATAGCTTCTAACTCAGCTATCGTCTTGCCATCTTTCTCATGTTGTTTCTCTAAGTCAGCTACCCGAACTCTCAAGTGTTGGTTCTGATATTGACTATCTGCCAAGCGTCTTTGGGCAGTCTTCGTTTGTTCTTTCCAAGCTCTCTCATCAGGCCCCTCGAACTTCCTTTTCAGGCTATGAGCTTCGTCTTTCCAGTATTCAGAGGTTACCTTCAACTTGGAGTTATCCTTGACCTTATCTTGATACCCCTTTCTCAAGTCTTCGAGCTCAAAACATACTCTTTTTTGCTCTCTTTCCAGTTTATCTGCCCGATCTTTCTGAGAGTCAGCATCAAGCTTCCACTGATAACATTCAGCTTCAAGTTCCCTTATCCTCTGCTTTAGCTCATTATTCACAGCTTCAAACTCGGTCTTGGCTATCTCGAGTTCAGAAGGGACATGCCTGAGATGTTCCTCCATGGTACGGGTGTCTTCATAGTCTGGCACCGGAATATTGTCATTTTTCCTTAACCTTCGCCACTCCACATAATCAGGAGTAAGCATGCTTCTGGCAGCTACAACATCCATTCGGAATACTTTCCTCCATGAATCAGCTACTTCTTTGATCATCTTCTTATAGTTGTCACCGTGATACTCAAACTCTGACCTAGCTAGTCCGTATGTTGCTGGGACAAACTGACGTGCCCCATACTGTCTAAGTGCTAACAATGGAGCATACCCAACTGCACCCCAAAGTCCAAGTAAGGTCATAGTGTCGGAGTCCCCACATCGGAAAAGAACGTCACTGAGGAATAACCAGGGGGCTCTCCAGACAATATCCCGGTCCTGAAGATGCGTAAAAACCTTCATCCATTTTTCCTTTGAGGCGCCTTCATGCCATTTCCTGGTAATGAATTCACCTAGAGGTGAATATGTGGTGCTGAAACGGCGGTAGGCAACCCCGTTAGTCTTCCAGAAGTGGCTGTGAATCCAGACTTGAAGGAGCTGAACACACCCAGTGAACCTTCTTCCGCCAGTTCTTCTACAATGATTGAGAGATCGGAAGGTCTCGGCTAAGATGGTCGGTGCTGGATTGACTCTTCTCGAGAGTTGCTCGAATAGTTCCACTACGGTGGCATCGATGTATCCCAAGGTCTTTGGGAATATAATTAGACCATACAGACCTAATGCAAACAGGTCTATAGTCTTCCACTCATCGGGATGGTACTTCATCAGTTGATTGATATGAAGCCAAGCGATTCCTTCTCCATTACCCTTACATCGAGCTCGGTCAGTTACCCATTTTTCATCAACTCCGGCAACCTTAGCTAGTGCATTTTTGAAAGGTTGACTTTTAATGTGCTTAAGGTAGGCCCGCTCGAGTTTGATGTTTTCACAATGCAGCAGTGTAGTGTACTCTTCTATGGTGGGCACCATGTCTTCCTGGTTAAAGGTGAAGCAACTGTATCTCGGGTTCCAGAATTGAACCAAGGCTCTGATTAGGGGCTCATAAGTCTTAACATGAAGCAAAAGTGCAACATCACCGTACCGTTGGCTGAACTTTTGTTTCACCTCATTCTTCCAACCGTCCCAGATGTCCCGAAGCTCTTGCACGTCATTCTGCTTTAGGCTGATCGAGGCATAACTAACCAGCTCTGACACATAGTTGCTTTGAAGACTGTCTCCCTTTTCCTTCTGAATCTTCTCGGATCATAGTCGTACCTCGGGGTTTTTAATCTCTTGTATTACAACACCTTTATCCATTAATTCAGATTATTTTGTGCGTAATAAATGTCTTTTTAGGGATCAATGGCCTCTTGTTATGATGCAAATGCTAAAGAACAAACACAAAGGCAAAAAGTTAGTAAAAGTATAAATAAATAAATAAATGAAAAAAAGAAGAAAAAAAAATGGCAAGGGAAACAAAACATAGGGACAAAAACATGGTTAGGTAAACAATGTTCTAGGTTTTGGAATGTGGTTTTGGGGTAGGCTCTATTTCTTCAAAAGTCTCCCGGTTTAGGTTCTAAAACGGTACTCGAGTCCTCCTTGCCGGTGCCCCCTTGGGCTTAACAGACCCTTAGTCCTAAACCCATCACAGGCTTGTGTGGACTAAGTTAAACTCGAGGGGACACATTCCCTTATGTCTATGCGGAGAATAAATTCACACGAAGACATAAGGTATATGAATCCTGAAGGCTACTTGCTAGGCATATGCGGTGAATAAATTCACACGAATGCGTCGCTTTCACCCCCACTTAAAGGGTTCGGAGCTCGGGTATAGAGCCTTTGGATGAAAAAGTTTGGAAAGCTTTAATCATTAGAAAACGGTCAGTCCAACTATTTACTCGGGAAAAAAATATAACCAAAAAGTAAAGTAATAAGGATCGAAATGTTACCTTAAAGTTCAAACTTACCCTTTTCATTAAAAAGACAACTGGAAATTACCTTAGCCTGACTCGCTTACCTGGGTCCCCAGCAGAGTTGCCAAGCTGTCGGAACCGTCTTTCGGTTGGGCCCCGAAATTTGGCTTCGACTTGAATGAATGTGGATTGGAGTCGCCACCGATCATCTATTAAAAAATAAATGGGTTGATCGGATACCTTATTTCTTACCTGATCTGCGTCTTACCAAAGATGTGTCGGATTCGGGAGTCGGTTACAGTCAAGGAAGGGTTAGCACCCTTGAACTGCCCTTTCGGTACTATGTAATTTCCAGTTGTCTTTAATTAAGAAAATTGCACCTTTAAATTAAAAGGTAAGATAACGATCCCAAAATTACTTACCTTTGATTGTTTGAGATACCCTTAAAAAAATAGAGACGTTAAAGAACGAGAATGAATAAAGTAAAAAAAGAAACACACATGAAGATAAAATAGAAAATAAAAAAAGGTAAATAAGCAAAGTAAAATAAACAAATAAACGGAATAATGAAGCTAGAGGTAACATACACATAAATAAAATAATAATAATGAGACCAAGATGAAAAGTGAGCAAAATAATAAAATAAATACACATAAAAATAAAAATAAAAAAAATGTCGAAGGAAAAAAAAGAAAAAAAGATAGATTCGTAAAAAGCGAAATAAATAATACAGAAATAGAATGCATGACACATAAAAAAAATAAAGGGGAACAAAAAGAAAAATATATATATGCAATGATCAATAAAACAAATAAATAGAGATAATTACATATATATATATATATATAAGAATAATAATATATATGATAATAAAACATAATATACTAAATAAAAAAATAATTAAAGATTTAAAAAAGGAAAATTGAAAATTAAAATACGAATTGGGTTTTAACTGGGGATTAAATTGAAAAGAAAAATAAATTAAGTGGCCAGATTAGGAGACAAAATGACGTGGACATCATATTTAGGGTCAGAATGAAGCCTCTTTAGAATGCGATGGACCAAAACAGAGATTTACTCATTTCACAGTGAAAACACGCGGGTTAGCTAAGCGGGTCGGGTCTGTGCACAGGTCGTATACGGGTAAGCGGGCCATGTATTTAAGTTAAAAATCTGTTTTAACTTTCATTTTTCCTTCCTCCAAACCAAAGCCATTCCTCTCTCTCTCTCTCGTTTCTCTGGACAGTTCATGTGTTCTTGATGAACCCATGAACGCCGCCGCCAAATCCAAATTCCGGCCGTCGTTGCTGGCGCCGACCGCCGTTCGCCGGCGACAAAATATAAAAAGTTTCGATTTTTTTTAAAAGCCCTTTGCCTCCTTTTTCAGAATATCCGAGTACTTTTTTAGGAAAACAAGCCTCGGGGTGTAAATCTAAGATCGAAAGTTCAAAAGATCCACCCCTCTGTCATCGGCCAAAACGTTTTTCTTTGGTGTTTTCAAGCACAAAACGCGAGTAACTACGCATGCAAGTAACCAAGAACGAACAAAATGAGGTAAAAACGCTACCTTTATTTCCTTTCAAACGTTTTACAAAGATTCGGCTTGCTTCTCTATATTTGCTATAGATGTGTGGTGTTTTTGTACCAGTTCCATTTTCATGAGATTACATCACTATTTATACAAAAAAATGCATGTTATTTTTAGCCTAGTTTGAGTCCTAATCAAACTCTAACTCTCATTGTTTGCTTGTGGGGGGTTGTTGATGGTTGCCGTGAAATCCGGTGACGGTTGCGTGCGTGGCCAGAGACGTGGGGCGTGGGGACTTGCTGGCTTGGTTCTGAAAACGGCACTGGACGAGAAACTGTTAGGGTTTAAGAACCCTAGTTGATCTGTATTGGGTCTGGCACATGTGGGCATGGTTGTTGTGTAACGGGCTTTGCTTTCTTATTTAGGCCTGTAAAGAAGAGAAATCAGGACATGTAAATAACATATATAAAATAACAAATAAATTATATATTATATATTATATATATAATTTTTTATGTAAGGACGAAAAATGTGTGTCTACAATGAGTAATTCGAAATAGCGAAGGCATGTGGCTGCTAGGATTTTCAAAAGCCGTGGGAATTTATTCAACAGTAGAAGCTGAATTATGGGGAGTATTAGAGGAGCTTAAGCATGCATGGAGACTAGGGAAGAGGAAAATAATCCTCGAAGCACTACACCTTCTAAGCAAGAAAGATAAGGACGGAAAACCACTGACAATACTTAAGCATGCATGGAGACTAGGGGAGAGAACATGGACGATCTCTTTATCACAAGTAGGTCGAAATGGCAACAAGACAGTAGATCAATTGGCAAAGCTGGCTAGGAAACGTGAGTTTGAAGGAAGAATCATGGCGGCACCTCCACCAGGGTGTGTAAAAATATCTAATCCGAATGATCTGATCTGTTTATCCAAAATTCGACACGAAATTTTAGATATCCGATCCAATTTTTTCCTGGATAATTTGAATTGGATATCCGAATTTTTTTTGGATAATCTGTTCAGATACGGACTGATTTCGGATTATCCAAAAATTTGAAATTAAATGGGCCTTTACCCTTTAGCCCTAAGCCCAATACTAATTCCCTAGCCCTATCTTGGTGACATCTCCTGATTCTCCTCATTTTAGACTTCAGCTTTCACGATTCTTTTCACGATAGTATTTTTCATCAACCATCAGCCCCTCAGTCTCTCACTCAATCACTCCGATCTACTACTGGGTTACTCACTTCAGTGGAAAGTGATCACGACGCTTCACTCTGCTAGTCTTCCGGCCGTCATTCCTCAAGTCTCGGTCAACGATGAATGAAAATCCATTGCAGGTTCCACTTCAATCTCGGGTAACGATGAAATTGATTTTGCATGTTGATTTTGTTCTTGATTTTAGTCTATAGAGACAAATACTAATTAGTAGTATATTGATTTTGCCCTAGATTTTGATTTAGCAGCAATAACAGATATAGCGTTGCTTAAAAAGTTTTGGGTACTTATTCTTCCGATTTTATCGGTGGGGGAAATGGGCTATGGTTTTAATTTGTTGCGAGGTGGTTGGTTAACTGTTCATAAAGTTCCAATTTGTAGGTAAACAGGTGTTTTGCCCCTAGAATTTTAGTTGGTCCCTTGAATTTTAGGTATCTCCTTTAAATTTAAGTTTACCTTTTTGACATAAAATCTTACATCAGTTATTAAATTATATATTATGTATGAGTATGACAGATATATCTCAACTCAACCTCAATGTTGAAAATTTTAAGCCAAAACCCTGATTCATGTTATTGATAAAAGCAAACCATTCAAGCCACCTACCTCCATTGCCCTTCTCACTTGCTTTGGTAGTTAGTTTCGGACCAAAGCCCACACCCACCAAACATTGACATTTAATGCTCTTATTGGTGTGTAGTAGAAACTTCAATGGGACGATTATGTAAATTACATTTCTCTATATACCAATTACCAAAACGTGTAATAAAAATGGGGGGATTTCCGTAAATAGTGAAATCCCACCATTTATGTATTGATGGATAAATCAAAATCGGAGGGTTGTGGTTGTAATTAGGGGTGTTCGAAAGTACTCGACTTGGTTGATCCAGTCTGTTGACCCGCCGAATGAATCTAAAAAAATTGGGTAATTTTTTAAAAAATTTACTCGATCGGGCTGGGTATTCAAACTGTGATTTTTTTCGAGTAGTTGGATCGGATCTGGGTCGAATGTTTTTTATAACCAGGTACCCTACCTAGCCCGATAGTTATAATATATATATATTAATATTAATATTAATATTAGTTTAAATTCCTAAATTCTTTCTAGTTTACATTATGTACTTTTTAACTTAAAAGTTTTAAGTTTAAATTTTTTTTTTAAAAGTTTTTATTAATTTGTTAACATGAAATTAGAAGAAAAAAAATCATTATCGGTTTTAATATTTTTAATGTTTTCCTTTGGAATATATATATATATATCCTCAAAACTAATTTTAAATCACTCATTTTTGTGTATTATGAAATTTTAAATTTTATTTATTTCTTATGTGATTATATAGTTTTTAAAATGATTAAATAAAGAATAAAAATATATATATGAACTGGGTACCGATGGCCCGAAAATGCGGGTAACCGGGTTTTAAGGGTATCCGACTATCGAGTACTCGAATTTAACGAGTCGGATCATGAGCCGACAAATATACTATCCGGAGAATTGAGAACCCGATACTTCGGGTACCCAAAAATGCAGGTATCCAGATTTGAACACCCCTAGTTATAATTACTCTTTGAAATCGATAGTCTATACTTAACGCATTCCATATGAATAATGCGATCATTATAGTAACAACTAAGTTACTTCAGTGGTTAAAAGTATGATTGTTGTCTTTAGAGGTCTTGAGTTCGTATATCAACATCTGTAGAGGTGTTTGAATGTTCATTGTTCAATGATTTAAAATCTTTAGAACATATATTATCTTATAATCATCTCAGTTTAATAAAAAAATTAATTATAATTTGTTTTTTTAGTATTAAATTAAAGTTGAAGATTGAGTCAGTCTCGTGTCTAAACTTTCTCAAAACTCTAATATTAGATTTGAAATCTTTATGGTTTAGGCCATTTTCGAGTTTGCTATTTTCCTTTTTGAGTTTAGTCCTTTTAAGAGACATGTTTTTAGGATTGCACTCATTTTTATCACCTTCATGTACATGCACGTAATTCCCTTTATGTACCTGCACGAATTAATTGCATGTACATGAAGGTGATAAAAATGAGCCAAAAAAAAATCATGTGCATACAATTAATTCGTGCAGCACAAAAGTATGAAAACTAACATATATAATGTTTTGTATGATATTAAAATTCATCCGATAAAATAATTATTTTGATTATTATTTTTCATCACTTTACCTCCAACGTTTTATTTTGAGGTAAAATATCTTTGATTAAATAAAAATCATTAGTTGACTAACAATCAACGCATGTCGTTGATATATTGTCATGTGCCAAAAATAATGATGTGACATGTTACGTGTTGAACGTGATAACATGATATATATCATGTGTTGAAAATAATAACATGACACACGTTACATGTCAAAAAATGATATAGTGAAACTTGTCAAGTCTTAAATGTAACATCTTAAAAGCTAACGATGTGACATATGTCTCATAACAAAAAGTAATGATGTGACACAAATTATCTATAAAAAAATAATGACATGTCATATTTCATATGTTAAAAGTGATGATATGACACATGTCACGTATTAAAATAATAATATAATACATATTATATGTCAGAAGTAATAACATATCATTTATCATATATTAAAAGATGTGACGTGACGTGACAATTTTATGTTAGTGACAAATGTTTGATAGTTAGTTAACTAATTATTTTTTTTCAATGAAAGGTCAATTTTCTCTAAAACGAAACGTTGGGAGGTCAAAGTATTCTAAAAAAATAAATGTTAAAATGATTATTTAATCAAATGTTAAGTATGTATAGATATATATCCTTCTGGTTCCCAAGGCTTCGCCTTGACTAATCCGAATCGACCCGGGCCACACATTTGGTTTTGGTGGGTGAGTCTCCCGTCGGAGATTTGTTGCATACATAAAGAGTCAAACTCAAGTAAGCTTATACGATATCAAGCTACTTACCACTTGAACTATCCGTTGGTAGTGTTAAGTATATTTTTTTGATATCATGTCATTATGTTTTGTTAAAGGTTTGGATCCTCAATGGGCCAAAAACAAAGACAGAGGTCCATTGGGTTTTTGGATAATTCCGGTTTCCTTTACTGCTACCATTTTCTTAGTTTAGCTATTGGATAATGTTCGATTCTCTTTATTTCATGACCACTCTATTCATTTAATCCAAAGAAGTGAGACAATAAGGATTCAGAGATGTGCCCAAATAAAATTTAAAATTAATGTAACAGAGAGAAAAGGAGAAGCACTTTTTCGATTACGCTCGGGTATAAATACTTCAATCGTAAGGTGATTGGCGGTAGACTTAAGGCCATCATAACTGTTTTAGACCGTGAGTTTATATTGATACGATTGTCAGTCATCGGATTTGATTGGTAAAATCACATCATAAATTAATGAGAAAGAACATTGAATAATTATATTGGAGATCATTAACATTTTGAGGTGGATTTGATCCGGAGATATAACAAGAATACGTAGAAACACACATCCCGGTAATGATTAGATACTTGATTCTAATGTCAAATATATTATTGCTGCAGCTGTAGAAGAAGATCATATTCATATGCTTCATATTATTTGACATCAATCAAAGGCCGGATGCTTTGATACTGAAGGAGTAGTAGATGCTTGTTCTACTCGAAATTACGAAGAAAACAACTATGACAGCAACGTTCGCTGTTGCAGACGTGTTGCGATTCTCATCAAGTGTACATGGACACCACTTGTACAAATAGGTCCAAAACCCAGAAAGAGAAACCTCAAATTCATTGCTTTAGAGTACAAGAGTTAAGTTTAAATATTAATTTGAAATAAGAAATTAAATTCAAATATTTAACTGGGTCAAAAAGTTTAAAATATTAATATATTTATCTTAAAATTAAATTTAAGTAACAGATTAAAATAAATATATATGCCAAAATAAACATTTTTGCATATGAGCATACTATATCCAAACTGTTCGCGGTTGGATTATACTTGTTACTGTATAAATAAATAAATCATAGGGTAATAGTGAGCGTCGATGGCAATTCATTAGATAAAAAGTATTAATATAAAATAGTGAATTTTTCGGTCTTTTAATAATGTGCATACTATAATTATTCAAATTAAAAATCTTTAAAGATAATAATATTATTTTTAATGGATTTAAATATAAAATATTATGATACGTGGGCAGATATGTATGAGTTACAATATGTTAGGCAATCATATAGTGATTTTATAAATTTGACTGGTGACATATCCTTTATAAAGGAACAAGATGTGCCATTGTCCTTTTTTGTGTGTGTTAACAGTTTTAGTATTAATCATAGGCTGGATGGCAACGGATCGGGTTAGGGTCAGGTTTTTTGTTAATTTTATCTGATCTAAAAATATATATTTTTCATTTGAATTCGACCTGATCCGAAAATTTTATAACCTCCGCTCAACCTTATCTAATTGGAAAATATATATTTTTCACCCGAATTCGACCTGATCTGAAAATTTTATAACCTCCGCTCAACCTTATCTAATTGGAAAATATATATTTTTCACCCGAATTCGGCCTAATCCAAAAATTTTATAACCTCTGCTCGACCCTATCTGACCGGAAAATATTTATCATCCACTCGACTCCGACCCGATCCAAATTTTTAGAGTATAAATCTAACCTGATAAAAAAAATAAGGATTTAATTAAAATAATAATTTTTTTAAGAAAATTACATTATCATCCTCGGGTTGGGTCAGGTAGGGTCGGGTCAGAGTTTTTTACCCCTCTACCCGAACCCAACTAGACCCGACCTCGTCCCTTAAAAAATCGACCCAACTTGACTCAAATCTAATTTTTTTAAAAAAAATCAAATCCTTTCGAGTCAGGTTGAGTCGAAACCCGTTGGATTCGGGTTAAATTGTCATCCAACCATAGCTTAAAGAAAACATAAGCTAACTTTAGTCCAAGTGTATTACATCCTAAAAGACTAATATAGAAGGTAGAAATTGATGTATTTATTTATTTACATTTTGGTTGCTCTTTCGGTTCCAAGGTTTTACATTGATTAATTCGGACCGACCCGCATCGCACACCTGACTTTGGTGGGTGAGTCTCTCTGCAGAGATTTTCTGCATACTCAAGGATTCAAACTTGAGACCTTGCTTAAGCGATATCAAATTGCTTACCACTTGAATCAACCTCTATCGGTGAAATTAATGTATTTATTGAACATGGTTGAAGGATATATAGAGATATATCCAACCAAAATTTACATATTATAACAAAATGATCTTCAAAAGAAAGTGATCTTCTAGAAAATAAAATCATAACTTATGATAATTATATAAATTCAAAAAAGTATATCTTTATGTCTTGTTACGTCTCCATAAATTTGAAATTGGGTTAACAACGCTCAATTTGAAGAAGAAAAAAAGGATGACGAAAATTAGCTTGAGGTTTTATTAAAAAGATCATAAGCTATTAATTGATTTGGTGTTTAAGCAGATATGAAACTAAGCGAGGGTGGGTGGGGCGGTCGTCCCCTAAAAATCTAAAATTATCTTATGTTTTAAATTTTTTTCTATGTATTTTCTATTGAAAATCTGTTTTCGCCCCCTAAAATTTTATTCACTCCCCTTATAATTTTATAAGTTCAAGTTCACCCCTCTAACATAAAATCTTTCGTCCGTCCCTGTGTTTAAGTGTCTGGTTTTTCTTCTAAAATAATTCTAGTCTGAGTTTCAAATATTTGATATTTTTCCCTTCGATTTCTCTAAGAAAATAATACTGTTATATATATTTTTAGACACAAACGATATTATTTTGGTGTGATATTTATGTCGATAATTGTTAATTACTATATCGTGTTATTATAGTATTAACAATCCAGAATCTTGAAGCAAAAATCAAAATTTAACATTATAATTAAAGTAATTTAAAATTTAGTGATATAAAACAATTCATTATATAAAATTTTATGGTATCATATAACATATTTATAATCAAGTCAAGTGGGAGTATACAGTGTACCATTATGATGTGGGCAGTAATGAGTGGTTCCAAGCATAAAAGGTGTGTATTGGGATGGGAATGGGCCGTCGAAGTAATGAAGAAAGACTAGAGTTTTTCAAGGAATTAAATTCGACTCGTTAATTATTTATGAGAATCAGAAAATAAATTTAACATAATAATAATTTTAATTTTATAAATTTTAAAATGGTTAAATTATTATTATTTAACTATTTTAAGATAAAGATATAATTAAGTTATATAATAATTTTATTAATATTTTTTAGAAGAAAAAAAAGATCTTTTTAATGGTTTTGCCAATTTTAGGGACATGATTCCTGCCAGCCTCTTGGTTTGCGTCTGTCCACTTGACACAGCCATACATCATACCAAACTCTTCAACTGCTTCGGGATTGGAGACTATACCTCTTCAATATTTTCATTATTCGATTCAATTTTCTTTTTAAATTTCTGAAATAATTATAAATTAATATTTACTCGTATAATTTTTCAGTCTATTGACAATACACATCCTATCAACGTTATTATTTGAACTCGAGACTTTTAGAGTGAATAATATTAGCTTTTTATCACTGAAATCTTTCTATGAGTTCTATTCACATGATTTATTTGGTTCGAACTTAAATAAGATAACTAATTATATAGGTCTAATAATGATTAATAATCAAAGTTAACTTATTATTATTATGCGTAAATTATGCGTTTAGTACCTAAATTATCGGTTTTGGTCCATTTTAGTACTTAAACTTTTAATTTTCTCAAAACCATACCTAATATTTAGTTTTCATATTAGGACCCCACTAGTAAAAGATTAACGCGTTTAGTACCTAAAATATCGGTTTTGGTCTATTTTAGTATATAAACTTTCAAATTTTCTAAAACTTACGTTAAATTTTGGACGCACTAAAGTGAAACAAAAACTAAAGTTTTTAACAGCGGGTACTAAAATGAAACAAACTAAACTTCGAGTATGATTTTAAAAACATCGAAAGTTTAGGTGCGAAAACATACTAAAACGGATAGTTAAGGTACTAAATACGAAATATACCCTATTATTATTGAATAGATTCATATAGGACATACTGACTTCTGTTTTATTCTTATTGCAAAAGTATCCAATAACATGGGAATTCGACGATGACCGCAAAATGGTTGCTTCTTGTGCTATTAAAAAATATAAAGATTTATTGATTAGTCAAGTAGTTAAAAATATTTATATACTATATAAATTTAAATTTTGACATATACTTTTAATATGTAATATTTTTCTATTTAATAAAGAACATATATAATATCATGTAGTAAATGCACCCGTTGCAAGTTGGGAGACCTGTTATAAATATCAAATGTGATACGAAAGCATGTGAGACTCACGTGATGACATAAATGCTCTTATTAAATTGTACATCCATTGGTATGTTATTTTGTGGTGCCATTGGTTTGGTTCAACTATTTTCTTCTTCTTCTTCTGATTTATGGGTCGTTCATGGTCATCGTGTTTGAGTCATTTGATTCGTAATTTTTTCATTGTTTTATGATTCTTTGTTATTATTTTATAAAATTTAAGAGATATTGGGAGGGTAATAGTCTAAATTCAAAATAATAAGAACTCGTCTAGTATTTAATATTAAAAATTAAAAGAGATAAAGGTCTAGTTTAACTTAAATGTAAACCCAAAGGGACCTAAAATATCATTAAATTAAAACTTTTGAGAGAGAGAGACAAGAGTCTCTCCCACCCTCAACGTATCTTTATCTCTAACCCTAATTTTTTTATTAAAATAGTTATTTTAGTCATCGTATTTTTAAGAATTATAAAAAAATTATTAAACTCTTCGAACGATAATCTATTCATTGATCTTACTAATAAAATGCTTAAATGTGACTATAATAATGTCAATTAATTAAAAATTTTAAAATATAATTATTAGATAACTTTTAACTGGCACTTCCGATTCAAATTCAAGCTATCAAATTGAACAAGTTACTTGATATGTACTTCAATAATGCCACGATGATAAAAGGCAAATAATAAATATAGAATTGCAAGAGTGTCATTGACAACTATCAGAATCCAATAATAAAGCTTTCTCTGCTTTCCCAAATCTCAGCATCCTTGTCAACAAATATAAAACGTACAAGAAATATTATCAACACTCCATAATTTTCCTTTCTTTTGTCTCATATAAAAACCCACACCTCATCAATTATAAAAGGTAGATTTATTTATATCAATTTCTGGTTCTCAATGCTTCGTCTTGATTAGTTCGAACTGACTCAGGTTGCACATCTGATTTTGGTGGGTGAGTCTCCCAACGAGGATTTTCAGCATACACAAGGACTTGAACTCGATATTTGCTTAAAAATAACAAGTTGCTTACCACTTAAGTCAATCCCATTAATTTTTTTTGTCAATTTTCATCCGTTTGGATTTCACTATTATTCTGTTCTTACATAAACTGAAAAATTATTAATTTCTAATCTAATTAATTTGACTTATCAATTTGATCTGATTTTTTTATTATACTAATACCCTTTACGATTAAAACATTAAACCTTTACCAACAACCAGTTGATCTAGTGGGATGAGACATTAGGTCCCTTAAGCAAGGTTAGGGGTTCGAATCCTAGTGTTGTGAATGGAGCAAAATGGGTTGGGAGGGTCGCCCTCGCCTCTGCAACACCCAATCTGAATTAGTCGGTCAATAGATTGGATACCAGAGATTAATTAAAAAAACATTAAACCTTTTTTCCATTATCAATTGGTCATCTTGTTTACGCCATGAATAGCAAAGTCAACCTTAAGTTTCTCCATTTTAAACCTTAAATCTACTTTTTGATGTTTTGATTCCATCTCTTGAAGAAATTCTAGTACGATAATAACGACGGGGTCACGGGGCTGCTATTAGTATTAATTTAATTATAGGATAAATTTTCTAAATGATTATCCAACTTCTAGAATGCTATTAATTTAATCACTATATCAAGACTTTTTATTTTAATCTTAATTTTTAAATTTTTAATAACATCAAACTCTACATGTCACCTCTAACAAAACGATAATATGGGTTATCATCTAATTAATCATAAAAAAGAAAATAGGTTTCTATCAACGGGGGTTGGTTCAAGTGATAACCAGCTTGATATCGCTTAAACAATGTCTCAAGCTCGAGTCATTGTGTATGCAGAAAATCCCTGTTAGAGACCCACCCACCAAAACTAGGATTACAACGTAGGTCGATCCTGATTAGTTAAGGCAAAGCCTTGAAATCAAGAGGGCAACCAAAAAAGGAAAATAGGTTTCTCTAAGACTCTAAGAACAAAAATCCCGCACCCAATCACTACACCAAAGTGAGGCTTTTGTTGTGTAATTAAGAATATTTTTTAGGTTAATTTGAGGTTGTAATTAATTATATGAATTATAATTAATATTATAAATAATTATAACACAAATTATTAGTTAATATATTAATATATATTAAGTAATATTATATATTAATTAATGTTATAAAAATATAAATATATTTTTAATTAATTCTATAACATTAATATACATTATAAAATTAATTAATTAATTATATAAAAATAAATTAGTTTAATTATAATTTATAATACTAATTAATATACTAATATATTTTAAGCAATGCTATATATTAATTAATTTTATAATTATATTTTCATGGATACTCTTTTCCTCATCCCGTTTTTAGCATTAAACTATGTTCAATGTTGATTATGGAAGGTTTTTAATGATACACTGTTTTTCTTTAAAAAATATATATTTTAATTGAGGTTGTACTATTAATATATTAACTATAATATAAATTATAAAATTAACTAATATATTTAAAAATTATATTTATAACATTAATTAAAACTAAATATTAATATATGTTATTATAATAATTTATAACACGAATTAAAATATATGTAATGAACTTCAACATCAATTTCAGTATTTAACCTTAAAAGTTTTATTCATAATTACATAATAAATGCTTCACTTTGGTGTTGTGTTTAAGCGAAAACTTTTTTCCTAGAGGCTTTGGTTCAAGTCTCAAATCGATATTCTTGTCATTTTATGATAACTTAGATGGTCACGTGGGATAATTTTTTTATTAATCTGGGTCGAATACAAGTAATATATGTTCGAATGATTCTCAAATATTTGACAATAAACGTTCATACACTCATGCAGACATCATTTTCAAACTCATGACCTTAAGAGATAACAACAACACCTTAACTATTGAAGTTGTCTGGTTCGTACGCTACATATGATAATTTAGAGGATGAAGTGTATCAATTGTCATCACTTTATTGATATCATTTTGTGATTTATTAAATATAACACATGCCATCGTCTTACTAGATGCTGTATGTTGAGTTAAATAAATGATTTTTTTAACGAAAGTGACTAAGTTGGTAACACCAAGAAAATTGGATGACTCAGTTGTAATGATTTTTGTTTAGATGACTAAATTGATAGTGTCCTAAATTTAGGTGACCTGTTAGATTGTTTACCCATAAGAATCAAGTTAAAAAACCCAAAACATGAGATGGAACGAACCAGTAACCACCAACCATAGGGTACATGCAAAATAAATTCCCCTTTTTCTTTAATGAAATACAAACCGCAACGTCCCACCGCATTTAATAAATGAAATACACTTGGGACCAAATGGGTGCAAGCCAAGCTTATGGGACTAAAAGTCGTAAAAATGGTGGTTAGAGGTAAATGAAATTAAGATACATAACTAATGACTAATGTGAGAGGTTTGGCTCTGCAAGAAGAAGAAGAAATTTCTTTACTTTCCCCAGTTGGTTCTTGTATTTTTTTTCCTAGATTTTTCATAATCATCGACAATGTACATACACATTACAAATATAACTCCTCGAATCTAAATTTTTTAAAGAGAATAACACTCCCTTTAATAATTAGAACCATTTGATGGTTTAATTTTTATATATTTTTTTAAACGTGAATCTTAAGGTATCATATAACAAAAGTGAATTATTGTCACGAATAAGTAATAAAGTAATAAAGTTAAATAAGTAATTCGACATTATGATAGATTTATAAAGTATTATCTTAGAGTTAATAAAGTCTAAGGTTATATTGTCACGAATGATTAGAATCATATAGAGATTATTTACATAGCATCTATTAAGTCTAATTTATTGGTACTTATCTCAATCTATTATATTTTAAAAATATTTTTTATTATCCTGATATGATTACATGATAATATCTATTCAAGATTTTTTAATCAATTGATAATGAATGCACAAATTCTGCACATATTTGCTTGAACTCGATACCTCAAAAAATATTTTATTTTATCATTGAGATCGGTCAATGAATTCTAAGAATACATTTTTCTTAATATACTTTTTAAGTTATACTGTATATCATCTTTTTTCATTCAAGTATCTGGAGTGTTTTTTTATCAAAATAAATACTTAAAGTTATTTTTAGTCAAAATAAGTACTTAAAATTTTTTTTTTAAAATATATACTTAAAGTATTCAATCATTTTTATCTAAGTTCTAAAAAAGTTATCAAGTAGCATTAATTAAAGGGTAGTTTAGGTATCTAGATGAAAGAAATGAATACTTGAGATACTTATTTTGACCAAAAAGATAAATTAAGTACTTATTTGATAAAAAATACTTAGATGAAAAAATATATACTTTTGGTAGTTATTTGTTAAATAAGCCAAAACTAAATTAACCTTTTTCTTAATAAAATCACTAAGGGACTATTTGTTTACTTCAGAATGATTAAACGCTTAATGATTCAAATGTTGAATGATTCAAATGCTGAATGATTTAGAGATTCTGTATGAATTAACTCTGAATGTGACATGCTGTTTGATAATGACTCTGAATAATTTATAATGTACTTCTGTGCTGAATCATTCAGCACTGTTTGCTAAATCATTCAACACTGTTTGCTAAATCAGTCAACACTGAATCATTCAGAGGTACGAAACAAACGCGCTGAATGTTGAACGATTCAACATTCGAACTGAATGATTCAATTAAGAGTCAAACAAACAACCCTAAACTAACCAAATTAAGATTTCGTTAATGTAAAAAAGAAGGCATCATCCCCCTTTTACATCACAGATGAAGGTAGAGTAGTCCGATGATAATGCGCGCACACAGCGCAAACACCAGAAAATGAGAAAACGTGAGCTCATCAAATGTTCCACTAATCTAATCAAAACAAGAGAGGTTGGTCGACAACACCACCGAATTCCCAACGAACAGTCAAAAGACACGCCACTCCCAATCTGTGTACCATCAAAAATATAGGTAACAGACCCCCTTCTCCTTCTTTGTCTTCTTCCAGAGGCAGACTCTTGGTTAACCACAAACCAAAGAAAAAAAAGGAGGTTCCATCAGTGGGGTGGTAGATGTCAACTATAACAGCCAATCAACAATCCGTCTACAAATTCACCCAAAATTTCAATAAATAATTTTTGAAGGGTGGGAGCTTGGGGGGTTGTGGCAGGGGCAGGTACCACGTGCAGGGTGTCATTAAAAGGGGCCGTTTAAAGGCTCATAAAAGAACCACCTTTCTTCCGCTACCCCCGAATCTAACTCTCCTCTAACACTTAACTGCTCCAGTTTTCACAATTTGTTTTTAAAACATTGATTTGCATGTTTGTAAATTCAAACACACATTTTGCTTTGCCTTTTTCCCATCCTCCTTTATCTCTTTCTTCCTCTTTGTCTGCTTTCGTTTCACCACCAAAGTATAAAATGCTTCAGACCCATATAGCAAATTGGAAGACTGTTTGATCTCAACCTTCTTGGATTCAAGCCCTTTTCCAGGTTTGTCATTCCTTTTGGGTTGTTTACTGAATTGGGTATCGATTTTTTTTTGATGCCATGAAGTGAGATTCTAGTGGGGAATTGTGTGCTTTTTTCCTGGATTGTTTTTGTTGTTTTATCAGTTTTGAAAATGATTCTTCTTTTTCAAGAAGGGTTTGTAATTTTGTTGATTGAGGGTTCAGTTTGGTAAGGATTTCAAAGCATTAATTTTTAACTTTTGAGAGTTTGTAATGAGTACTTTTTAGCTTCCAAAAGTTTTACTTTTGTTGAAATCAAATGTTAATGTGATGCTGCATCTGGAAAACTTTAATCCTAGGCCGTGTTTGGTTGCAGGAACTGGAATTCAGTTACTAATAAATAAACTTTTTTTTTAGAACTGAAGTAATAGAATATGATTATTTTGGTACCATGTTCAAACTTCACTAAATTAAGCTATGAGGTAAAGGGTAAATTAAAAGTCTTAATCACGTCTAATTATGTTATGTGCGCCAAACAGAGCTTTACTACATTCATGGTGCGTTTGTGTTGCTTGTAGTATACTAGTATTAGATATCTCTTTTGTGAGGATCAGTTCCAGGTCATCGCTTGATTAAATTTTTTTCGAGTCCTCATCCTTGGTTGTTTGATTTCTTGATATGCAGCATGTCAGAGGCCCAAAGAAGGTCTGCTATGGCTGGAGTTGGGCGTGGAAAACAACGGATTAGTAAACGGGGTATTGCCGATCAGGAGCCCCGCTACAATAAGTGAAGTAGATGAATTCTGCTTTGCACTTGGAGGGAAGAAGCCGATCCATAGTATTTTAATTGCAAACAATGGAATGGCGGCTGTCAAATTTATACGTAGCATTAGGACCTGGGCTTATGAGACATTTGGCACAGAAAAGGCTATTTTGTTGGTGGCCATGGCTACTCCTGAGGACATGAGAATCAATGCGGAGCATATTAGAATGCTGATCAGTTTGTGGAAGTTCCTGTGGGACAATAACAATAACTATGCCAACGTGCAGCTTATTGTAGAGGGTGTGTATAGTAAAATCTGTTTACTTGCTTCGAAGTTGTTCTTTTTTCTATGGATTGCCTTTTCAAGAAGCTTTTCTGTAAGGGAAAAGGAATCACACTTAGTATATCCTTGCTGTAATTTATTATTTTACCTCACATGATTCTGAAACATGGGATTTCAAGAGGCTAATAGCTAATAAAAGAAGTTGCATGTCAAGAGATTTGGAAGTTGTACATTACAACATTACTGTAGTCATAGGACGTGGAAAGAATATTGATAACTAAAGTGAGAGTGTGTTCTATTCTTGTTTCTCATGTCTCATTTAAGCTAATTCCCAAAATAGTTAGGTTAATCATATAGAACATGCTGCAATGCTATATTTTTGACAAGTTATATTTGTGGTGATTCAGATGGCTGAGATAACCCATGTTGATGCTGTTTGGCCTGGCTGGGGTCATGCATCAGAAAACCCTGAGCTGCCAGATGCTCTGAATGCAAAGGGAATAGTTTTCTTGGGCCACCATCTGTATCTATGGCAGCATTGGGAGATAAGATTGGTTCATCATTGATCGCTCAAGCAGCAGATGTACCCACCCTACCATGGAGTGGTTCTCATGTAATTCTCTTTTCTCTGAATGTTAATAATTGCCCCTATGGTAGTTTCTCATACACAATGCTCCTTTCCTGTTTTCCAGGTGAAAATTCCTGCAGAAAGTAGCTTAGTTCTATTCCATATGAAATTTACTGTAAAGCATGTGTTATACAACAGAGGAAGCAATTGCAAGTGCCAAGTTGTTGGTTATCCAGCAATGATCAAGGCCTCTTGGGGTGGCGGTGGTAAAGGCATAAGAAAGGTTTGCTTCATTTGTAAAATATTTTGATTTTCTGTTCATAGCAAATTTAATTTATTATAATGTTTTAATCCCCCTTTAAATTACTGTGCATATTTGTTAGAAGTAATATTGATTTAAATACTTCTCATATAATCTAAATTGGATTGAATTTCTAGGTTCATAATGATGATGAAGTTAGGGCACTATTCAAACAAGTTCAGGGTGAGTTCCAGGTTCACCTATATTTATAATGAAAGTTGCTTCTCAGGTGAGCTTACAATTGATCTCAGTGAACTTACAGGAGTTTATATATTCTCTGACCAACCGTTTGGTATTGGTATATTCTTTCTCTGATTAGAGCCGCCATTTAGAGGTCCAGTTACTCTGTGATCAGTATGGGAATGTCGCAGCTTGCATAGCCGTGACTGTAGTGTTCAGAGGCGTCACCAGAAGGTAATTTTGTTTCTTAAGAGGCTATATTTGAATGTTAGTTTTCTAGAACAAATGGGGGCCCACAGCCAGAAAAGGTTTATGCTTCAGTTACATCATCTACGTGGGAAGTTTCCTTACCAGATCTGACATTATGGTCCTTCATCTATTTTAGATTATTGAGGAGGGCCCAATCACTGTAGCTCCATTGGAGACTGTTAAAAAACTGGAGCAAGCAGCTAGAAGGTTAGCTAAATCTGTTAATTATGTCGGAGTAGCTACTGTTGAATATGTACAGTATGGAAACTGGCGAGTACTACTTTCTAGAGCTCAACCCTCGGTTACAGGTATGATATGATGATTCTATCCTCATTTCTGGATCATTTCATATGGATTAAGCTGTCACATTGATGCAATGGCAGTCATATTGTACTCTCCTTTCAATTTGCTTTATCCATTTAGTGCAGTTGTGCAATGTATTAATTTTATATTCGTTTCTAATGGATGCAAAATACAATGCTAATGGTAGTTGAGGAACAGCATGGCTTATTGGACCATTTGGAAAAGCATTCAGCTTTTTGACCGCAAAGTGTTTGGAGATTTAACATTTCTATGACTTGTTTGGTGGTGTTTACCTTGTTTTGGTGTGAACCTATCAGTAGGAATGAAGAATCTTGTGATTTACATGACAGAATATGCTTTTTTTCCTCTCCATATTCTTTAAGATGTTAATATTTTAAAATCAATTCCAACAGGTGGAGCATCCTGTCACTGAGTGGATTGCTGAAGTAAATAGGTGCCAAGTTGTAGTCGGGATGGGTATCCTTCTCTGGCAAATTCCTGGTATGATGGTAATGTCCATTATTTCTCCAAAACAATTTTAGCAATTCAATAAGTGATGTGTGTGTGCTTCTGTGCTTGATTTGATTAGAAATACGACGATTCTATGGCATGGAACATGGTGGGGGTTATGATTCATGGAGGAAAACATCTGTTGTTGCCACAAGTTTCGATTTTGACAAGGTAGAGTCAACTAGGCCAAAAGGTCATTGTGTAGCTGTGCGTTTGACAAGTGAGGATCCAGATGATGGGTTTAAACCTACGAGTGGAAAAGTACAGGTTAGACTTACTAGGCTTTCCAACAACTGTACTTCAGATATTTCGTTCTTGCTTTCACAGCTTTTTCTTTTCTTTTGTTAAGCTTGTATTAAGGTACATGACTTTTTGCAGGAGTTGAGTTTTAAAAGCAAGCCAAATGTGTGGGCTTACTTCTCTGTGAAGGTAAATATTTAGTTTTGGCAATTATTGGTTGATTGAACCTTAAACTTATAACGATATTGACGGCAATATAATTAATTTGCAGTCAGGAGGAGGCATTCATGAATTTTCAGATTCTCAATTGGTAAGTATTACACTAATAAATTTCTGTTTTGTATGAATGTTACATTATTTTTTAATACAAGATCATTATTTCTGATGATAATCAAATCTCATCTCAGGACATGTCTTTGCTTTCGGGGAATCCAGAGCTCTAGCTATAGCAAATATGGTTCTTGGGTTGAAAGAAATTCAAATACGTGGAGAAATTCGCACAAATGTTGATTACACAATTGACCTTTTACATGTAGGTTTATAACTCGAATACAATTTTTTTTCTTTATAGAAATTTATGGAATTCCAGTTATTACCTGCTTAAATGCTTTACAGGCTTCAGATTACAGAGAAAATAAAATCCACACTGGTTGGTTGGACAGTAGAATCGCTATGCGGGTTAGAGCAGAAAGGCCTCCTTTATCTCTCTCAGTTGTTGGAGGAGCTCTCTATGTAAGTTCTCATGTATTAGAATTATTTTTTCTGTTAGAATATGTTTGTTACAATTTTTTATTTTTTCTCAGAAAGCATCAGCCAGCAGTGCAGCTATGGTTTCAGATTATATTGGTTATCTAGAAAAGGGTCAAATCCCTCCCAAGGTACAGTGCTAAGCCTGAGTTGCTTTTGTTATGTGGGTCTTTGTTAATGTACTGATCGCTGTCGACCTTGATCCCAGCACATATCACTCGTGCATTCTCAAGTGTCCTTGAACATCGAAGGAAGCAAATACACGGTAAGAGTTTCTGATAATGCCACTACCACCATTTTAAGGTTTCCTTTCTAGTTCTCAATAACTTCTAGAGATCTTGGCTATCATGTTAGTGAACACAAACAAAGTTACATTTTGAAGGGGAAAAAAAACAATGTTCGCAGATTGACATGGTTAGGGGAGGACAAGGAAGTTATACGTTGAGGATGAATGAATCGGAGATTGAAGCAGAGATACATACATTAAGAGATGTGGTTTATGATGCAGGCAAGAATTTCTCCCTTGAAAGTTTTTAACCATTTTTTGCATGTTTTATTTTTGCCTGTGTTGTATATTTCTCTTTCATTTATTAAAACCTTGTATTATGGACATTGCAATTAGGGGTGTAAACGAGTCGAGTCGAGCTTGAGTATTGCTGAGCTCGATTCGACTTGAAAACTATAAAATGGAGCTCGACTCGAAAACTCGCGAGCTTAAAATTTTCAAGCTCGACTCGAACTCGAATTCCTGAACTGAAGCTCATGAGTAGCTTGAAAAGGCTCGAAATGAAAAAGAAAATTCTTAAACTTAACTCCTCAAACTCTAACTCTAACCTGAACATTAAATACATGAAAACATTAATGTTTTTAAAAAAAATCAACACATAAATGTTAATATTATTAATAATTTAATTTTTTAAAAAAGAAAATCTTAATATATTATATTTTTGAGCTCCTCACGAGCTTTTTGAGTCGAGTATCAAGTATCTCGTTTCGGCTCGTTAAGAACTCGAGCTCAAGTCAAGTCCATTCGATCCGAGTATTTATCGAGCCTTGACCAAGTCGATCTCGAGTAGCTCGCAATCTGTCTCATCTCATTTACATCCCTACTTGCAATTATAACACTTCCTCTCTCTCTCTCTCTTCTTGGCTCTTCCCAGTGGCGGATCCAGAAATTTATAAGTGGGAGTCCAAAATTTTAATTTTCTTTTCTTAAATTAATGGGGTGCAAAATTTTTTTTTTTCCATTTTCTTTAACATATTATACTAAATTTCACTTTTTTCTTAAATAATGGGGATGTACTTGGCCCCAGGGGCTTAGTGCATCCGCCCCTGGCTCTTCCTAATGCTTAGTTTCGATTTATTGCAGTTAGATGGAAACAGTCATGTTATTTATGCTGAGGAAGAAGCTGCTGGTACTCGCCTTCTCATTGATGGACGGACTTGCTTGCTGCAGGTGCCACTTATTCCTTTCTTCTATATGTTCTGGCTCCTCCCCTCCAACTCAAGGAAAAGCTTCTTTTTCCTTTTAACCACAAAATTAAGGCAGGCATGATGAATGTTGTTACTTGCAGAATGATCATGATCCATCAAAATTAGTGGCAGAAACACCATGCAAGCTGCTGAGGTTTTTGGTTTCTGATGGTAGTCATAGATGCCGATGCACCATATGCAGAGGTTGAGGTCATGAAAATGTATGCCTCTTCTTTCACCTGCTTCTGGAGTAATTCAAATAAAAATTTCTGAAGGTCAAGCCTTGCAGGTAAATAATGTTCTACATGGGATATAAAAGGTTATCTTTGTGGAAGTTATGGAAATGTCACTGATCTTGCAGGCTGGTGAGCTAATTGCTAGGCTTGATTTGGATGATCCTTCAGCTGTAAGGAAAGCTGAACCATTCCATGGAAGCTTCCCCGTATTAGGGCCTCCAACTGCAATTTCTGGCAAAGTTCTCAGAGATGTGCTGCCATCTAAATGCAGCCCGCATGATTCTGCTGGTTATGATCATAATATGATGAGAAGCTTTTATTTAGTCCATGGTAATACCATCATAGGGCTTAAATTATAGTAGGAACCATAAAATATTCTTCTGTAGTTTTTGCCTTTGTAAACTTTCAAGATCTCTTAATCATGTACTCGTAAACGATGGACTTTTGGCTTTAATTGTTAATTATCTAGCCTAAAACCAATTGGTACGAGTGTAGGACCCAACATGAATATATAGGACCACAAGAACTCGATTGTCAATAAACTCCCCAATTGTTAAGCATCTAACCTAAAACCAATTAGTAGCCGGTGAAGGGCCTAACACAATATAGTACAATGGGAAACTTGATAATAAACGTGGGATAACACTATTAACATTCCTCTCATGACAACCCAAAGGCCTATACAGAGACAACCTCCATGTTAGACAGGAACAACTTCACACACTCAGGCTCTGATAACATTTTAAGCATTCAATCTAAACTAATTGGTAATAGGTGGCAGGACCCACCTGAGTATAGAATCACCCCATTACTTAATAGATGTGGGACAACGCCAGTTGACTTTAACTTTTAACCCCTTTCAAGTTTTTGTAAGTTTTAATATTTTAATGAATTATTTTCGTAAGTGCTGCTATCTCTCATTAAGTAGATTCTGGGTGGTTTTATGTAAATTCAAGCTTTCCTCGGCCAATTGGTTTTAGGTTAGATGCATAATGTGGTATCTTTGATATATGGTTTTACTCGACTCCATGAGAGGTTGGCGATGCCATGTGAGGGAGTGTTAAGTGTTGTTACTCTAAAACTATTTAGTATTACATTTCATGTGGGATGATATTGAAGTTGAGCCCCTCTACCTATTGTCAATTGATTTAGGTTTGATGCTTAACAACATGAAACTATAGAATCCAAAATGAAAATATTATCTCATAATTGATACACTATAATATCTATAATACATATAACTCATGTTTACAGATACTTTTTAAACTTTAAAGATGTTGTCTGAACAATGAACTTTGATTGCAAATCTAGTGTTATTTTCCTTCATTATTTTACTAAACATAACAACATTTGGGTGTTTGAAGAACTTTAATAAGATTGAAAACAATGGAAAGGTCTTATTGATATCTTTGAAAAGAACAAAAATAAAAAAAATGAGTTGAAACATTCAAGGAAGGGTTCTTGCCTGTAAGATCATTCCTTTTTCCACAAAGAGCAGATAACAAAGGTTCAACTTCTAGGTCTGAGTCTCCTGGATATGCTTGAAGTTTGATTTGTGATATTAATTGGTTTGACCTGTTACAGGTAGTTCAAAACCTCTAAATTGTCTCGACAGTCCTGAGTTGCCTTTCCTCCAATGGCAAGAATGCATGTCTGTTCTTGCAACCAGGCTTCCCAAAAATCTTAAAAATGAGGTATGTATGCTTTCTGGATTTTTTTCATCTTTGTTGCTCTGGGTAATGGCTTTAGACTTGTATATTTTGATCTGATTTTACTTCTTGAATTCCGTCAGCTGGAATCAAAGTGTAAAGGGTTTGAAGCAATTTCAAGCTCCATGAATATTGAATTTCCTGCCAAGCTACTGAAAGGAGTATTAGAAGTGAGTTCCCTTATCCCGCACTCCTCATTTTGAACTTTTGTGTCTATTTATGTTCTCTGGAAAGTTTTAACACTTGGGGCACCTACTTGATTGCAGTTCCATCTATCCTCCTCTCCCGAGAAAGAAGAAGTTCCCTAGAAAGGCTTATTGAACCATTGATGAGCCTCGTGAAATCTTATGAGGGTGGAAGAGAGCCATGCCCGTGTTATCGTGCGGTCCCTTTTTGAAGTATCTATCTGTTGAAGAGCTATTCAGTGACAACATCCAGGTAACTTCTGTCTCAAAAAAAATTCTGTTAATCATATTGTTAAACACTACTGCATATAGCTTTGTTATGATTGTTTGTATTGACTAGACCATTCTGAGTTATCCATTTCTGAAGTGCCAACACAGCAATTCATTTCATAAATCTTGAAGATCATCTGCAATTATAAGTCCACTGAAAGTCTTCAAGCTTTCAATTGTGTATTATCCTTTTTTGCTAGTTTAAATAAGTCTTTTCTATACATATCACAGGCTGATGTGATTGAACGTCTTCGACTTCAGTACAAGAAAGGTCTTTTAAAGGTTGTGGAAATTGTACTATGTCATCAGGTATTGAACTTATTACACTGGGATTTTGGTTTGTTTTATGCTTAGTTTTCCTGATGTAAATTATTCTGTATGATGTACAAATATTTTTGGCTTGCAGGGTGTCAAGAGTAAAAATAAACTGATTTTAAGACTTATGGAACAACTTGTTTATCCCAACCCTGCTGCATATAGAGATCAACTAATCCGGTTCTCTGCACTAAACCATACAAGTTATTCCGAGTTCGCCATTGTACTACATTACTCGTATGAGTATCTACTAAATTTACAATAATGAGTTTTTAATATTTTGTTCAATGTATTCATCGTTTTGGCCTGCTAAAATTCAATTAATTTTGCCTTGAGGAGGGTAAGTAATTGTTTAATATGGAGTTAGATTTTTTAATTGCATGTAGTTGCACTTAAGGCAAGTCAGTTACTGGAGCAAACCAAACTAAGTGAACTTCGCTCCAGCATTGCTAGAAGCCTTTCTGAATTAGAAATGTTTACTGAGGATGGTGAAACTATGGACACTCCCAGGAGGAAAAGTGCCATTAATGAAAGAATGGGGATCTCGTTGGTGCTCCTTTAGCTGTTGAAGATGCTCTTGTAGGTTTGTTTGATCATAGTGATCACACCCCTTCAGAGACGGGTTGTCGAGACTTATGTTCGGAGGCTATATCAGGTGAGAGGGCTTAATTCTTACAATCTTTCGCTTATGTTGGTTTAGGACTATCACATCCTCATTTAACCGTTTGTATTTTAATCAGCCTTACCTTGTAAAGGGGAGTGTCCGGATGCAGTGGCATAGATCTGGTCTCATTGCTTCCTGGAATTCTTGGAAGAGCATATTGAGAGAAAGAATGTCTGAAGAACAAATGTCTGATAAACCATTAGTTGAGGAACATAGAGAGAGGAAATGGGGAGCCATGGTAATAATTAAATCTCTCCAATTCTTGCCTGCAATCATCAGTGCAACACTGAGGAAACAACTCCTACATTCATGAAGCAATGTCAAATGGATCTCGAGAACCAACTACCCTGGGTAACATGATGCATATAGCACTGGTGGGTATCAACAATCATGAGTTTACTTCAGGATAGGTATATGTCTTCTCAACTTTTGCTTGTCTTGAAATCTGTAACTGAACTGACCATTCTTCTTGTGAAAGCTTTCATTTTCATTTATAGTACATAAAATTACAAAGCTGAATGAAATCCAAAGGAAAATGCATATATGTTTAATGCAAATTTGATTGTACTAAGATTGGATGAATTTTGGTTGTATATAAAAGTCGTACATGGATTGGGCCTTTTTTTTTTCTTTTTCATGTTTGCTGAAGATACTACTGAATTTAGGGATAGAATCATTGATTATTCTTAATCAGCATCTACTTTTATTTTTGCAGTGGTGATGAGGATCAAGCTCAAGAGAGTCTATAAGTTAGCAAAAATACTTAAAGATAAGGAGGTGGGATCAAGTCTACGATCTGCAGGTGTTGGAGTCATTAGCTGTATAATACAGAGAGATGAAGGGAGAACACCTATGAGCACTCATTTCATTGGTCAACTGAAAAGCTCCATTATGAGGAAGAACCTCTTTTACGCCATCTAGAACCCCCTCTATCCATATACCTTGAATTGGTATGTTATTTGAACTTCTGCTCCTTTGTTTTACTTTTGAGGAAAATATCACTATGCACCTTTTACCTGATATTTATTAACTCTTAATCCAGGATAAGCTTAAGGTTACCAGAACATACAGTATACACAGTCACGTGACCGCCAATGGCACTTATACACTGTTGTGGACAAGCCACTGCCAATTCAGAGGATGTTCCTCAGAACGCTTGTCAGGCAGCCTACTTCAGATATGGGCTTACGGCATATCGGGGGCTTGATGCTGACATGATGCGTAGTCAGTCGGCTATGTCTTTTACTTCAGGAAGCATCTTGAGGTCCTTAATGACTGCAATGGAGGAGTTGGAGCTCAACATGCACAATGCTACTCTAAAATCTGACCATGCACATATGTTCTTGTATTTTACGAGAGCAACAAATAAATGATATTGTGCCTTATCCCAAGTGATTAAGCCTATACTAATTTTCTTGTTCCTTTTTTTACCTTCCTTTCCCATATGGTCGGTGAACACTTTATATTTATCTTACATTTGAGAGATGTCACCAGGAGAGTTGATCTAGATGCTGGGGAAGAAGCTGCAGTAGAATCAATCTTAGAAGAACTGGCTCAGGAAATTCATGCATTTGTTGGTGTAAGAATGCATAAATTAGGTGTTTGTGAGTGGGAAGTGAAGCTCTGGATGGCATCTTCTGGACAAGCAAATGGTGCGTGGAGAGTTGTGGTGACGAATGTGACAGGCCAGACATGCACTTTACATGTAGTTTCTAGTCAAAAATTCTTCAACAGAATTTAATTGTAATTTTTAAATGTGGAAATGAAGAAAAGAAAAAAAGTTTTCCCACTTGCAATTTTTTTGGTTTGCAGAGACATCACCCCATCCTGTACATATCTTGATGACTGCCAAAAATAATTAAATTTTATGGAACCATAGACCATTAGTATTGGATGTTTCTGTTTCTGTTTCTTTTTTTTTCTTTTTTTCTTTTTTGATGTAGCGCTCTTACTCATCTATTTACATCTTGATATATGTAGTTTCAAAAAGAAAAAATAAATCCTTATCTAACTGTACAGTATGAGAACCATATATCACTATCCAGCTAGAACCAGTCTAAATGTCTAGTTCAATGAAATGGAATCAATGAATTTTGGCAATATAAAATATATGGCTGTTTTGTACTTTCAGGTATACCGAGAACTCGAAGATACTAGCAGCACAGAGTTGTATACCATTCTCTTTCTGTAAGGGGTCCTATGAATGGTGTACCTGTTAATGCTCACTATCAGCCTTTGAGTATTCTTGACCATAAACGTCTATTGGCTAGGAAGAACAATACCACTTACTGCTATGACTTTCAGTTGGTAAGCACAGTGCTATGGGCATACAGCTATATTGGCTACTTTCTTTTCCTTATCCATAGCTGATAAAAGCTTTATTACTATGGTATTACTTGTAGGCATTTTCGACTGCCTTGCAACAGTCATGGGCATCCAGTTCCCAGGTATTAAAAAGCCAAAGATAAACTTCTTCCAAGGTTATGGAGCTTGTATTTGCTGACCAAAAGGGAAACTGGGGCACTCCTCTTGTTCCCGTCGAGCGCCAGCCTGGACTCAATGATGTTGGCATGGTAGCCTGGTGCATGGAAATGTATACTCCTGAGTTCCCCTCTGGAAGAACAATTTTGGTAGTTGCGAATGATGTGACCTTCAAAGCTGGTTCTTTTGGCCCAAGAGAGGATGCATTCTTTCTTGCTGTAACCGATCTTGCTTGCAGTAAGAAACTGCCTTTAATTTATTTGGCTGCGAACTCTGGTGCCCGTATCGGTGTAGATGAAGAAGTCAAAGCCTGCTTTAAAATCGGTTGGTCTGATGAATCCGTCCCTGAGCGTGGTTTTCAGTACATTTACTTAACTCCTGAGGATTATACTAGGATTGGATCATCGGTCATTGCACATGAGATGAAGCTGGCCAGTGGAGAGAGGAGATGGGTGATAGATACTATTGTAGGGAAGGAGGATGGTTTGGGGGTCGAAAACTTAAGTGGTAGTGGGGCCATTGCTGGTGCATACTCCCGAGCATACAAGGAAACCTTTACCATAACATATGTGACTGGTAGAACTGTGGAATTGGTGCTTATCTTGCTCGTCTTGGGATGCGGTGCATGCAGAGACTCGATCAACCCATTATTTTGACTGGTTTCTCAGCATTGAACAAGCTTCTAGGTCGTGAGGTGTACAGCTCCCACATGCAACTTGGTGGACCTAAAATCATGGCGACAAATGGGGTGGTCCATCTCACCGTCTCAGATGATCTTGAAGGGGTGTCAGCTATTTTGAACTGGCTAAGTTGCATTCCTTCTCATATAGGTGGCCCACTTCCCATTTTAAATCCATTAGATCCTCCAGAAAGGCCTGTGGAGTACTTCCCGGAAAATTCATGTGATCCTCGTGCCGCTATTTCTGGTGCTTTAGACAGTAGTGGCAACTGGAAGGGAGGTATTTTTGACAGGGATAGTTTTGTGGAAGCACTCGAAGGCTGGGCTAGAACAGTAGTGACAGGAAGGCAAAGCTTGGAGGAATCCCTGTAGGAATAGTTGCAGTTGAGACACAGACAGTGATGCAGGTTATCCCTGCCGATCCAGGACAACTCGACTCCCATGAGAGAGTTGTCCCACAAGCTGGACAGGTATGGTTTCCAGATTCTGCTACAAAGACGGCTCAGGCGATAATGGATTTTAATAGGGAAGAGCTTCCCCTTTTCATTCTTGCCAACTGGAGAGGCTTTTCTGGTGGGCAAAGAGATCTTTTTGAGGGTATCCTTCAGGCTGGATCAACCATTGTTGAGAATCTGAGAACATACAACCAACCCGTCTTGTTTACATTCCCATGATGGGCGAGCTCCGTGGTGGGGCCTGGGTCGTTGTGGACAGTCGGATCAATTCAGACCATATCGAAATGTATGCCGAGCGCACTGCTAAGGGTAATGTACTTGAGCCAGAAGGAATGATCGAAATAAAGTTAGGACAAAGGACTACTGAGTGCATGGGCAGGCTTGACCAACATCTTATCAGCATGAAGGGAAAACTTCAGGAAGCCAAAAGCAATGGCGCCCATGCACAGGTGGATTCTCTGCAGCAGCAAATGCGATCACGTGAGAAGCAGCTTTTGCCGGTATACACCCAGATAGCCACTAAATTTGCTGAACTTCATGATACTTCTCTGAGGATGGCTGCAAAAGGGTAATAAAAGAAGTTGTCGACTGGGATCGCTCACGCTCTTTCTTCTACAGAAGGTTGCGCCGGAGAATTGCCGAGAGCTCTCTAGTCAAAATCGTAAAAGACGCTGCTGGTGACCAACTGTCCCATAAATCTGCAATGGACTTGATCAAGAAATGTTTTTGGATTCCGAAATTGGAAAGGAAAGCGAGGATATTTGGCTTAACGACGAAGCCTTCTTTTCATGGAAGGATGATCAGAGGAATTATAGCGAAAAGCTTAAAGAGCTTCGGGTCCAAAAGGTATTGCTTCAGCTTACAAATATTGGGAATTCATCTTCAGATATGCAAGCTCTACCTCAAGGTCTTGCTGCCCTTCTAAGCAAGGTAAACTATTCCACTATCCTTTCTTGTACACCAATTCTTGTCTCTCTCTCTTGTAACCTACCAATAACTGTTTTAATCCAATGCAGATGGAGCCAGCAAGCAGAGAACAAGTAGTCGACAAAATTCGTAAGGTGCTAGGTTGATTAAATTTCCGAAAAAAGATCATGCAACTCATTCCGCCGTCATTTGCATTAGTACTTCGGTAACTTGATACCGTATCTGCCGTCAGCTACAGGAAGCTTCGTGAGAAGAGGTGGAAGACGCCTTGGCAGAGCTGGTAGCTTTGATAGGCGTAAATTTAGCCGGTCCAAATCGATAAAGGGTGTTAGATTTTTAGTCCGACTAGGTGATCATTGGACCATTGGACCATTGGCAGTCTGAGTTTGTTGTTTTTACTGCTGAAATGATATTAATTTTGTAATTGTTGGAAATATGGACGTAAAACCACACCGTTAGCACTGAGGAAATATAAACAATGACAGGAAATATAAAGTAATTTAAAAGAAATAGATTCGTAACCGTGTCGTGGTAAAACTACTATCTTAAAAACGAATTCACCCTGATGTGTGTAATTGTTGCAGTAGGCGGTCCGTCTCTTGAGGTTAACACGATCGTTCTAAATTTCGTACACTCGAAATCGGAGTGAATTGCTGGTGGTATTGCACTTCTGATCGGAAAACACACAGAGAACAAGTTTAGAAAACACTTAGAAAGTGAATTTTGAATGTTGAGAGTGAGTTGGAAAGCTAAATCCAGCTCTATATTTATAGGCTAGATATAAGGTTAAAATTGTCCATAAAAAATAATGATTAAAATTCTTCATTGTAACAACTTAAACGTCTAGATGAAATTAACTAAAAAGTAGTTCAGGTTCATTAAATCATTATTTAGCTGTATAACTCCTGAAATTAAATCATGTAACTTCTGATATTAACAACTTATCTCCTTTGTACAAATGTGAAAATTAGTCCAGATACATCTTAACGTTTTGATTAATTTAGGAAAACTGTTTAATTTCTGATAACTCATAAATCAGCTGTTATCATTTAAATTTAAATAGTACTCAACAGTTTATAAATATCAGGTGAAATCTTTCACATTTTTTCATTTGTTTCTTTCAAAGAGAAATTCCTCAAGAATTTTCTCTAAAAATATAGTATCCGTGGACTGTCGAAGACACGTATTACCACGACTACGATGCAACACCTTAACCCGTATATGTCTCGATATACGAGTCAAAAATGTCATATCAACTTGAAAATATTTACTGAACTGAAATTTCCCTAAAAATTTATTTTCTTTGAAAACTCTTTTCTAACTTTAAAAATATATTTTAAAGTATATTTCAACTTATAATTTATTTCTTTATTACAGGAAAATAAAACCATTATTTATTCAGTAATTTTACTAAACCATGTCTTTTCGTAAAATCTTTTAAAAACATAATAATGTAATAAATTCTTGTCATGCATAGATACCGATAAAACTAAACTAAGTAAAATAAACTAAAATAGTTGTAGTTTACTATTACAAATTACAAAAAAAATAAATACGATAAATAGAAACTACTGAAATAATTATATGCACAATAAGTCAAAAGAAACATCATAGATGTCTTACTGATACTGATGATATGTATGTCTTTCAAGAAAGATGCTCCGATAGCTTCTTACTGATCGTACTTATCCTTATTAGAACCTACGCATGAAAATCATCACGCGCTAAGTATAACTTAGTGAGACAATAATAATCTAAGGTGAGAAAATCTAAAAATATCATAAACATAATAAAATAATTCAACTTAAAACATTAAACTAGCAAACCAACTTTTCCTAGTCGATTTCTTCACTGAGACCTAAAATTTCTTTTTAAATCATGAACTCATGAAAATTCTGATAAATCATATCTGATAAAATAAGCATATAATGTTTTCTGTCAACTGGAGATCATTCACAACTTGCATATTTATTTTCATAGTCCAATGCATATTTATGAGAACATAAGATACGTGAGTAAGGTGCGCACTATGCACAACACGGTGCAAATCATAACTGATATTGAGATATGATGCACTTCAGTGACATCATAACTTGAAGAAGCACCGACGATACTGAACATTGATACACGAATGTACCAAAGCTGATATGATAATATTGATACACGAATGTACCAAAGCGGATATGATAACTTTGATACACGAATGTACCAAAGCTGAAATGATAACATTGATACACGAATGTACCAAAGCTGATAATACCCAACTATTGGCATGCCAAGTGTACCAGTAATTCTCATTATACATACAATAGGCTCATGTACCATAATTAAATCCATAATCAAAATATCATGCTTGGGTAGTTCGTACTCTAAATCATTCATAAAACTGATATAGAATATTATAAAAATATTATTTATAAACTTTATAAATTATACTATAAATTTGAATGAGGTTGACTCATCGCAAGTCGTCCTCGATCAAAAATAATTAAATAAATAAATTGCACTCACCTTTACCTCACTACAGAACTTTATACAATAGTAGTCACGAGCTTTGTCCTTTCCTTTCGGATCGTTCATTTGTAGATTTATCGTAGTCTGATAATACAAATTATAACACAAAATGTTCGAACAACATATTAGTATCGTACTAGCATGAGCTGATTTTAACATTCGAAAAATATAAAAATCGAGATTAAATCGATATCAACTAAATCACATTTCCATTATAATTTCCAACTTCTCAAAAATACTCTTCCAAATTCATGAATATTTATTTTCATCTTTAACCCTTCATCTTTGCTAAATTACACAAATAAGCCACAAATTGTGAATTCTTTTTAGAATTCACCTCAACCTTTCCATTTAATTCATAACGGTCCTTCACCATTATGCTCATTGTACATTAAATATAAAAATTCCAGCACTTTAATAAAATGTTCAAATCAATACCTCAACATTTCAACATTACTCTTCATCTTCTAATCCATTTCAACTTAAATTCTAAAATTTCCATATTCAGACAACTTGCACTACCTTTAAAGAATCAGTATTCTGTATTGATATACACACTCGAATTTAATTCTGTTTCTTCCGTTGAAAACTAGACTCAAATATGATTCTATACATATAAATAAATCCTTCTAATTCATTATTACATTTATGGTGAATTTTCAAAGTTGACCGACAAAATCTGTTTTGTGCAGAATGCTGCCCGTTTTTCTGACCTTTCCTCGGTTAAAAATTCATATAGTTTTGTATACACCTTGAAATTGATCCTCGTTTGTTTTAAACAAACCTAGATTTATAAGAACAATATATAAAAATAACCTCCAAATAATTTATAGAATTTCTGGTGAAGTTTTAAACTCACTGCCAGATTTATTCCATATGGTTGAATACCTCTAAATCATTTAGGGAAATTTTTGTTCATTTTCAAGCATGAATTCAACCTCCTGTGATTAATTCATGCATCAAATTGAATCAAAAGCTCTTTCTTCTCATAAACCCTAACATGGCCAAACCTTATTTATGCATGTACAATTAATTTTAACTATCATACATGCTTTAGAAATAATCACTAACATCAAAATATAAAAATCCTTCATCAATTCTTCAAGATCACTAAACCTCCTCAAACCTTAATCATGAAATCTCATCACATAATCATCTTCACCATGAAATATTGGTACCAAATGATAGAGAATTTCATGTAGATTAATTCTCTATCTAATAACTAAATCCAAAAATCAAGTATATTGCTTCAAAATCCAAATAAAAATCCTTACCTTGGAGAACTTGGAGTTTCTTCCTTGAATACGTTGAATGCTGATAATGGCTTAATTGTTTTGAATATTCTAGCATTTAAAATATAAAACACATGGCAATTTCCAATTAATTGAATTTAATATTCAATTAATGAAAAATCTCAAAAATACCCTTAATAAATCTTGAAAATTATCAAATTCCATTGTATTATCTTTCATTAAAATATTCTTTGGTCAAAAATGAATCAACTTGGCTTTTAATTTCGAATTTTTCCATGCAATTTTTAAAAATTGCATTTTAGTCACTAAAATTTCACAGTTTCGGTTAAATTTGAAAACTTTCACTGTTCTGAGCGAAATTTCTCTATTCTAAAATATGAAAATAATATTTCCAACCATTTTCTAACATCCTTCAAATTTTCGTAAAATTTCGGTTCGATCTGATTATTCGATTTCAATATCGAACTTTACTACTTTCTAGCTTTTAACATAATTCTCGTATCAAAAAATCTGATTCTCACTAAAATCTCTATTTTAATCCAAACTATTCACTTTTAAAAATTACAAATTTCAGTCCTTACACTTTTCAAAGTTTATACTTTAGCCCCTAAACTTTCAAAAGTTACATTTTAGTCACTGGTCAATATTTGGGGTATTACAATTCCTCCCCCTTAAATAAAATTCGTCCTCAAATTTTCCATTTGTATATACATACCTGCATTAAACAAATGAGACAACTTTTTCTTCATATCTTCTTCTCGTTCCCAAGTTGATTCCTCAACTTTATGATTTCGCCAAAGAACTTTTACCAGTTGAATCGTCTTATTTCTCAGTTCTTTGACTCCATGTGCTAGAATCTTTACTGGCTCCTCTTCGTTTGATAAGTCAGGTTGAATCTCAATTTGCTCCGGTGAAATCACATGTGAATGATCTGATCGATATCTTCGAAGCATCTATACATGAAATACAATATGAATTTTGTCCATCTCTGGAGGTAATGCCAACTAATAAGCTACTGGTCCAACTCTGTTTACAATCTCGTATGGTCCAATAAATCTTGGACTCAATTTTCCTTTTCTTCCAAATCTCAGAATCTTTTTCCAAGGTGACACTTTAAGAAATACCTTATCACCTACTTGATATTCAATCTCTTTTCTTTTAAATCAACATAAGATTTATGTCTATCGGCTGCTATCTTTAGATTATCTTGGATTACCTTCACTTTGTCTTCCACCTCCTTAATTAGATCTGGACCAATTACATCTCGATCTTTTAATTCATACCAATTCAGCGGCGTTCGACATTTTCTTCCATATAATGCTTCAAAATAAGCCATTTTGATACTCGATTGATAGCTGTTGTTATAAGCAAACTCTGCTAAAGACAATAATTTTCCCATGATCCTTTGAAATCAATAAGACACACCCTTAGCATGTCTTCAAGTATCTGAATAGTTTGCTCAGACTGACTATCTGTCTGAGGATGATAAGTTGTGCTGAAATTTAATCGAGTTCCCAATGTCTCATGTAAATACTTCCAAAATCTCGAAGTGAATCTCGGATCTCTGTCTGAAAGTATCGAAATGGGTACTCCATGAAGTTGTGATATTTCTCTGATATATAACTCAACATACTTGTTCATAGAATAATCTTCTCGAACTGGGATAAAGTGTGATGTCTTTGTCAATCTATCACCCAGATCGAATCTTTCCTACTGGGTGTCAAAGGTAAACCTATTACGGAATCCATGGTAACTCGTTCCCATTTCCGCTGAGGAATGGAGATAGGTTGTAACAACCTTGAAGACACTTGGTGTTCTACTTTTACCTGCTGGCAGTTTAAACATTTAGAAACAAACTCAGTGATAGCTCTTTTCATACCTGCCCACCAATACCGACTCTTTAAATCTTGATACATTTTATTTCCTCCTGGATTCATAGTTAAATGACTAATGAGCTTCAGAAAGAATATCTTTCTTCAGTTCTTTGTCATCTGGTATGCAAATTCGATTGCGATAATACAAACATCCATCAGACTTAATTTTAAAATCTGTCATTTCTCCTTTCTTTGCTTGCTCCATTCTATCTAAACACTTCTTATCTTTATTCTAAAGATCCTTGATTCGATCTACTAGGGCATGTCTCAATCTCAATTCTACAACCAATGCATCATTTCCGTCTATTGATAGTCGTGCATCTAATGCTCTTATAGCAGCAAAGGTTTTTCGGCTAAGTGCGTCAGCTACCACATTAGCCTTCCCAGGATGACAATCAATAATCACATCATAGTCTTTGAGAAGTTCAATCAATCTCCTTTGCCTTAGATTTAACTCTTTTTGAGTGAGAAAATATTTTAAACTCTTATGATCTGTATAAATGTAGCATCGCTCACCATATAAATAGTGGTGTCATATCTTCAGAGCTAACACTATAGCTGCTAGCTCCAAATCATGTGTCGAATAATTCCGTTTGTGTGCATTTAACTGCCTTGAAGCATAGGTTACCACTTTACCTTATTACATTAAAACACATCCCAAACCATTATGGGACGCATCATTATATATTACATAATCTTTTCTTGACTCTGGTTTCACTAACACTGGGGCCTCTGTCAGAATTTTTTTAAGCATATCAAATCTTTCTTGACACTTTTCGGTCCAAACAAATGGTACATCCTTTCGAAGTAACTTGGTAAGTGGAGATGTAATTATTAAAAAATTCTTCACAAATCTCTGATAATATCCAGCTAATAACAAGAAACTTCGAACTTCTGAAACATTTTACAGAGGTTTCTACTCCACTATCACTTGCACCTTCTTGGGATATACTCTAATTCATTCTACTGAAATCACGTGGCCCAGAAAGACGACCTCTGACAATCAAAATTCACATTTTGACAATTTAGCATATAACTTTTTATCTCGTAATGTTTGTAATACGATACAGAGATGTGTGTCATGCTCCTCCTTAGTCTTAGAATGCACCAAAATATCATCAATGAACACAATAACAAATTGATCCAAATACGGCTGAAATACCCGATTCATCAAATCCATAAACGCTGTTGGAACTTTGGTCAGTCTAAACGACATCACAACACTCATAATGACCATATCGGGTTCTGAAAGTCATCTTTGGAATATCTTCCTCCTTTATCTTTAGCTGATGATACCCTGATCGAAGATCAATCTTAGAAAATATTGAAGCACCCTTGAGCTAATCAAACATATCATCGATCCTCGGAAAAGGGTATTTATTCTTCACCGTCACCTTATTCAGTTTACGATAATCAATACATAATCTCATCGATCCATCTTTCTTTTTAAAAAAAAGTACCGGTGCACCCCACAGAGATTCACTCGGTTTAATAAAACCTCGATCAAGTAGCTCCTGCAATTGCGCCTTTAATTCTCTGAGTTTCGTTGGAGCCATCTTGTATGGAGCCATTGAAATAGGTACAGTGCCCGAGAAAATATCAATTTTAAACTCCAATTCTCGATCAGGAGGTAATCCAGGTAAATTATCAATAAATACATCTGGAAATTCTCAAACTGTCAGAATATCCTCCAATCGACTTTCAGATGTCCGGGTGTCAATTACATTTGCTAAGAAAGACGTACAACCTTTTCCCATCATTTTCGCTGCTGTCATAGCGGATATCACATTGGGCAAAAATTTTATTTTTTCTCCAATTACTATTATCTCGGTACCCTCTACATCCTTTATAAATAATCACTTCATGTGACAATCTACCCAACCATAATATCGAGATAACCAATTCATGCCTAATATAATCTCAAATTCGTCAAACGATAACTCCAAAAATTCACCGAAAATACAACCCCTTGAATCTTTATCGGAATATTTCTACAAGTCCGTGTGACTCTAGCACTATGACCTAGTGGATTTATAGCTATCAGATCACTATTGATGGGTTCTAACGGAATATTTTTATTTTTAACTAATTCCAAACTAACATAGGAATGTGTAGAACCCGGATCAATCAAAACAAATGCAGGCTTATCATAAAGATAGAAAGTACCTTCTATGATCTCTGGGTCATCACAACCCTCATTAGTCTTGATGTTATAAATTCTCGCTGGAGTACGAACATCAGACTGAGAGGCTGTCTATGAATATCCTCTCCCTCTACCTCTGCCTCGACCACCTCTATGAGGCATTGCCACTGACCGCTCTGTCTGAACAGATCTCTCTCCTGCCATTGGGCAGTCTCTGATATAATGACCAGGGTCTCCACAACGAAAACAAACTCCTGACCCTGCTCTACATTCACTAGAATTATATTTTCCACACCGCAGATATGATGGATGTTGTCCCTGAGACTAAGCTGATCTGCCAGCTCATGTAGCCATTGTTTGTACCTGACACCCTTTTTCCTTAGCCTCGGATCCTCTGCGACTAGATGCACTATGGTACTAATATCCTGAACCTCGACCTCTTTTAGATTGAGATGAGGATGATGCTCCTGATCTTTTAGACTGTCATCTCCGCTCTATCAGAAAATTCTCATTTTGCCCATTTTCAAATCTTTTGCTTTGTTCTTACTTCCTGAAAAGTGGTTAAGTTCGTAGCCAACAAAAGTTCCCTGAGTCTGGGACGAAGACCTCGAATAAATTTCTGACATATATCTTTCTCGGTAAGAACCATATCCGAGGCATAGCGAGCAAGTTTATTAAACTCACGTTCATACTCGTATATAGATTTACCACCCTGAATCAGATTAAAGAAATCCTACTTTATCTGGGTAATAAACTGTTCACCGATATATTTCTTCTGAAAGGCCTCTAAGAAGAATCACCACATGATCTTATCTGGAGGAACACGCGTTATCATATTCTTGTTCTAACTGAACTGAAATATTTACTATTACAAATTTGTTTATTTGAAAACACTTTTGTTCTAACTTTAAAAATCTATTTTAAAGTATATTTCAACTTATAATTTATTTCTTTATTACAGGAAAATAAAATCATTGTTTATTCAGTAATTTTACTAAACCATGTCTTTTCGTAAAATCTTTTAAAAACATAATAATGTAATAAATTCTTGTCATGCATAGATATCGATAAAACTAAACTAAGTAAAATAAACTAAAATAGTTCTAGTTTACTATTACAAATTATAAAAAATAAATACGATAAATAGAAACTACTGACATAATTATACATGCCACTATAAGTCAAAAGAAACATCATAGATGTCTTACTAATATTGATGATATGTATGTCTTTCCAGAAAGATGCTCCGATAGCTCCTTACTGATCGTACTTATCCTTATTAGAACCCACACATGAAAATCATCACTTGCTAAGTATAACTTAGTGAGGCAGTAATATTCTAAGGTGAGAAAAATCTGAAAATATCATAAACATAAATAAAATAATTCAACTTAAAACATTAAACTAGCAAACCAACTTTTCCCAGTCGATTTCTTCACTGAGACTTGAAATTTCTTTTTAAATCATGAACTCATGAAAATTCTGATAAATCATATCTGATAAAATAAACATATAATGCTTTCTGTCAGTTGGAGATCATTCACAACTTGCATATTCATTTTCATAGCCCAATTCATATTTATGAGAACATAAGATACGTGAGTAAGGTGCGCACTATGCACAACACGGTGCAAATCGTAATTGATATTGAGATATGATGCACTTCAGTGACATCATAACCTGAATAAGCACCAATGGTACTGGACATTGATACACGAATGTGCCAAAGCTGATATGATAAAATTGATACACGAATGTACCAAAGCTGATATGATAATATTGATACACGAATGTACCGAAGTTGATATGATAACATTGATACACGAATGTACCAAAGCTGATAATACTCAACTAATGGCATGCCAAGTGTACCAGTAATTCTCATTATACATACAATGGGCTCATGTACCATAATTAAATCCATAATCAAAATATAATGTTTGGGTAGTTCATACCCTAACTCATTCATAAAACTGATTTAGAATATTATAAAAATATTCTTTATAAACTTTATAAATTATTCTATAAATTTGAATGAGGTTGACTCATCGCAAGTCGTCCTCGATCAAAAATAATTAAATAAATAAATTGCACTCACCTTTGCCTCACTACAGAACTTTTATACAATAGTCTTAGTCACGAGCTTTGTCCTTTCCTTTCGGATCGTTCGGATTGCTAGATTTATCGTAGTCTGACAATATCAAATTATAACACAAAATGTTCGAACAACATATTAGTATTGTACTAGCATGAGCTGATTTTAACATTCGAAAATATAAAAATCGAGATTAAATCGATATCAACTAAATCACATTTCCATTATAATTTCCAACTTCTCAAAAATACTCTTCCAAATTCATGAATATTTATTTTCATTTTTAACCCTTCATCTTTGCTAAATTACACAAATAAGCCACAAATTGTGAATTCTTTTTAGAATTCACCTAAACCTTTCCATTTAATTCATAACGGTCCTTCACCATTATGCTCATTGTACATTAAATATAAAAATTCTAGCACTTTAATAAAATGTTCAAATCAATACCTCAACATTTCAACATTACTCTTCATCTTCTAATCCATTTCAACTTAAATTCTAAAATTTCCATATTCAGACAACTTGCACTACCTTTAAAGAATCAGTATTCTGTATTAATATGCACACTGGAATTTAATTCTGTTTATTCCTTTGAAAACTAAGCTCGAATAGGAATCTATCCATATAAATAAATCCTTCTAATTCATTCTGTACAATTTATGGTGAATTTTCATAGTTGATCGACATAATCTGTTTTGTGCAGAATCTCTGCCCTTTTTTCTGACCTTTCCTCGGTTAAAAGGTCATATCTTTTTGTATACACCTTGAAATTGATCCCCGTTTGTTTTAAACAAACCTAGATTTATATAATAACACAATATATAAAAATAACCTCCAAATAATGTTTTATAGAATTTATGGTGAATTTTCAAACTCACTGCCAGATTTATTCCCTATGGTTGAATACCTCTAAATCATTTAGGGGAAATTTTTGTTCATTTTCAAGCATGAATGCAACCTCCTATGATTAAATTCATGCATTTCCAATCATAAAAACATCAAATTGAATCAAAATCTCTTCCTTCTCATAAACCCTAACATGGCCAAACCTTATTTATGCATGTACAATTAATTTTAACTATCATACATGCTTTAGAAATAATCACTAACATCAAAAACATAAAAATCCTTCATCAATTCTTCAAGATCACTAAACCTCCTCAAACCTTAATCATGAAATTGCATCACATAATCATCTTCACCATGAAATATTGGTACCAAATGATAGAGAATTTCATGTAGATTAATTCTATATCTAATAACTAAATCCAAAAATAAAGTATATTGCTTCAAAAATCCAAATAAAAATCCTTACCTTGGAGAACTTGGAGTTTCTTCCTTGAAGACGTTGAATGCTGATAATGGCTTAATTGTGTTGAATATTCTAGCATTTAAAAGATAAAACACATGGCAATTTCCAATTAATTGAATTTAATATTCAATTAATGAAAAATCTCAAAAATACCCTTAATAAATCTTGAAAATTACAAAATGTCATTGTATTATCTTTCATTAAAATATTCCTTGTTAAAAAATGAATCAACTTGCCTTTGAATTTCGAATTTGTCCATCCAATTTTCAAAAATTGCATTTTAGTCAATAAAATTTCACTGTTTCAGTCAAATCTGAAAAATTGCATTGTTCTGAGCAAAAATTCTTTGATATAAAATATGAAAATAATATTTCCAACAATTTTCTAACATCTTTCAAATTTTCGTAAAATTTCGGTTTAATCCGATTATTCGATTTTAATACCGAACTTTACTGTTTTCTAGCTTTTAACATAATTCTCGTATAAAAAAATCTGATTCTCACTAAAATCTCTATTTTAATCCAAACTATTCATTTACAGACTAAAACATATAACTTTTAAAAATTACAAATTTTAGTCCCTACACTTTTCAAAGTTCATACTTTAGCCCCTAAACTTTCAAAAGTTACATTTTAGTCACTGGTCCAAATTTGGGGTATTACAACGACCACGACCTCGAGTCGAGCCATTCTGTGTCGTGCCGTGCTGTGAAGAGACGAGACGGACGGACGGCGGCAGCGACGGTGCGCGATAGTTCTCCTTGTTCTTTTTCACTCAACAAGGAAGTGGAGAATCCAGACCTTAAATACCCATTCTCAATAGTGTTTCCAATACTATATGAGATTGAGCATTACCAACATTCCCCCACTAATGAAAATAATTCTTTTGAAACTCGAAACAAACTTTCCAGAGAGCAATAGCGAGATTAGTTGCTTAAGCACTAGTGAACGTATCTGGAACTTGTACATAGTGATGATGAGCAATCATTCTCTTAAATAAGTGAAACTAGTCTTGAACTTTCTAAGATGGGGGTAAACTCATAGCACACAACTAACCCCTTCATCCACCTGAGTCCTCGATGTGTAGATATATATATATATACAAAAGTATATATTTGGCCATCTACCTCAGGATTCTAGTAAGTGTGCTAGTAAAATAAACATTTTTCATAGAAGATGGCTAACCCTTCTCACTTACATAGGTATTTCATCAAGTTTCTCGACATAAACCCTTAATAGGGATATGAAATAATTAAGAGCTTTTATAATAGCTCAACCTCACAAAGGGTATGGTGTCTTTCTTCAAGTTCATTATTAATGAACCACCCAAACTCTAGGATAAGAAGTCATTAAGAATAAATATTCAACCTCATTTATTGGTAAATTCAATAAGTCCTTCTCATTAGAACTATCCAAATTATTGGATTTGAATTTATTAAGAGTTTAACAAACTCAACCTTTATGTCGGTAAGTTCATTATTTCCTTCTCATTTAGGACTACCCACTCACTCTGGGTTATGAACTTATTAAGAATAGATATTCATCCAAAATCGGTAAATTCGTCAAGTCTTTCTCACTAAGACCACCCAAAGTCTGGGCTATAAATTTATTAAGAGTAATTAAGCTCATCCTGGGCATGCACATTATTCATTATAAGGATAGGCAGTAGGAATGTGCAGTACGAGTCTTTCCATGGTTTCATTTGACCACATGAATTCCTTTCCAAATTAGATAACTAAGTTGGGTATCCACCATGAATTCCTCAACCAATGGGCTTTAGACCCATCTCCCTCGACGAATCTAAGACCAGCTTCCGACTTAATCCTTTGGTAAGTGGATCTGCTTGGTTCCTTTTTGACTTCACATACTCTAAAGAGAGCACTCCATTCTTTATTAAGTGTATAATTTATTCATGTCTTATGCGAATGTGTCTTTTCTTACCATTGTAAGCTTGGTTCTTAGCCACACATATTGTAGCTTGTTAATCACACAACAAGGAAACTGGAGGAGTCGGTCTTCCCCACAACAGAATATCTACTAACAAGCTTCTGAGCCACTCGACTTCTTGCCCAGCTAGATCAAGAGCTATAAACTCAGACTTCATGATAGAATGAGCAATACAAGCCTGCTTTGATGATTTCCATGAGATTGATGCTCCACCCAAAGTAAAAACATACCCTCTCGTATAACTTACCTCATCATTATCAAAAACCCAATTGGCATCACAATATCCTTCTAGTACCGCAGGAAAGCCAACAAACTCAAGTTTCCAATCCAAAGTACTCTTAAGATACTTCAGTAAGCGTTTAAGAGCTATCCAATGTTCACCACTCGGATTATGAGTATATCTACTCATTCTACTCATAACATAAACAATATCAGGCCGAGTATAGTTCATTAAGAACATTAAGCTTCTAATTAATTTAATATATTCAGTTTGAGAAATACTACTTCCTTTATTTTTAACTAGATGTATGCTAGGTTCATAAGGAGTTCGAACAGGGACGACATCAAAACTGTCAAATTTCTTTAGCACTTTCTTTATATAATGTGCTTTACTTAAAGAAAATCCCTTTTCAGTTTTAGTAACTTTGAATCCTAAGATTACATCGACTTCTCTCAAATTTATCATCTCAAACTTTGTGAACAAGAAACTCTTAACTTTGTTAATGGACTCAATGTTAGAACTGAAAATCAACATGTCATTAACATACATGCTTATGATGACACATTTAGTGCCAAACATCTTCGAATACACACAAGTATCCGAACCATTCACAACAAAACTAAAACTAAGAATAGTTTTATGAAATTTCTCATACCACTGTTTAGAAGTCTGATTAAGTCCATAAAGTGACTTTTTAAGTCTACATACTTAGTCTTCCATACCAGGTGCTTCAAAACCTAGTGGTTGCTCCATGTAAATCTCCTCATCTAGATCCCCATTCAAGAAAGCAGTCTTAACATCCATTTGATGTACCTGCAACTTATGAATAGAGGCTAGCGCAAATAATGCACGAATCGTTGAGATTTTTGTAACGGGAGAATATGTAACAAATTAGTCTAAACCAAACCTTTAAGTGAACCTTTTGACGACTAACCTTGCCTTATATCGCTGAATCGAACCATCTGGCCTCAGTTTCTTCCGGAAGACCCATTTGTTGCAGATTGGTTTGAATCCCTTAGGCAATTCAACTAGTTCCCAAGTATGATTAGACATTATCGATTCTAGTTCATCATTAATAGCGCTTTTCCAGAAACTAGCATTGATAGATCTTATAGCTTCTTCAAAAGTTTTAGGATCCTCATCTAATAGAAATATTTGAGCTATGGGATCTGAAATGGAGTCTAAATCATTTATCTCAGAAATAAAGAAAATAATAAAGTCTGGTCCAAAAGAGGTTTCAACTCTTTGCCTTTTACTTATTCTAGGCTCAAAAACAATTTGTTCAGTAGACCTAGCAGGATTACTAAAAGAAGTGGATGAAATATATTCTATTTGTGTTTTGACATTTATTCTCGGTTCCTTTAAAGGAAAAATATTTTCAAAGAAAATAGCATCCCTTGACTCACAAATAGAATAATCTTGTAAAAGTATGAATATGTATGCAACACTATTTGTAGCATACCCTATAAACACTGCATCAACGGTTTTAGGTCCGATGGTAGACTTCTTAAAGTCCGACAAACCCACTTTGGCCAGACACCCCACACTTTCAGGTATTGTAAATTAGGGGTGTATCCTTTCCACAATTCATATGGGTAGAATCTAATTTCTTATGAAGAACTCGGTTCAAGATATAAGTTGTCGATAGAATGGCTTCCCTCCATATGTTATCAGATAACCCTGAACTTATTAGTAAAAAAATCATCATCTCTTTTAAAATTCCATTTTTCCTTTCGGCTATACCATTTTGTTGAGAAAAATAGGGGGATGAAGTTTCATGAATTATGTCATTCATTTCACAAATATCTTTTAAGAAATTAGATCCATATTCACCACATCTATCAGATCTAACTTGTTTAATTCTCATATTTAACTGATTTTCAACTTATGCCTTATAAATAAGAAAGAAGTTTTCAACTTCATCTTTAGTTCTTAAGAGATAAACTTTTGTATATCTTGAATAATCATCTACAAAAGTTATGTAGTAGTGTTTTCCCCCTTTACTTTCAGTGTTTCTAAAATCTGCTAGAGCAGTATGAATGAGTTCTAATAGCTCAGTCTTTCTATTAGAAATAATTTTAAAGTGAGGTCTAGTATGCTTAGCTTCTACACAAATTTCACATTTGTTAAAGCTAGTTATGTCTAGTTTAGGTAGAACAATCATATTCATCAATTTCTTTAAAGTATGAATATTCACGTGTCCTAATCTAGCATGCCACATATCAATGGATTCAACAATATAAGCAGAAGTTGTAGCTTTATTTTCATTAAATTGAGTTTCTATGACAAATAAACCATTGTTTAAAAACCCTTTCCCAACATAATCACCATTTCAGGAAAGTACAAGTTTATCTGCCTCAAAAACTAACTTAATACATGTCTTATTCAGAAGCCCACCACTTATCAAATTTCTACGCAAGGCATGTATATACATAATATTATTTAAAGTCGGAGTTTTACCAGAAGTTAGCTTGAGTAAAACCTTGCCTTTGCCTAGCACTTCAAAGCTGCTAGAGTTCCATATGTACACATGTTCACCTATGTTCCCATCCTCAAATTCGGTGAAAAACTCATTCCTTGCGCAGAAATGCGAAACGCTAGTGTCAGCTACCCATTTCGAACTATTTTCCACCAGATTAACTTCTGAGACCATCGCAACAATGATTTCATCATCTTCTTCTACAACGTGCATCTTTGTCTTGTTGTCATTTTGGCGGTCTGAGTGGTGTTGGCATTGGTAAGCTTTGTGGCTTGCTAAACCGCAGACATAGCACTTGAGCGTCTTTCCTTTAGGTTTGGCCTTTCCTGACTTCTTGAAGTTGGTAGCCTTCTGAGGTTTTGTCTTCTTGTCTTGATTCCCTCGTTTCATGATCTTCTTGAATCTAGACTCAACCATGTTAGCTCTAAAAGATAAATTACTCAAAGAATTAGTAACCTTGTCTTTTAAATGATTAGCTTCTTCAATCTTCATATAGCCCACCAGCTCTTCAAGCGAAATTTCTCTCTTCTTATGCTTAAGAGAATTACGATAGGCGAACCAGGACTTGGGCAGCTTCTCAATGAGAACATTGGCTTGCAATATCTCACACATTTGCATCCCTTCGGTGATGATGTCAGCGATTAAGTTTTCATAGTCATGAACTTGATCCATTATCGGCTTGTCGTCTATCATCTGAAATTTAAGCCATTCACCGACAACATACTTTTTGATGCCCGCATCATCCGCACCATACTTTTTCTCCAGAGTGTCTCAAATTGTCTTGGCACTTATTTCTCTAAGAAACATATCAAATAATTTTATTTGACATGTGACTGAGCAGATGTCCTCGCACCGTTTTGTTATCTTTCTCATATTTCTCGTAGGCAGCGAAAGCGAATGCGGCAATTGCTAAGGCATCATCATTCAGAACCGCATCCGTATCATTACCAACAGCTGGGGTTGGCGGCATGATAGGTGGTGGCTTGAGCAGCACGTAGTCAAGATCAAGTTGCTCGAAGAATATCAGGATTCGTTGGGACCACGAGCCGAGCTGAGCCGAGTCGTGCCATGCCGTGCCGAGACGAGATGGACGGACAGCAGCGACAGCGGTGCTTAAGAGTTCCCCTTGTTCTCTTTCACTCAACAAGGAAGTGGAGAATCCATACCTTAAATACTTATTCCCAATAGTATTTCCAATACTATTTGGGATTGAGCATTACCAACATTAATAATGTGTAAGGAAGTATAAATTATTCCTACTTGTGAATGCAAATTCATTAAGGATTTTGAGCATATAGTGCCCCTGCTTTTACATTCTTTGGTATGGCTTTGATATATTTTTTGAGACAATAGTATTTTTTCTTTGTAGTTGAATAATACATTAATTAATGAAAAAGGAAATTCAACAAAAATATTATTTTATAAATAATAAACTTATTAAATACACGTGCAATGATATTTTCATAAATATATTAAATAGTATATATAATATTATTTTTAGGTATTTGAGGGTGGGTTGGTATAGATGGACCTTAAATTCAATTTCATTATGATCCCTTCTTTATAAAATTCACTCATAATCATGGGCAAAATTCACTCGATCATCGACAAATCTAGAAATATATTTGATAGTGGGTATATATATATTACATAAAATTTTATATGGAATGAATACAAATAAAATTTTAGGATTAATACAATTAATACAATATTTTTCAGGCAAAATGGTACTTGAGGCGCCTGTACTTTTCCAAAAAAATCAATGTGGCACTCGAATATTTTTGTACTCAATGTGACAATTGAACTTAGAAAAAAAAATTCAATGCCTCTTTGACTAATGGTTTCCATCATTGACCGTCACAATGATGATGTCGCACTTCACGATACTTATGTGATAGTCATGATACTTACATGACAGTCATTGGTGGTTGACGACGAGGCTGATGATGTGACAGATGGGTTAAATTGTTATTTTTTTTCAAATCTGAAGGCCAAATTGATTTTTTTAAAAGTTTAAGGGCAGTTTGGTTTTTTTCAAATATAATATTTTAAATTTAAAATATTAAAATATTTAAAAGTTAAATATAAAAATATCATTATTCATTAGTTTAATTTATTAAATAAAAATATTAAAATAAATAAATATTTACTATAAAGTTAAGAAAAAATAAACATGAGTAAAAAGTAAACAAAAATAAAATATAAAATATACGAGAATAAAAAATACATAATTTGAAATTAAGAATAAAATCTCCATACTAATACGGATAAAATGAGTTCTCAGCTAATATTTATATTGCATTACAAATAATTCTCATCCAATCAAATTTATATTATCTTAATCACAAATTTATTAATTCATAAATATCTTTTCTAATATCATAACAGAATAATATAAAAAATTAGATATGTTAAAATTTGTAACTAACTCTAAAATATCTACGCTCTACAATACTTGCTAACGTTATTATGTGTTCCAAAATAATGATGCTAATGCCAACAATGATGAAAAAAAATGCTAAAGTGAAAAAAATCAAATATTAAGAGGGGTGGAAAATAAAAATCAAAAGACTAAACTGCTTAACATAAATTTGTAGTATTAAATCTTTACTTTTAAAAAAAATCAATTAAGCCTTTAAATTTTTAAAAGAAAATTGACCCTCGAATTTAAAAAAAAAATCCAATTTAAGCCATCAGTCACGTATTTATCATGTCACCGGTCATTGTGAATTGTCATGTCAGTACTGTGTATTGTCACATTAGCACCGTGAAATGTCACATTAATATTGTACAGTAAACGATGAAAATCGTTAGTTAAAAAATTATATTAAATTCTTTCTCTAAGTTCGAGGATTACATTAAGTGTAAAAAAATTTGAGAACCACATTGAATGTTTTTAAGAAGTATAAATATCTCATATACCCTTTTATATTTATTAATTAAAGAAAATTCAGATTTTAAAACAAGCCTCACTTAAGTTTGCATCCGTCAGTCATCTTTAACTCATACTATTTTTTCAAAAGTAACTCTACAGGGTTAGATATTGGTTTGTAATTGGCCTTAGAAATAAAAAGGTTTCTGCCATGAGGTTTCTTAAGGTAGAATAAAGGCTTATACAAAAATAAGTGCTCAAATCATGCTTCAAAAAACGTTTTAGTATCTAAAGAATTTTTCACTAAAAATAAATATCTATTATTTTTTTTATTACACTTTTAGGTGTCCGGATGTTAATCGCCGTTAAAAATCTTTGTTAAGTGAAACGTGTCACGTTTTGATAATTTTAAGAATTTATTTAAAAAATTAAAAAATAAATTATTTTTTATTACAAAAAACCAAACAACCCGTGCTCCCCTCCCCTCTCCCCATTCCCCCTTCCCCCTTCCCTCTTCCATAGTCGATGGTCAGTCGTGACCTTGATCGTCACTATCATCAACATCGACGTCGATCCGTTATCAAATCCCTATAACTGTTTGTCGTAATCTACCACCGTTTGTCTGTGGAGAATCATTCAAAGGTTCATCGGATTTTAAGCCACCGTCGATGTTCTTCGTCGATTCCGGTCGATCCCGACATCTATAAGCCACACCGCCACCACCATTTGAACCACTGTGAAATTCCGATCAAAACCCAAGTGGTCGTGTTCCTCGTTGTTTCTCTGTCGCTCCTCCGTCGTTCCATCGTGGTGATTAGGATTTTTAAAGGATTAGGGATTTGGGTATTGCGGATTTTAGAGATTTAGGGGATTTGGGTGACGATAAGGGCGACGGGTGGGTGACCGTTCGACTATGATGATGATGGCCGGAGATGTCCGACAACGGTTGGTAATAGGGTTCAAATGAAAGATTTTAATTTTTAGAGTTTTTTAAAATAATTTTAGTAAAAATTTAGGTTTTTATAAATAAATTAAGTTTTTTAATTTTTTTCAAAATAATTTTTGTTTTTTTTATTAAAAATATAACAGTAGGCACCTAAAAGTATAAATGAGAAACTTTAGATATCTATTTTTAGTAAAATATTCTTTATGTACTAAAATATTTTTCAAGATAAAATTTCGACATTTATTTTTATATTAATCCTATAATAAAACTTGAACGTTGGAAAGTGGTTCGAACAAATGCAAATAATGGGTTTTTTTTTCTTTCGCTAGATAACTTACGAGTATTTTTTTAATTTGGGTCTACTGTATGGGTACACTATGGGCTTGGGCTCTTAAAATTTTGATGGGTTTCATAAGATTTAATAATTTTAGTTAATTCAATTAATTAATTAATTTTGAATCGGATTAATTAATAATTAAAAATTAATCATAGTTTGACTGAATAAACTTGAATTGTTTTTCTTTTAACTAAAATAATTTGGTACAGTACGCGTGAAGGCTTCCGAACGGCCTGCATGAATTTACACAACGCCGATTGGGTTTGACGTGACTCTAGGAAATGAGCTCTTATACTAGGCCTTGAGCCAACCTTGTAAACAAAAATCATAATTTGGTACACTCCATCAGTTCCATTTTAACTAAACAATGAACAATCTTACATGTTCGCTAATTTGGAATTCTAAATAATAATTTCTTTTTCTTCGCCTTATTATTCAGAACAGGGACTGCCCTAAAACCTTATTATTCAATTCATTATAAGCCCTCTAAACCCCCAACATTCTCTTGCAGTCGCTCCAAAAAGAATATTCTTCTTTGAGGTGTTGGTTCTTTTGAAGGGCTAATGCCGTTAAATCATAGCGAAGAATCCCCTGCCAATTCTGGGGTACCTTCCCTAAAGTTGTTTTTGTGTTTTGCACTTTTTGGACTTCTAGGCCTGTACACATTAGCTTAAAGGAAAAGGCAATTCCATTTTATTGTTTTGATTTGAACCCACCAAATTTAGCATAGAATAATAGTATCTTTCATATACGGAAGACACTTGCCGATATGAATATGAACACCAACATGAATATAAAAAAGACATTGAAAATTAAAAAAAATTAAATTAGTTTTGATTCTATCACGAAATTTAAAATAATTTTATCTACAAATTAAAAAAAATAACGATTTGTTAAATATTTTTAAGATCACCTCATAATTGAAAAATAAGTGTATAAATTGTATTTTTTTTGCTTGAGCAGTCTTTTATTTATTTATCAAATTTAGTGTTTTTATTTTATTTTATAGAAGAACCTAATTTTATTCAAAATAGGAAATATCTCAAATTACAATAAAGATTTACAACCACAATCGTAAATAAGCACATAATTAGGAAAACTTTCTATAATCATTGAAACAAAAGTAGTAACTTGATATCACATAAGGACCATACAGAGAAAAATTAAATATAATCAAAAATCAAACAAAGATAGATACAAATAGACTTGATGTATCGGCAAACGAATCACAAAAGGGGATCAAGTTATTAAAAAACCACCGACAAACCGTAAATCAGACTCGAGCGACGTGAAAAGTTATCCACAAACGTAAATCGAGTATCCAAATTAATCCAAGGGTCTAAAGCATGGGAGATCACAAGATATCAGATAAACGTCATCTTAATCAGTCGTACCGATGTTAAATCAACTCTTATAAAAAAGATAAATAAAAAACTGCTAAAGAAACAAAAAACATGTAAAAAATCATAAGAAAATGTGTCATAAAGGCAAATGAAAATTTGTAACACGGACAGACTTATTTAAAATAAAAAAGAAAAAGAAAATAAAGATACGATATAGAAAAGAAAAAAAATAAAGAATACTAGCTATCGACAACCAACATTAAAATTGGTGATGCCGTCGATCAAACAAAAACGAAAAAAAGATATGATGCCAAAGTAAGTGTCTAATGTTTTTTATATTACCATTTATTAATGTGTCTAAAGTTTTATTATGTTATTATTTTAAGGTCATCCCATCCACATCTGTTTAAAAAATCGTCAACCAATGATTTCTTGATGCGTGCCATAAATTTTATTTATTAATATTAATTAAAAAACATTAATTTTCTATAAATAAGACCTTACATTTTATAAACTTTCACAAAAAAAATTCAAATCCCTAAATCTCCTTAAACAGTTGGAGATCATACTACAAACGGAGATCATACTAATTTTCATAGTGATAGACAAATGATGATTTGGGATTAACAACTAAGTGATGCGATTATTATGTTTCGGAGGACAACACACGACATCAAGGAAACAATCGACAGGTGGGAGTCTAATGGCAGAAGGAGTGACCGGTGGTGGCTGATTCGGTAGTGACATATGGGATTTAAAGGTTTTGGGTACAGAGATTTAGATATTTTAGAAATTTTAGAAAATTAAGATTTTAGTTTTTTTTAAATAAAATTAAAAGAAATTAAAAAAATATGATACACGTTAAGTATTTTTCGTTAACGACCAGACATCTTAAATGATATCAGAATAAACATTAGATATTTATTTTGAAGAAGAAGAAAAAGTGTAAACACATAAAGCAAAGAAAAGAAATATAATTGAAGTATTTATTTTCTGGTAAAGCTTATGTTATACATATAACGGTGTGTACACGGGGTATACTTTTCGTGTGTACTTGATAAGTGGAAAGATCAGTCCAACCAGTTGTTTTGGATTCTTTTTAGCCCATCCAACACGAAAGAGAAAGGTTGAATTACTTTAGCAAACATATAATGAAAATAACTTGCAAGTTTGTTCAATGTTCAAGAGAACTTTGATGGAAAACATCAGTAATTGTGTAGGAGAAAAGTGGAAATAGCATGTCATTTCCATAACGCTTGCATTGCATCTCAAACAAATTATTGGGGCGATGGCCTTATTTGATAAAAAGAAAAGGAAAAAGAGTGAAAGGGCAAGTGGTAGTGGAGAGCAGACCATTACCCTATCTTTAGGTCTAATCAATTATATTAATGAACAAAGCTGCATCTACTTGCTTTCGTGTTTTGCCCATACACGAGGGATCCATACTTTTTTTAGTTAAAGAATTGAAAGAAAATTAAAAAAAAAATCTAAAAATTCGAGGAGAACAAAATCCATTAACTATTATAAAAGGGTGACGTTATCAACCGATTAAGTAACTTTAATAGTTGAAGAGATAGTAATTTTTAGGGTGTGAATAAATAGAGCGTTCGATGAACTATTCGTATAACGTTTGTTTATGTTCGTTTGTTAAGCTAAATAAATGAGTATGAAGAAGATTTCTATGTTCATTTAATAAACGAACGAATGCGAATAAAAGTTTGCTCAGTTCGTTTATATTAAAAAACAAGCAAATTTAATTACTCGTTTAGAAGCACATTTACTTTTTGTTTTACATTTGAAATATTAGTGAATGCATGGACTAAATTAAACATATGGTGAAATTTGGAGTTTAATCTATGAAGCTTAAGAAGTTTAAACACCAGTGGCATAATTTTACCATTTTTAGCCTGCAAATAAACATTATTTACAAACACTAAATGAATATGTTTGCAAACATATAAACGAATATGTTCGTGAATGCTAAATGAAAAAAGTAAAAATACCTTCAAAAAATAAATAATTGAACATGAACACAATATTAAAAATTTAAACAAACATGAATCGAACACCTTTAAAAATAAACAAACGAACATGGACACAACCTCGTTCGTACAAAACTTGATCTATTTACACCCCTAGTTATCCTCCCTAGAGCTTTTGAGTTCAAGCAAATGCATCTGCGAGTGTTTGCATTATCAACGACTAAAACAGATTCTAAACAGATACTACATTATAATCACCTAAAACTAATAAAAAAGACGAGGCTTCAATATAAATCATTAACATCTCATTTAAAACTCTTAAAATTATCCAAATAATTAAATTAAATTATACACTGATAGTATATTAAATAAAAATATAAAATATATATTTTAAAGATAGGAGGAAAAATTGTTTGGAATCGGGAATGGAGTGATAAGGGAGCTGACGTTAGCCCTGAAAATTTTAAATTATCATATTTTTTAAGAAATTTTATTTTTATTTTCTATTGATAATAAATTTTCGTCTCCTAGAATTTTATAGGTTCACTCTCTCTCTCTCTTAAAATTTTAAAAATTTATCTCTAATATAAAATTATATGTTCATCCCTAATCGGAACCGAACTAATATATAATGCCAAACGTGCTAAAATGTGTTCCTGTCTAAAACCCCATGGATCTGGTTGGCGAAAACATAAAACATCATAATTAGTCAGACGGACGAAGATCAATTAGATTCTATTCCACGAGTGGTGAGAGGGATAGGGAAGGAAGTTAAATTCAAAATAATAACCACATAAAATAAAAGGCAAAAAAAGGCAAAGAAAGAATCCAAAACCTCCAACCTGAAAGCATTAAAGAAAAAGTGAAGTCACTTACATACATGGCCTAATTTGTGTGTAGTGGATGTCTTTTCCTCTTTATACTTTACACACATATTCTCTCCCTCTCCCTAATCTTAATTAATCAACTTTAATTAAGGCAAACTCAGTTTTTAAATCTTTATAACTTTGGAGTTTCCGTTGTAGATATGATTTTATAAGAATGTTAGGAGAGTCTTTTGGGATACATCGAATTTTGAAATTTATATACCGACTTATAGGAGATTATGGGTTTGAGTAGTTGTGTCCGGAATGTATGTGTCAATAACTAAGTAAAATTATAAACAAATATTACATTATAAACACCCATGCTATTAAAAAAAATTCAAAAATAAATAGCAGCACGAAAAGGCCTTATGACTGGGGATTCAATCATTGAGCTAGCAAGTTGGGGCTATGTAATGCATCCTAGCAACGTAATTGTGGGTCAAAGCAAGAGCATGAAAGAGTTCTAGCGCTGACAGATCATACATGCAAATTAGTGGTGCTATTTGAGAGACAATTTCGATGATGGGGTAGCCCTTATCCCCCTTCAAAGAACTAAAAACAATGAGCTCTTGGGGTTTACCTCAAAATTATTGTGCTATTTAATTTGATGATAGACCCTTGCCTAGTTTTGCCTTATAACCCAATGAACTTGTTTTCATTTGGATTACAATCCTATCCATATCCAACTTCTTCATTCATCATCAATAAGAAGTAGTGGACAATTCTAGACATACCATTATAGTTGTAATATTGTTAATTGTCACCATTCCTTCATTTTCCCCATTTTATCAAATCGATTAGATATTGAAATCTTAAAATGATTACGTAACTACTCGTATTTGCAAATCAACGTCTGTTCATTAACCCTTATCTTAAGAACTAGTTTAGTTCATATATTTAGGGTCATTGGACTAAGTTTAGGTTTGATTTGGATATACTTTGGACCCAATTAGGGATAGAAATGAGATTTTGATTTAAGGAATGACCTCGAGTGTAAATTATAAATTGAAGAAAACTAAACGACCTTTTCATTGGTTTCTTGTACTATGTGTAGGCTTGACATATGTAATCAATGGTCCATAACTCTACTACTTTGATATACCTTGATTTAAACTATGGAACTCTATTACTTTGATATTCCACCACGTGGGACCCCTTCCTCATGGACTATTTAACAGTTAAACTATAACTAACAAAATTTGTTATAATAATCATTTGAACTATTTAAATTGAATAGTATGATTAATCGATCACCAACACTTCAACTACAAATTAAAGTAGGGCAAATATGTTTAAATTTAATTTTTAAAGTTTAATTTAATATTCTTTACCAAAAACGTTTATTTTTTATTTAATTAAATATTTAGTTTAATTTTTGAAGTAAATTTATATTTGGGTTAATTTTTTTTAATTTTGTATTTATGATTTTTTTTCCAGTAATTTAATTTGATATTGAAATTGATACATAAATTTATCTTCTTTTTTTTGCTAAATCTGGATAAACAATGTAATATCTATTCAAATACTTTCAATTATTTGACAATTTACACTCATTTTCATAACATTTGCGATACTCGAACTCGGAACCAGGCCCGTCCCTGAGCATGGGCAAAAGGGACAATCGCCCAAGGCCCCCACTTGCTCAGGGACTAAAACTATAAATTTATACATAATTAAAAGGGATAAATTATTTATTTAGCCACTCACTTATTATTTTATTTTTGTTTTGGACATCAAATTATTATTTTTCTTCAAAATCATACTTAACATTATATTTTGTTTCTTTTTTGTTACTCATCATTAAAAATTAATAGCAATTTGAAATTATTTTTTACTTTTCACTTAATTATTTTTTAATTCATCTTTAATACTTGTTATTGAGGCCTAATTTTTATATTCACCTCAGACCACTAAAATCTCAAAAATAGACATGCTCGAAACCTTAAAGATTAACAAGTACTTTAACCACTGTTGTTACACATTTGGTAAAATTTAACTTTTTAAAATATGTTAAAGAATCAATTTAAGCTAAAAAGCCAAGTTCAGTTATGTGATTGGACAAAAAAACCAGAAATACTAAATGGGTTAATCACATATGATCACTTATATTTGTGTTTTGTCCACTTTTGCTCACTAATTTAAAAAAACATAAGATACGATCACTTTCATTTTTATTTAATTAAGATGTGGTCACTCCGAGTTAACTGCCGTTAACAACAGTTAAATATTTTGATATAATCACACATTTGGTCCTTGTTATTTATATATTCTCTCAATTTAGCCATACTTTTAATAAATCAAAATAAATTATATATTTTTAAATGAAAATAAAAAAAATATTTTAAAAATAAGTTAATAATAAAATATATTTAATAAGTTAATATAAAAATATTTTTAAAATAATATATATATAATTATAAAAAATAAATTACATAATTGAAAATAAAATTTATTAAAAATCAAAATAAAGAAATAAAATTAAATTTCAAATGTTTGAAGTTAAAATAAATATTTAAAAATAATAATTTAGAATGATAATGGTTATGGTGTCAAAATTTAAGAAATTAGGATTTTAGAATGTTATAGTGAAATAATTTGAGAATTATAAATAAAAAATTTAATAAAAATAAAAATATATAATAAATAAGGTACCGAGTCAACGGGTACCTGGTTAACCAACATTTTGTGACCCATACCCGACCTAGAAATCGAAAAATATAGGGTCGGGCACCCTTCCCAAAAAATTAGGTACTTTTATTATAAATACTTGTATTTTTTAACTGGGTCGGTGGGTCGACATATCGGGTTGAGTATTTTTGAACACCTTCTACGTGACATGATATTTGTCATCATTCGATTGGAGGATTAAATTTAAGTTAATTTATTAAAAATATGACTAAATTAAGAGAATATGTAAATGACAGTGACCAAATGTGTGATTATATCAAAATATTTAACTGTCGTTAACGACAGTTAACTCGGGATAACCACATCTTTATTAAATAAAAACGAAGGTGATCATATCTTAATCAAATAAAAACGAAAGTGAAAATATCTTATTTTTTTGAAATCAGTGACCAAATGTGTGATTATATCAAAATATTTAACTGTCGTTAACGACAGTTAACTCGGGATAACCACATCTTAATTAAATAAAAACGAAGGTGACCATATCTTAATCAAATAAAAACGAAACTGAAAATATCTTATTTTTTTGAAATCGGTGACCAAAAGTGGACAAAACATAAACATAAGTGACTATCCATGTAGTTAACCCATACTAAATTGAACCAGTAAGTCAAATTGAAATGTCTACTCAGACAAGAAAAAATCTTCAAGTACCAAATTGACTTAGGAACCAAGATAAAGTCCTAAAATATATATTTACGCATTTAATTAACAAGTGGCATAGGTTAAGGGGGTGCGTACGACAAAAAAGTTTATGGGCATATTATTTTTCTCCTAGCTGTAGCGTTTTTTCTTTTGCTTGCTTATTGATATTTATGCTGCTTTAAGTGCCGGCACTCGGACACTAACGTTAGACTAGCGATTCCTTTTCACAGATTTTGACTAGCGATTCTTAGAAATAAATCAAATTACATCTCCCTTTACTTTCTCATTGTTTATGAACTATTTTTAATTTGTGGGTTGTTTTTTATTCTTCGTTTGCTTTCAACGAGTGGTTGAAGCTGCTTTTTCCCCCAGAGAAATACTAAAGGTTTTGAGTGTTCATTTGCTTAGGAAGTTCTATTGATCCACAAGGTTAGTATAGTTTCTCAAATCTCAAGTTTTTTTTCTTCTTCTAATTTTGGGTTTATGAAACTTTTGAGAGGTTCATTTGTTTTCCTTGTTTGTTCCATAGTTGTTGGGACTTTTGCGAATATCGAGTTGATTCTTGTTTTCGTTTCAGGCATTTGTTCCGATGGAGATTGATCCATAGATAGAGGTAAGGAAACCGTGCGAATATTGTCGAAAATCGCATACTCGATCCTCTCGTCATAGGATTCTGTAAGCTATTTGTTGGTTTGTGGTTCTGTTCCAGTTGCTTGATAGAGCATGAACTCTCCATCAACCGAACTTACGAGAAGTATGGCGATATATGAGCAATTCCACCACATAGCCAGGTGGGGAGACGCCTTCGTCGTCGACAATAGTCCGAATACTGGATCATCGACAATTATGCCGGCAGATGTCGGGCTAAAGAACAAGGTGAAGTTGCATTACTGTTCTATTTCTTGGTTGGTTGATCATTTTCTGCAGTTTTAGGCTATAGAACTCAATTGTGCTGACTCAAATCGCAGGCTGAATATATATCTTATGAGCAAGTTGAACCTTCCATAAGTGATCAAGAGACAAACAAACCCACCGATAAGGTAATATTCAGCACATACATGTCCTTCTTGTTTCAATTGTATGTATATTTTATTAAAGAACCATGATATGTGCAGATACAGAGACGTCTGGCACAGAATCGCGAAGCTGCTCGGAAAAGCCGCTTGCGGAAAAAGGTAGACGGAGATGGATTTGATACAAAGAATTTGCTTATGGTACTTATTTCATTGCTTGGACATGTACTTATGAACTGATTTCATCATATAGGCCTATGTTCAACAACTAGAATCGAGTCGTTTGAAACTAGCTCAATTGGAGCAGGAGCTGGAAAGAACTAGGCAGCAGGTATGTTTTCTTCTTTAACCGTGTTTCTAAATGTGGCGTGGTATAGGTGACCAATTGGTTAATGCCTCGATGCAGGGTCTATGCATAAGCGGTGCACCGGATGCCGGTTGTTTTGGATTGCCTGGAACTGTAAAATCAGGTTTGTGATCTTAAGTGGTAAACAATTCTAAGGCTTCCCTCCCTATGAGTATCACATTTATATCTTGCTTTCTTGTTTAGAATAGTTTGATTTGAATGTTCCAGGGATTACTGCATTCGAGATGGAGTACATGCACTGGGTTGAAGAGCAAAATAGGCAGATTTGTGAACTTCGAACCGCACTCCAGGCTCACGTTTCGGATATAGAGCTTCGTATACTGGTAGAAAGTGGCTTGAACCACTATTGTAATCTGTTCCGAATGAAGGCAGACGCTGCAAAGGCGGATGTCTTCTATCTGATCTCAGGCACTTGGAGAACTTCAGCCGAGCGTTTTTTCCACTGGATCGGAGGATTCCGCCCATCGGAGATTCTAAACGTAATTCACACCGCATTTAACTCTTTTATTATTCTTTTTCCTACGATTTTTGGTTAATAATGATGTTTCTTCAGGTTGTGGTGCCACAAATTGAGCCATTGACCGATCAACAACATTTGGAGGTTTGTAATCTTCGACAATCATCTCAGCAAGCCGAAGATGCTCTTTCCCGAGGAGTAGATAAACTGCAGCAGAGTTTGGCCGAGGGCATGGCGTCCGATTTGTGCTCGGTAAACTACAGCGCTCAGATGGTTGATGCAATAGATAAGTTGGAAGCCCTAGAGAACTTTGTAAATCAGGTACGACATTCTAATTCATCCTCTTCTTTTCTTTTGCTTTTATTTTCATATTAAACATTCATCACTTCAAGTGTTGTGAATTGCTCTGCTCTCATTCTATGCTTTACATCAATTGTGTCTAAGCCATAAGAATGTCCACATTGTTCACTGGAATTTGCATGTGTTGTTGCCAAGAACAGGCAGACCACCTTCGCCAGCAGACATTGCAACAGATGGTTCGAATCCTGACGACAAGTCAAGCAGCTCGAGGTTTTCTTGCCATGGGGGAATACTTTCATCGTCTACGTGCTTTGAGTTCGCTTTGGGCTGCTCGTCCGCGAGAATCCGGCTACTTTAGATAACCATCAAAATATGTGTAGGCTGTATGCACCACAGGTTTGTTCCTCAACTGGTAAGGAAATGGATTTTTGGAGGTCTTGGTTTGTGGAGTAAGAACTACACGATATATATATATATATATATATACTTTTAGCTGTTCAAAGGAACTTCTTGGGCATAAAATGTGTAAATATGAATCTTTGAGCTGTATATCAAGAAGAATTTTGGGTGATTAAATTTAGATTTACCGGTGCTGTTATAGCTTGTTGTATTTGTAACACTCATTAACCGTATACATCTAGAATTACGAGTTAAAAATGTTACATTAACATTTTAGAATATTCCTTGAACATAATTGCTTAAAAATTTCGTTTCATTGTAAAACATCTCTTTATCAACCTTAAACATGTTTTATTAAGCATATATATTCATAAATTAATATTTTATCATTCAATACAAATCCGATTTTACGTAGCAATTAGGCAGTTCAATTTTGTTTCATAATTATATAAAATTGCCTAAATACTGATTAATTTAAAAACCATTTAAAACCTAACATTTATACTATTCTTTCATAATATGATTATAACTAAAATAGCCAAAGCTAAAATAGTCCTAAATTATTATTACATACCCTTTTAAAATAAATTCGATAAAGCAACACAACAAATATAATGTACATGTTACTAATAAGTCAAAAATAAGATGTCTTACTGATAATGTTAGCAGGTTTGATTTCAAAAATATGCTCGGAAAGCTCCTCACTTCACGTCATTTTCTTTATTCAAACTTACGCATGAAAATCATCACGCACTAAATAAAACTTAGTGAGACGTTTATACAACTAAAGTGAGTTAAAACGTAAAATGCAATAAAATATTTTAAGACATAAAAAGAAATGTAACTGTCGGAACGATTCTTAAGCTTTTTGGGCCATGACAGGGAGCGATCCAACTTAATCTTGGAAAAAAATAGGTTTTAAATTAAAAAAACAAATAAATAGATTTGGAGTCGCCATCGACCTTTGAGTTAGGTAGGTCGAATACCTAAAAATACATTTTAAAATAATTTTAATAAAAATAATTTTAAAAGATAAAAAATGATATGCATTTAACCAGAAATTCATTTTGAAAAAGAGTTCGGGAGTCAGTTACGCGTGGGGAAGGATTACACCCCACAACGCCCGAAATCGGTACCTAAGCGATCATACGTCATTTAAATATTAAAATTGGCAAATTTAAATATTCATTTAAATTATGATCCTATAAAAATTTTGAAAAGGGTATTATTTCGTACGAACAATCCTGAAAAACAAACTCCTTGTTAGTTAAGGTGTATTTATATAAATTGGTCGCACATAATAATATTTATTTATATATAAAAAAACTAATATACATATATATATATTAATCTAACCCAAACATGTTTAAAGATAATAATGATGTAATCTGCATATAAATATATATATACATTATAAAGTACACATTGTCGTAACCGGTTTTCGTCCGGGCACGAATTTTTACTTGGCGGGAAAAATGATGTGAATAAATGGTTTTGAAAATAATTTAGGAGTCGCCATCGGCCTTTTGGGTCAGGTAGGTCGAATACCTAAAAAATATCTTTTAAAAGAGTTTTTAAGAAAACATCAATTAAAAGATAAACTGATCTGCGTTTTAACCAAAAAATTCGTTCTTTTTAATAATAAAAAGGGATTCGTGGTCGGTTACGTTTAGGGAAGGATTAGTACCCCTACAACGCCCAAAATTGGTACTTATTAATTATAAATTGTCTCTATTATTGAAAATTTAAAAATTCAAAAATATATTTAATTCATAATCCTGTTATTTCAAACTTATTAATATAATATATTAATATCTATATTTTTAAATAAGGTATTTATTTAGAAATATCAGAAAAGGGCTTCTAGGTGCTTTAAGACAGCTCTTTTCTTAATATTAAAAAATAAATATTAATAAAATATTTATCTAAAGATAATTAAGTATAGATTAATATATATAATTGATAAAAGCAAAATATTTATTTAAAATATCAGAAAATAGACATCCAGTTGCTTTAAGACTGCCCTTTCTTAATATTTAAATAAATATTAAAAATAATAATTTTCCTTAATAAAATAAAACAATGTGTTTTATGGTTTTTATAAGTAGGATATTTATTTATTTTTAAAATACCAGAATATGACATCTAGTTGCTTTAAGACTGTCATTTTCTGTGATATTAAAAATAAATAAATATTATTATTTAAACAATATATATATATATATATATATATATAAGACTAAGATAAAAATAATAAAATAATACTTAAAGCAATAATTAAAATATCAAAATAATAGTGCAAATGAATAATGATTAAAATAAGAGAAATTAAAAATATAGTATACATGTACTAATATAATAAAATTTAAATACTAAATTCTAAAAAAAATCAATTTATTGATACATCTAGACATATGTATCTTTCTTGAAGATTTTGTTAAATTAAAGAAAATGGGGTCATGGTGATTTAATATAATATCATCAAGATAAGTCTAAATTGTACTTTATAGAAAACAATAATGAATTGTTTTAGTTAGGACGCATGTTTTTGGAATCTTTCAATGATTCAAACTACAACTACGTGCAAATAGTATTAATTTAATTATATACCCTACATACATAAATTATATAACAAAATCATGCTACAACTAGGTTAATATGATCATTACATGTCTGGAAAAAAATCATACCATCTTTATCATATTTTACTCTAAAATATAAATGACTAAAAGGAAATAAAATAAAATATAGATGCCAAACTAAAATAAATAGAAATATGCTTTTAATGATTAAATTATAAAAATATTAAAGTTAATAGACATAACTTGAAATATTATATCATATAGGTACATATAATATAATTAGCTTTAATTATTAACTGGTAATTAAAATATAAATATTTAAAATTAAAAGGATTAAATATGGTATTATCCTAAATATTTTATAAATATAGTAGGGACTATAATATAATAAAATAAAATTAAGAGTTTGAATTAAAAGGTTCGAAGTTTGATTTAAGTGACTAAAATATAATGTTACAAAGTTACAGACATTACGGGACGTATTTAACCATACGTGAAATTACCTAGAAGCCCTTACCAAAACTACGTCGTTTTGGTGGGGGTATTTAAACCCTATTCCAATTGGCCTTAAGGCCATTCTTGTTCATTTCTCATTTCTCAATCTCTCTCTATTTGAGAGAGATGAGAACTCTCTCTGTTCCCTCTCTAAATTCCTTCACCGGGTGGAATCCGGTCTCCGACCGGCCGCCATACACCGCCATCGACCGCCACCGCCGGCCACCGTCTCCGGTGGTCGGAAATTACAAATTAACCCAAATGATTCGCTTTTAAACCTTTAACCCGAATATAGCATTTTTTTTAAAACCCTCTATTTTACCATAGATCTAAATAAACCGAAGTGGTTACCTTCGGTTAAATCTGGATTTCCGGCGGCTTTTGAAGATTCTAAAGCTGGTGGTAAGGCTCTCAACTTCTTCTCCTTTTGTTCTTCGTTTTGATATTGTCTGGGATCGTTGGTTTATATGCTTTTCTATCTCTCTTTTTTTTTCTTCTCTCGTTCTTGCTCTCTTTTTTCTTTCTGGTTGTTTGTTGTCCTCCTTTTTTTTTGTTTGCAGGCATGGTCGATGGTTTTTATAACCATCATTGGTGATGGATTCGAACCGGGTAAAGAATGGCCCTTGAGGTGAGTCACCAAACTATGGTAGTGACTCACCATAGGGCAGCGACGTGGACGGCAACTTTGAGTCTTCTGGATACTTCGGCGAGGCGAGGCAGCAGGTCGAGCGTCGTTGGAGGCGGTTTGTAGCTGCTACATGGAGCTGCTGCAGCTGCTGGAAATTGCTGGAAATGCAACGTGGAGCTGCTGGAATGGAGAGGTAAAAATGATGATTACAGCTGCCCCTCTTTGCTCGTTGCTGTGGAACAGGAATGGAGCAAAGACATAAAAACACCATTTTTAGCTTGAAATGTTTAAACTTCTGAGCTATAAGTTCTTCTCATTATGAACATTTTGCTGGGAATGACGATCCACCTCCTTCTGTGATGGATTTGACAAAAGGTTAAATAATGTTTATGTTGATATATTTCTCTTTATGACGAGTCGAACAAAAGGTTAAATAAGTTCTTCCCATTATGCACTTCTTCTTCTTGAGATGAGTTCTTCTCATTATGAACTTCTTCTGGAAATGCTGATCCTTAAAAGAGGTGGATTTGAGCAAAAGGTTGAACAAGCTCTTCTCATTATGAACTTCTTTTGGAAATGCTGATACTGATCTATTTCCTTCTGTGATAGCATCAAACAAAGGTTGAACAAGCTCTTCTCATTATGAACTTCTTCTTCCTTCTTCATATGAGTTCTTCTCATTATGAACTTTCTCTGGAAAAGTTAATCCATCAAGTGATGAATTCAGGCAAAAGGTTGAACAAATTCTTCTCATTATGAACTTTTTCTTCCTTCTTCATATGAGTTCTTCTCATTATGAACTTTCTCTGGAAAAGTTAATCAATCAAGTGATGAATTCAGGCAAAAGGTTGAACAAATTCTGCTCATTATGAACTTTTTCTTCCTTCTTCATATGAGTTCTTCTCATTATGAACTTTCTCTGGAAAAGTTAATCCATCAAATGATGAATTCGAGCAAAAGGTTGAATAAGCTCTTCTCATTATGAACTTCTTCTTCCTTCTTCAGATGAGTTCTTCTCATTATGAACTTGACCTGGCAATGTTGATCCATCGAATAATGAATTCAAGCGAAAAGTTGAACAAGTTCTTCTCATTATGAACTTCTTCTTCCTTCTTCAGATGAGTTCTTCTCATTATGAACTTTCTCTGGAAAAGTTGATCCATCGAATGATGAATTCGAGCAAAAGGTTGAATAAGCTCTTCTCATTATGAACTTCTTCTTCCTTCTTCAGATGAGTTCTTCTCATTATGAACTTGACCTGGCAATGCTGATCCATTGAATGATGAATTTAAGCAAAAAGGTTGAATAAATTCTTCTTATTATGAACTTCTTCTGGAAATGCTGATCCATCGAATGATGAATTCAAGCAAAAGGTTGAACAAGTTCTTCTTATTATGAACTTCTTCTTCCTTCTTCAGATGAGTTCTTCTCATTATGAACTCTACAGATGACCCTAAGGCTTTGAAAATATCAAAAAGCTCCCGAAGGCTTTTTGGAAACATCATGCACTGTATGACTTACAGATGTGGGAAATAGTTTACTAAGTAAGAAACTATGAAAATCATTTTCTTACTATTCAACAATTTCATTTTTAGAAAAGATTGAATGAGAAACTATGAAAATCGTTTTCTCATTATTTTTCAAAATAACATGTTGATTGGGTAACATGCCCCATTCTTAAGATAATGTTCATTCTCGTGGATTGCGTCTATCTCTTCTTCAGATGTTTGCGTGATTCCTGCATTTGCGATTTTGAATACCTTCTTCTTGTAAGGTATTTTTCACCATGAATCTTCTTGTTCTTACGAAGATCTGTAAAACTTCATGTTTGAATGCACTCAGATGTATCAATGTAATGCATTGTCTATTTTACAAATGATGTTTTTATGAATGCATGAATGTTGATGCAATCTTCATTTGTCTTAAAAGTGGTGAACTCGGTTTTCCTTCACTTGATCATTTATTGTTAGGGTTACCTCTGGATATCAGTGTAGCAACTTATGCTATTAAGCTTGCATTTATGAAGAACCATCTGATCAACTTGTATCTTTGTGTCTTCTTTTCTTCATTTAAGTCTCATAAGAAATGTTTCATTTGTGGAACTCTTACTGTAGTCAGAACTATGACCTTGATGCCTTATCTTGTCTTGGATAAAACCAACTTTCTTTGCTTGGACTTGTGTAGAAATCCAATAAAGCTTTCATCTTTGAAAAGAGAATCTGTCATCTTTAAAAAGAGAATTTATCATCTTTGAAGAGAGAATATATCATCTTTGAAAAGAGAATCTATCATCTTTAAAAAGAGAATCTATCATCTTTGAAGAATGTAGATGTAGATATGCCAAATTCAGCAGGGAAACGTCTGTTCTCATTTGACTCTTGAAACACATCATAAGGAGAATTTATCCTAATTCCTTTCATGTCTCCACATCTAATCAAATCTCGAATAAGGCAACTTGGACCATATCATATCGAGATACTTAACAACAACCTACCTTTCAACCTTAGTTGGCTCCACTAGTTTCTTGTTGTTAAAATTTCAGCTTTCCTTCTGTGGAAATAAATCTTCATCATATATTACTTCTAAGCTTGGTGTTGAAGAAGACAAACTTCATCTTTGATCAAAAAGTGAAAACCTTATGATCACAACATTGGTTCAGCATCAGAATAACTGGTTCTTAAAACATTTGACAACACATGCATCATCTCATGTGGTTTCTACTCAGATGTAAAACATTTGACAACACATTCATCATTTTCTGTGTATTCTGCTCAGATGTCTCAATCATTGAAGCTCTTTGCCTAGTGTTCAAAGTTTTTGTATAATGTCACAAGATCACTTGAGAGCAAAACTCAATGGGAATACAAGAGAAATGTTAGTATGACCAAAAAAAGTTGGTCAAATTCACAAAATGTGCTGGTGTCGAATTGAATAGGAGATACTAATTGCTCTTGATATTATCTCAGGCAAGAGAAAGTGTAATACTGATCACATTTTTTTCCATAATGAGCGTTGTAGGAAGTAGAAACACATCAACTATAGGATCCACGTACAGAAAAAGGTCCAGGGAATTCTTGCTGCTGGGGATGAAACGCGCATGATAAAACCCAATGGATGGAAAATCAGTTCATCTTGGCTGGCAATGATGACCCCAATAACAACGTGAATAACAGTAATCTAAGTGAGTCGAGTATTCCTTTCCAATGTCATCAAGTAAGTAAAAACTGATGTGAAAAACAGCTTCATAATCCCAACAGATTGGTTGAAACTAACTGCCAGGAACCTCAAAGAAATATTTTCAATTATCACTGATACAGAGAATGCAAAATTCAACGCTGAGATCTTGAGGAACTGAACCCTGGATCGAGTAGTCTACCTGGGGACCATCTTTATCCCTGTTGGGTAGATATTTGTTCAACAACAGGACCCTGATGTAAGCGTTTGATGAATGAAGAAATTATGTATAGTCAGCTCAACTGTCACTGTTTCATCATTTTCATTCTTCATACCTTTCTGTCTTATTGTAAATATTTGTTCAAGTCAATGATCTTGACATAGGATGATGTGGGCCTTCAGCATGCCCCACTATTTACTGATATGAGCGTTCAAACTACATCAACATTCTTCATTCTGATTGAAAGGGGCTTTCAGCATGCCCCGACATTTGCTTCTTGTTAATCTGAGCCTTCAAAATTCCCCACATGGATCTGTCTGAAGGAACCTTTAAAATGCCTCAACATTGGCTGATACAGATGCTAAAAGTATGCTCAACATTACTTCTTGTTGAGATGGGCCTTCAAAATGGCCAAGTATTCATATTGCTGCGAGCCTTCAAAATGCCCCAATATTCTATTTCTGATTGAAATGGGCCTTCAAGATGTCCCACAGGGAACTGTCTGAACTGGGCTTTCGAGATGCCCACATGGAACATTTCTGTCTGAAATGGGCTTTCGAGATGCCCCAATATTTGCTGATACATATTCACTCTTAATGTCTGTTTGACTTGAATATCATGCTCCTACAAGGTTCAATTTTGACAATGCATGGTTGTAGGTACTTGTAGCTTTCTTCATGCCCCAAATCTGTTTATTTAGAATGCTCTCATTCTGGTGTCACTAAACAACAGTTTTGTCAAGTAACTGGAGGAATTCTCTTCTTGTTGTCACAAAATTAAGAAGTACTCAATCATTCTGAAAGAAATATCTGAGATATGTGTCTTCTGAATGAGGTGACCATTTTTTTGGATCTGGAGAGATTTAGTCAGACAGAGCGGTATAAATTGCTTGGTAATCCATTTCAGGCTGACACAATGTTTTATCAGCTTTCAGTGAAAGTTGTCTCTGAAATATACTTTTATGTGGGAGAGAAACCAATTTATGTGAATAGTAATCTGATACAATAACAAGATGATTCTGATAACAACTCATCTGATTATGAAGCGATCTTTCAGGATGATTTCACAGATACTGATAGTTCTTCTGATATCGAGGAAATCATGAATTCTGATTCTGTTGAGGAGAATAAACTGTTATACTTGACGAAAATAGGATATTCAGAGGCTGAGGCTTTAATAGCCATGAAGAGATGTGGTTCAGATTCATCAATTGCAGAATTGACAGATTTTATATGTGCTGATCAACTGGTTAAGGCTGCTGACGCACTTCTTTCAGTAGAAGATAGAAAGCAAATATGTAATGACCCTAATTACAAGCAAAGACGAAACTTGGGCTATGATTTTTGGAAAATGAAGAAACAGAGGAAGCTTGAAAAGAAGCTTCTTAATGAAGACGATCATGCAGTTCATCTTCTACATCCAATGACCAGATCAGATAACTCAAAGAACACTTCCAGAAGATGCTATTGGGTCTTCTTATTTCTACTACGAGAATGTGGCACTTGCTCTAGTTGATGTTTGGACCGAAATGATGTAGAGCCAGAATTCGAAGATTCAAAGTATTTTCATGTTACTGCACTAAAAAGGGGCTATGTTCATAATCTGCCAATTGAGAACAAATTTCTTCTTATTCCGCTTCCTCAATGCGTCACAAAGTTGAACTGTTTACAAACATGTACATGAAGTACCAAATTGACAGAAAGGATCCGTAAGGCTCTTGAAGCTCATGACGATGAGTCACCTTCGAGTGTCCAAAAGTATGTTCTTGATGAGTGCCAAAAATGGAATCTGGTATGAGTTGGAAGGAATAAAGTTGTTCCACTTAAACCTGATGATGTGGAAATGCTTCTAGGTTTCCATGAAAACCATACATGAGGAGGAGGATCTGCTAGAGACATGTTCCCCGATAGTATCAATGTCTTGTCTCTTTTCTCTAAGATTAGTGATGTAGAGGTTGTCTTCTACTGTCTTGGCATACTTTTGAAAACAAATATGCAAGAACTGAATAATGATCAGTTGGAGCAATTGATGAGTAGATTTGGAGGATTCAACCTTGTTGTCGATGGCATCCAATGTAACAACCTTACTGGAAGAAATAAACGTCATCAGGATGAACTAGAAGATTTTCGTTGGTGCATTTCCTTGCAATGACTGCCACAGTGACGGTTTCTTCTGCTGTTTCAATATATCCCACTCTTTTCGAATCATGGAACAATTTAGTTAACAGTAAAACTGGTCATCTTCAATTTTTGGAATCCTATAAAAAAGGCCTATAAGGATATATTCTGTTCCAATGTCTTGTTCTGTGCCATAAGTCCTCAAATTCAAATTCAGCAATCTTCTGAAGGACATAATGAATATCATCTTGACAAAGAAAATGATCGGCATAGAAGAAGTAGCAATGATGTATCAAGACTTGAGCCAACACCAGAGTGCAGGTAGTGACTTGTTCATGGCTCTATGATGTAATCTTCTAGAGAACATGAATTGATGGTTGGGGAAAATAATCTGTCTGGTGATGCTTATCGCCCTCAGCATGAGATAAACGATAATCTTTCTTGATGAGCTATTAATAATGTCATAGGAGAGTGTTACAAGTTCAATTTTCCAGACTTTCTGACTTTTTGGACCACTTGCCTTTAAAAATGTGAAGTGTTTCATCATTCTGGCCTCGTTCATTCTTTTTTCTACAACAGAGGTAGAATAAGCAACAATTGCTTTAAGGACCTTCCTCATTTGAGACTGTCCTATTTGAAAATATTTTTTTCTTCTCCTTTCTTTATCGAAGAATGAAAGAATTTTGCAAAGTAATGCACTTCTCAAGTTCACATTAGAATCAAATCATAAATAATGAGTTTAATGAATATCAAATAAATCAACTACACTTTTAAATCATTCAAAAATCATAGTCCTATAGCAAGTGTCAAAAATATTGACTGATTTAAGGTATAGGTTGGTTCTGGTAAAGTAGGTTCTTTTAAGTTGGTTCAGTATGTTGCTTCGGGCTTCCACTAACTTGAAGAAATGGTTGTTTATGCTCATCTTATAGAGATACTTCTTGATTCCAGAATCTCAGGAACATCTTTGGGATGTGTGGTGCTTCATTTAAGAGCTTAAGATCATCTCTTATGTCGTTTGTTGCACCATTCAATATTCGAGCCACCTTTTCAGGTTTTCAACTCGAATCCTCCTTTGGTTCTAAGATGTTATTTAAAAAATTATATCTTGAACCCTCCTTTTATCATTTTTCATATCATGCATTAAAGATTTTAAAAACCAATTTTTGCAAATAAAAATCAATCTTGAGAGGCGGAATGAATTCTGAAGATATTCTCTTTTACTTAGAAATCCATGTATGATTAAAATGGACTTTTCAGGTACGTAACGTAGGCCATGGCTTATGGTCTTGAAAGAAAGGGATAAAAAGGCCCAAATAAGTGTTTAAGGGTAATCAAACCAAGGATCAATTCATTCTGATGCCATCAATCTTGCCTTGCTTAACTTGGATCTGCTTTGTTGGGGATTTTTCCATCATTTGGATCCCTCTAAACTGTCAAATTTTGGATTCATTTCCATTTTCTCATATCTCCAGTATTTCTTGCTCTTCTTGTTTGTACTTGATCAACCTTGTAACTTGAGGCTCAATAAATCACCCATCTTGATTCAATTTTCCTTTTTCTTTTTTTTTCCTTTTTTTTTCTTCTTTCTTTGCTGGATGAGTATAATACTTCAATTGCTTTGAGCACCTCCTTTTCCTTTTGTATTTTGAAGGTTTTCCATTATTCTTGATTGGATTGATCTTCAAGCACTCTGTATTTGACATACTTTGTAGTTCAAAACTTTCATGACTTCATGGAAACTTGTCTTCGTAATAAAACTGTATTGACAATCTTTATTCTTGTGAGCCAATATCCTTTACCTTGCCCCCCAATGTAGAGGGTGATCCTTGGTTAGGGTTGAATTAGAAGAAAAATTATTCAGGCTCAAATGGGGACAACAAAGGATATATATATATATATATATATATATATATATATTAAAGGATAAATGAAACAATGACGTTCATCATCTCATACACAGAAACCTTTGTAAAAAGAGGTATCCACAGGGGGATGAATATTCAAGATTAACTTTATTTACATGAAAAAATGTAATTAATGCATGATATATTTATTTCAATCAATCACTTTCCCCTTCTTCTTTGAGTATGCCCTAATCACTCGAAATTATCATCAATGAGTTGGTCCATGATGCCTCATCTCGTCTCCTCTTGTAGTAAAATTCACGAATAGTTGAAAGTTTGGTTCTTTTGAGGTCTTTTGGTTTATGATGGTTTTGTATTTGGAAGGACAAATGTGTGACTTATAAAGTAATGTATATGGTGGAAGGTAGTATCATCAATCAATCGACTCTACCCGAGAAGGTAAACATCTAGAGTTTGTGTCTCAAAAACAGGTAGAGACATTTCTTCAGAGTCTCAGATAAATGTAGTGTCAGGATTTGGTTTTGGTAAAGGTCGAGTAATTGGTGTTGGATGGGATATGGAAGATATAATCTTATCACTTGCCAATAGATCTATAACTCTTGCAAATTTAAAAGAATATTTAATCTACTTGATACTCAATAATCTCAAGATTAAAACTTGATTCTTTGTTTATAACCATAAAAGCAACACAATTTATTTTTTTGCACAAAAGGCGGAGAAAGAAACAAAAAAAACAAGTTCAAACAAGATGCTGAAAATAGAAAAGTACTATAGTGGTAGATAACACTTCTACTTATTTATTTATCATGACTCATCACTCCTCTATTGTTGGGTATGTACTTGGCCCAGGATTTTTATCCTTATTTGCTCCCCATTTCTTGATCATTTCTTGTGTCAAGACTCCCTTATCGACGAACGTCTCTATTTCCTTTAACAGTGACCAATAATTCCCTGTTGAATGTCCAGATACTCCCAAGTGAAAATTACAGAAGCTATTTTGATCATAGCAATGAGCATAAGGCCTTGGTGACACCTTCACCAATCTTGGTGCAATGTATTGAGCTTTAACAAAATGAGGGTACAGGTCTGAGATAGATTCTTGAAACACCTTTAGAGTTTTTCTCGCTCGCGAGGCTATCACTTTCTTTGATCGTTCTGAACGAATGAATGCTCTCATGTTATCGAGGGGGTTCTGGGTGCTCATTTCACCTATAATTGGGGTAGTGTTCACCAGACTCCTTAGATTGCCCCTTGAGACCAAATCTTGAATCTGTCTTGAATTACCATGCTCTTTAATAGGTTCTTGATCATCAGACACTATCACATCGAACTCATCATTATCATTCAAAACCTTATTCATAGCCTTCATAGTGGGATACTTTAAGGGTTTCTCTCCATGGAGTACAACATTTATCAGGTCCATCAGTTTTGTCATTTGCTCTTTTGAATCATTATGGGATTTTTTACTTGATCAATCATCTCTTGTTGAGTCTTGATAAGTTGCTCTTGTAGTTTCTCAATTCTACCAACCCTTGCTAAAATCTCATTCATGATTCTTATCCTTGTTTAGGAAGACCAAGTTAGCTCCACTTTGATTTCAGAAATTCTATCATGGAATTCTCCACGAATTACTCTCATGTTTTCATGTTTAAATGTATGTAAAATAGTTTAAAACCAAATGTAATTATGTAAAAATGAAAATGTAAATACAAACGTAAAAAATGCAAATGCAAATACAAATGTAAATATGTGAATGTAACAATAAAAATGCAAATTGTATAGTACAAAAACAAATATAAAAGTATAAATGCACAATGAAAAATGCAAAGATGCAAAATGCAAATGCATGTATGAAAAGGTGTTTACTCAAGAGTGATTATCTTAGAACAGATTTCATTGAACACAAAAGTTTCGGTACATCAAACAAAACTTTACATATAGGGATATCTTTCACTTCTAACTTCTCCAAAGCCCAGTTAGTTTCCATTTATGCTCAAAAGTTGAGTCTTCAGTCTGCTTCATCTCCTTGTAAAGTCAGCTAAATTTATCATTTAAGAACCATATTATTTGTCTGGACTGCAACTTCTTCCATGACATTCTCTTTCATCTTCTGTGTTATTTCTCGGAGTTGCTCATTTTCCCTTGTAAGAGATCCTTTCTGTCCAAGAAGTTCTTGAACAAGATCTTCATATATGTTGCAGTTCTTTTTCAGCTTGGTGACCCCTGTGATCCACTCTTGTGGGGTACTTCCTAGGCCAGTATTTTGAAAAGCTTGACTGATTTTCTGAAAATCTTCATGCATAGTTTTCATTTCTGTGCTCAATTTCTTGTTTTGGTCGTTCAAGTCCTTCAAATAACATGCTTGAGCTTCATAAAAACCTCCACTAATCTGAATGCCCTGATTGATGCTCTTACCAGAGACTGCTTTTGGTATCAATCTGGTAGGATCTTTGTGTAATACTTTTGGTATTAATATAACAGGATCTCTGTGTGCTTTGCTTGCTTCTATCCTCGGAGTTTCCTCAGGATGTCTTTCTTTGGCCGCATCATATTTTGTTTGATCATAAAACTTTTTGTCCATTTACGATTTCTTTCCAATATGATGAACAGTCTTTCCAGTAAACACCTTTTGGTTATGCCATGATCATGTAATGCAAACAAAAGAAATCAAATATAAACAAGTTTAGAGCAAACAATATGTATGAAAAAAATGAGAAGTGAAAAAAAAAATTGGTTAGTACCAATTAATGGAAAGAAAAGATCCTATTTATCAAAGTATAAATCCTAACCTCATGCTTTCTAGTTCCATGCTTTGTTTGGAAAAATTAACCTAACTGTATGATTTCTAGTTCGCAGGCATTTATTCAGAAAAAAAAATAATGAATAAATTAAAAGCTAGAACTTATTTCTCCTTTGTGTACACTTACGGACAGAGGTTCAATATTGTCTTAGATCAGGTGAAGTGCTAGGGTTTATTATATGCAAGGTTTCAGATCTAATAATAAAGGTACTCGAACTGTCATTGTTGATGCCCCCTTGGGCTGTCAACCCTCAATCCTAGTCCATTACAGACTTAAGCGGATCGAGTTCAATTCGAGGGGATACATTTCTCTATACCTGACACGGAGAATAAATTCTCACGAAGACATAGAGCATATGAACCCCGAAAGTTACTTGCTAGGTCTGACACGGAGAATAAATTCTCACGAAGACGTCGCTTTCACTCCCACTTAAAAGGGACAAACTCAATTATAGAGCTTTATGTTATGCAATGCAAGTGTTGTGTGTGAGGAGAAATGTTCAAACCTCTAACAGAAAAAAAAATAAATAATGAAATAAAATATTTGCAAATAAAATGAAATATTAATAAGAAAATATATAAATACTATGAAAATAATAAGTATATATAAAAATTTTGAAAAGAAAGAATTAAAAATTAAATATATGGAATTTTTAATTTATAATTAATAGAGACAATTTATAATTGATTTTAAAAGATTGACCGGTCCCCCAACGGAGTCTCCAAGCTATCGTAACCGGTTTTCGTCCGGGCACGAATTTTTACTTGGCGGGAAAAATGATGTGAATAAATGGTTTTGAAAATAATTTAGGAGTCGCCATCGGCCTTTTGGGTCAGGTAGGTCGAATACCTAAAAAATATCTTTTAAAAGAGTTTTTAAGAAAACATCAATTAAAAGATAAACTGATCTGCGTTTTAACCAAAAAATTCGTTCTTTTTAATAATAAAAAGGGATTCGTGGTCGGTTACGTTTAGGGAAGGATTAGCACCCCTACAACGCCCAAAATTGGTACTTATTAATTATAAATTGTCTCTATTATTGAAAATTTAAAAATTCAAAAATATATTTAATTCATAATCCTGTTATTTCAAACTTATTAATATAATATATTAATATCTATATTTTTAAATAAGGTATTTATTTAGAAATATCAGAAAAGGGCTTCTAGGTGCTTTAAGACAGCTCTTTTCTTAATATTAAAAAATAAATATTAATAAAATATTTATCTAAAGATAATTAAGTATAGATTAATATATATAATTGATAAAAGCAAAATATTTATTTAAAATATCATAAAATAGACATCCAGTTGCTTTAAGACTGCCCTTTCTTAATATTTAAATAAATATTAAAAATAATAATTTTCCTTAATAAAATAAAACAATGTGTTTTATGGTTTTTATAAGTAGGATATTTATTTATTTTTAAAATACCAGAATATGACATCTAGTTGCTTTAAGACTGTCATTTTCTGTGATATTAAAAATAAATAAATATTATTATTTAAACAAATATATATATATATATAAGACTAAGATAAAAATAATAAAATAATACTTAAAGCAATAATTAAAATATCAAAATAATAGTGCAAATGAATAATGATTAAAATAAGAGAAATTAAAAATATAGTATACATGTACTAATATAATAAAATTTAAATACTAAATTCTAAAAAAAATCAATTTATTGATACATCTAGACATAGGTATCTTTCTTGAAGATTTTGTTAAATTAAAGAAAATGGGGTCATGGTGATTTAATATAATATCATCAAGATAAGTCCAAATTGTACTTTATAGAAAACAATAATGAATTGTTTTAGTTAGGACGCATGTTTTTGGAATCTTTCAATGATTCAAACTACAACTACGTGCAAATAGTATTAATTTAATTATATACCCTACATACATAAATTATATAACAAAATCATGCTACAACTAGGTTAATATGATCATTACATGTCTGGAAAAAAATCATACCATCTTTATCATATTTTACTCTAAAATATAAATGACTAAAAGGAAATAAAATAAAATATAGATGCCAAACTAAAATAAATAGAAATATGCTTTTAATGATTAAATTATAAAAATATTAAAGTTAATAGACATAACTTGAAATATTATATCATATAGGTACATATAATATAATTAGCTTTAATTATTAACTGGTAATTAAAATATAAATATTTAAAATTAAAAGGATTAAATATGGTATTATCCTAAATATTTTATAAATATAGTAGGGACTATAATATAATAAAATAAAATTAAGAGTTTGAATTAAAAGGTTCGAAGTTTGATTTAAGTGACTAAAATATAATGTTACAAAGTTATAGACATTACGGGACGTATTTAACCATACGTGAAATTACCTAGAAGCCCTTACCAAAACTACGTCGTTTTGGTGGGGGTATTTAAACCCTATTCCAATTGGCCTTAAGGCCATTCATGTTCATTTCTCATTTCTCAATCTCTCTCTATTTGAGAGAGATGAGAACTCTCTCTGTTCCCTCTCTAAATTCCTTCACCGGGTGGAATCCGGTCTCCGACCGGCCGCCATACACCGCCATCGACCGCCACCGCCGGCCACCGTCTCCGGTGGCCGGAAATTACAAATTAACCCAAATGATTCGCTTTTAAACCTTTAACCCGAATATAGCATTTTCTTTTAAAACCCTCTATTTTACCATAGATTCTAAAGCTGGTGGTAAGGCTCTCGACTTCTTCTCCTTTTGTTCTTCGTTTTGATATTGTCTGGGATCGTTGGTTTATATGCTTTTCTATCTCTCTCTTTTTTTTTTCTTCTCTCGTTCTTGCTCTCTTTTTTCTTTCTGGTTGTTTGTTGTCCTCCTTTTTTTTTGTTTGCAGGCATGGTCGATGGTTTTTATAACCATCATTGGTGATGGATTCGAACCGGGTAAAGAATGGCCCTTGAGGTGAGTCACCAAACTATGGTAGTGACTCACCATAGGGCAGCGACGTGGACGGTAACTTTGAGTCTTCTGGATACTTCGGCGAGGCGAGGCAGCAGGTCGAGCGTCGTTGGAGGCGGTTTGTAGCTGCTACGTGGAGCTGCTGCAGCTGCTGGAAATTGCTGGAAATGCAACGTGGAGCTGCTGGAATGGAGAGGTAAAAATGGTGATTACACACATGTAATGATATTAAATGGGTTTACACATCTATAAACATATAGCACACATGTATATACGACATGAATGTGAATACGTAATTTGAACTCATATTTGCATAATATTAGGCAACATGCATGTTTTAATTTGATACAAAGATTATAGGAAGCCAAACTGACAGTATAAAACAAAAATCCTCAAAAATAAGGAATAATATTAATGGCTTACATTCAAATCAACCAAAATTAACGTTAAATTAAATAAATATTGAACTAAAAAAAATGCAAGGTAAATGGTAAGTCAAAGAGCACATATAGAATGCTGAAAAGAAATAGATGTAATCACGTAAATGCAATGGAGCTAGTAATAAACAATGCAAAGCAGGACTGAATTAAAAAACGAAGAGAAAGATTGAAAATAAAATAAAATAAAATATCAGGGGCTTATATAGAAGTTTGTCAAAGCAGGACTGAATTTAAAAACGAAGAGAAAGTGTAACACCCCAATTTAGGGGCTAAAATTAAGAAATTATAAAGTGGCGGATTTAATTGATATTTTGAAAGAAATATTGGGGATTAAATTGTAAAGTTTTAAAATTGGCAGACCGTTTTATAAAGTGCAGGAAATTCAGTGGCTAAACCCATGATTTAACCATTTCTTATATATGATGAATTATAAGCTCCTCCCCGTGCGCAGGTTTCATATTTTCCAGATTTCCCTTCTCCAACAACCCAACTTCCAACTCCGATCTACTCATCGTCCGACCTCCAAACGATGAGCCGAAACCACCATCGTGTTCGTTGTCAATCGAGGAACAAAACCCCTCAAACCTTTCGTCGTGAATCATCGCCGTTCGTCGTGAATTTTAGTCGGAAGTATCGTCGGTAATAACTCAGTTTTAGTTGGGTTTTCATCGATTCACGACGATCGGGTCATCTGTTTACGACACCTCCCGCACCATCGTGTTCGTTGCATCGTTCCGAGTTTGCCGGTGTCATCCTTGGTCTCCGTCGACGGCGGCGCGTGAGGAGGTGAAGCGGTCAAAGTTTCCGATTTGTTGAAATCGAGCTCTCCGCCGTTCAAAATTGTGAACCGAGCTTTGTAAGTATCTCGAAATCGCTCAAAATAATTTTAAGCAATTTTTCCGGGATTTTAGCACTGTTCACGTGCCCCCACGCGCCGCCACTGCGCGTGGGGAAGAAAAAATGACCGGTTTGACCGGTTTTGGTGCATAGTTGACCGGTCACAACCCGACCCGACCCGTTGACCCGACCCGACCCGACCCGTTGACCCGACCCGACCCGACCCGTTGACCCGTTGACCGTTGACCCGTTGACCGTCGTTGACCACTGTTGACCAAAACTTTGACTGGCTTTGACCGGGCATTAAACGACCTTTGACTTCGACCGAGTATACCTATCCTGACATTTTTCGACGTTCCAAATCCGATTACTCTGTCCGTTTTTCGAAATTTGAACCCGAAGGCCTCGAAATTGCCGGTCAAACCCGTTGACTTTTATTTTGACCGAAAATTCCAAATTTCTGAAAAGTCACATTTTATGCTTTCGACGTCCTGAATCCGAATCCGAAGTCCGTTTCGCCAAATTCGAACCCAGTAAGCCGTCTTTCACTGATTTATCACCCGATTTGATCCGTTTATCGCAATTAAGCTCCGTTTCTGATATAATTTATGCTGATATGTATCTGAGGAATTATTTGAAGTTGAATTGAAGATCAAAGGCATTCGAATGGAATTTTTATGGTCGATCGGTATTGCACGAAAATCGAGGTAATACTTTACTACCTCTTTATGCTTTATGGAACATGATGATATTGGTAAATGCATGAATAAGATAATGTTGGTCAATTTTGTGGAGTTGAATAATTTATTCACTCGATATGAATGTGGTAGAAATTCTGTAACTGAATACGGATCGAATGACTAAGATAAGAGATTGATAATTGTTAGAATTAAATTACAAGTTTGTGATTGGTGATAAAGAAATCAGCTCTGGATTTGTAACTTATATTTTATATCATCAAGGGTTAAATGTTAAAGATACTTGGATGAAAAATTATGAGAATACTCCGATATGGTAAAATTACGAAATTACCCTTATGTTGGAAAATGATAAGAATTGTCACTGGAAGTTGGTTAATAACTCTGAAAAGACATATTGATCCGATATAACTACTGATGTGCATAAGAAATGTTAGTTTTATTTGGAAATTATGGATAACCGGTTTTAATCCTATGAGAGTTTGTGAAGGAATCATTTCAAAATCAAAGAATGTTCGGGAAAGCAATTGATCATAGGATCTCTAAATTATAATTATTTTCGTTAAGAGCTAATATTGAAATTATCTGGTTAAGAAATTACGAAAATGCCCTTTAGAGATAAAATAGTCTGAATTGACCCTGAATGAGAGAGTACTTTGAGGATTTGTACTTAACTCGATTAAGTACGAATTTAATTGTTAAGATCCTGACTTTGTACAGAAAAATTTATAATATTCCGTTTGTAAAATCTGAGAAGACACTTGACCCGAAAATATTCGAATAAGGAGTAAATACTTGAAGAGTAATTTATCGGAGGTATTCTGCTGACAGAATTGTTCGAAATGACTAAAGTAAATGATCAGATTGAATTAAATAATAAGACCGGATGGAAGGAAATGATTGAAATATTCTAGAATTATAAAATGACCAAATTACCCCTGGAATTGAAATGACTCAAGAATGTCACCAAGCTCAGGAATGAATGGATATACTCAAGCTTTGAAATGAATAGAAAAAAATGTTAAGCACCAAAATGACCAAAATGCCCTTATGACCTAGAATAAGTAAATGTCTTGGATTAATTAAGAAATCCAAATAAACATGGATGTTGTGCTACTAGTAAAAGTTGTGGAACGTAACTTAAGTGATTAACCAACGTTAGTACTATATCATTACCTAAATGATATAAGTATCACTTGAATGTTTGTTCATCTTCTCAAATTTGGATCGATGATAATTCTGGAAGTACTTGGCGCAGCTCAACTCTAGAGCGCATACAGTACTAATAAGTGGGTAGTCGTTAGTCAAATCAACCACGAATACCAGAATGACTTTATTATATGAATAAATTGAAATGAAATGAAGTACAACGTGTATTTGAAATTCAGAAACGTCTGAATTATTCTGGAAAACTTTAAAGTAATCGGGATAGACTTGCTTACCAAACGAACTAAGTAACATCAATGACTAAGGATTAAATAGGTGATTTGATGAGTTTGGAAACACTGTTGAACTTACATGATGAATTGTCATTATGGGTTATGAGCCATGGATCAATTACGTCAGTATTTCCTGATATTGTTGAAACGTGGAAATGAAATAAAGACCGTTGGAAGATTTATTCAGTGATGATTATGGGGATGATGTATGGATCTACACTTTGGTATTAAAGAGTGAATACACTGGAAGGATAATGAATTGACTTGTTGACATGCATCAGTTTGAGAGTTGTGTAACTCGAGTTGTTTGATAATATGATCGATAGTCGTAGATTGTAAATGACTTGAATCTTCGATTCTATATTTCATCTAAAATTACTCCGGTCATGTTTGAAAGAAAAAAAACAAGTAACGCAGATGGAAAAGATTCTGAATATCTCATTTGGTTCAATTGGGCTGAAATCCTATGAATTTAAAGTATATTCCTGAATACCCCTGATTGTTTGGGTAATGGAATCACTCGCAGTAAATCTGAATTTAGAATTATTATGTATAAAGGTTCCTGAACGTTTTCCTAAAGCACACGAAAATATAGTGGGATTCTAATGTATCAACATTAAATGTCTGGCTAGATCGGTTAGTAATCGATTCTCCTCTATAGGACATTGTTCCAGGAATTCGTTCAAATTTCATAAGTTTCATGTTATCCAAAATGATAACTACAATGGCCTCTGGAAATACTTGGATTCTCTAGTGTGTTCCCTACTTATTACTGAATTGTTTTATTGGTTTTAATATGTGGTACACTGAATTCATTGGTTATTGTTTTATGGATGCACCAATTTAATGTGACAATTTATGGAATATGGCTGCTATCTAATTTTTGTTTTGAAATGGTATATGATTACCATGTTTTTGGATTTATGGAATTTATGTCACGGTGCAATTGAATTTTGGAATTGAATTACGATGGAATAGCTCTGATCAAGCTAAATGGGCCTAATGTGACTATTGAGGGCCCCAAGATGTTTCATTAGGTCGGCTTTCCTTTGCTGTGTGCTTAGGGTAAGCTATATGGACTTATTGACTTGGGCTTAAGGATACAAGCTTCATAGCCTATCCTTAAGTCGGCTTTCTTTTTGCTATGTGCATAAAGTAAGCTATATGGAAAATAATTTTTGGGAACTACTGATGGTGTACCAGAAAAGGGTTTAAACTATGGTTTTCAAAAGTTAAACTCTTTTACAAAATTGTGAGATTTACTGGACTATGATTTGTACCTATTATGATTTTATTATACTGTTGGAACACACTAGACATCCTATTCGATCTCCTGAAAATGTCATACTTTGAAAGGTTTCTTATGAACTGAGATTCATGGCTTCTACTCGACGAACTTCTAAGGGAACCCCAAATTATTCTGCAAGCTAGTATACGTATGATTCAATAAGGAAATTATATGGCTTTCCATTTATCTACATGTCATGTAGCATCATCTGGTAGTTCTGTATTACTGAGCTTTCCAAAGCTCACTCTATTACTCACCTTTTCAGGTTAAAACAATTGTACCAGTGCATCTATCGACTTCAGTAAGGGAGTTCTTTCGGCGTGGTTGCAGAGTATGGTACTTGTGATTAGGGGGCATGTAATTGTATTTTGATTTATATACGAGTTTGGAAATCTGTTTTATTTTTAAATAGTGATAAATGATTTTATAAGTTTACATGTTATGATAAAAAGTTTTAAAATTTCCGCTATTTTTACGGTGAGTCGCTCCGGTGGCCCTAATGTGACTTCCCGAATCGGATCGGGCTACCCGCATCGGTTTGGGGTGTTCCATTTAGTGGTATCAGAGCTATGGTTTAAGTCAAAATTTTTCAAGATAGACCAGCCGGTCGAATATCAAAATATGTCTGATCAGTACATGCCCCTAGACTGCAATCATACCTCTCTGAGCCGGAACTCCAGGGCTGAGTCCCTTTCTGTAACGAATAAACTGAAGTTTCTATCCGTTAAGGCTATACTTGTACAAAAAGGAATACCAGTAACATCTGTCTTAACGCAGTAAAGTACCTTAGCCATGTGAGAGTTATTCGTCTGAGAATTTCTGACTCGACTCCATAAATAAAATTGAGATATGTTGCTGCTCTACGAGCCTATTCACGTAACCAAGGCTGAATTGATTTCACAAGGATAAAGTTGTTTTGATTACTTACTTGGACTGAGGGAGAATTCTGAAGAGATTGATTACTCGAGAAAATTTTCGTTCAGATTCTTTTATTGAAATGAGGAAGAGTACTGATAAGAATGTATACTCAACTGGTTAAGGATTAGTGGAGAATCCGTATTTCTATAAAAAGCTACTCGAAGATATGGAAGAGTTGATGAAAGTTTCATTTCTACAATTATGTGACATGAATGAATTTCGAGGACGAAATTCTTTTAAGGAGGGGAGAATTGTAACACCCCAATTTAGGGGCTAAAATTAAGAAATTATAAAGTGGCGGATTTAATTGATATTTTGAAAGAAACATTGGGGATTAAATTGTAAAGTTTTAAAATTGGTAGACCGTTTTATAAAGTGCAGGAAATTCAGTGGCTAAACCCATGATTTAACCATTTCTTATATATGATGAATTATAAGCTCCTCCCCGTGCGCAGGTTTCATATTTTCCAGATTTCCCTTCTCCAACAACCCAACTTCCAACTCCGATCTACTCGTCGTCCGACCTCCAAACGACGAGCTAAAACCACCATCGTGTTCGTTGTCAATCGAGGAACAAAACCCCTCAAACCTTTCGTCGTGAGTCATCGCCGTTCGTCGTGAATTTCAGTCGGAAGTATCGTCGGTAATAACTCAGTTTTAGTTGGTTTTTCATCGATTCACGACGATCGGGTCATCTATTTATGACACCTCCCGCACCATCGTGTTCGTTGCATCGTTCCGAGTTTGCCGGTGTCATCCTTGGTCTCCGTCGACGGCGGCGCGTGAGGAGGTGAAACGGTCAAAGTTTCCGATTTGTTGAAATCGAGCTCTCCGCCGTTCAAAATTGTGAACCGAGCTTTGTAAGTATCTCGAAATCGCTCAAAATAATTTTTAGCAATTTTTCCGGGATTTTAGCACTGTTCACGTGCCCCCACGCGCCGCCACTGCCCGTGGGGAAGAAAAAATGACAAGTTTGACCGGTTTTGGTGCATAGTTGACCGGTTTAACCGGTCACAACCCGACCCGACCCGACCCGTTGACCCAACCCGACCCGTTGACTCGACCCGTTGACCGTTGACCGTCGTTGACCACTGTTGACCAAAACTTTGACTGGCTTTGACCGGGCATTAAACGACCTTTGACTTCGACCGAGTATACCTATCCTGACATTTTTCGACGTTCCAAATCCGATTCCGCTGTCTGTTTTTCGAAATTCCAACCCGAAGGCCTCGAAATTACCGGTCAAACCCGTTGACTTTGATTTTGACCGAAAATTCCAAATTTTCGAAAAGTCACATTTTATGCTTTCGACGTCCTGAATCCGAATCCGAAGTCTGTTTCGCCAAATTCGAACCCGGTAAGCCGTCTTTCACTGATTTATCACCTGATTTGATCTGTTTATCGCAATTAAGCTTCGTTTCTGATATAATTTATGTTGATATGTATCTGAGGAATTATTTGAAGTTGAATTGAAGATCAAAGGCATTCGAATGGAATTTTTATGGTCGATCGGTATTGCATGAAAATCGAGGTAATACTTTACTACCTCTTTATGCTTTATGGAACATGATGATATTAGTAAATGCATGAATAAGATAATGTTGGTCAATTTTGTGGAGTTGAATAATTTATTCACTCGATATGAATGTGCTAGAAATTCTGTAACTGAATACGGATCGAATGACTAAGATAAGAGATTGATAATTGTTAGAATTAAATTACAAGTTTGTGATTGGTGATAAAGAAATCAGCTCTGGATTTGTAACTTATATTTTATATCATCAAGGGTTAAATGTTAAAGATATTTGGATGAAAAATTATGAGAATACTCCGATATGGTAAAATTACGAAATTACCCTTATGTTGGAAAATGATAAGAATTGTCACTGGAAGTTGGTTAATAACTCTGAAAAGACATATTGATCCGATATAACTACTGATGTGCATAAGAAATATTAGTTTTATTTGGAAATTATGGATAACCGGTTTTAATCTTATGAGAGTTTGTGAAGGAATCATTTCAAAATCAAAGAATGTTCGGGAAAGCAATTGATCATAGGATCTCTAAATTATAATTATTTTCGTTAAGAGCTAATATTGAAATTATCTGGTTAAGAAATTACGAAAATGCCCTTTAGAGATAAAATAGTCTGAATTGACCCTGAATGAGAGAGTACTTTGAGGATTTGTACTTAACTCGATTAAGTACGAATTTAATTGTTAAGATCCTGTCTTTGTACAGAAAAATTTATAATATTCCGTTTGTAAAATCTGAGAAGACACTTGACCCGAAAATATTCGAATAAGGAGTAAACACTTGAAGAGTAATTTATCGGAGGTATTCTGCTGACAGAATTGTTCGAAAGGACTGAAGTAAATGATCAGATTGAATTAAATAATAAGACCGGATGGAAGGAAATGATTGAAATATTCTAGAATTATAAAATGACCAAATTACCCCTGGAATGGAAATGACTCAAGAATGTCACCAAGCTCATGAATGAATGGATATACTCAAGCTTTGAAATGAATAGAAAAAATGTTAAGCACCAAAATGACCAAAATACCCTTATGACCTAGAATAAGTAAATGTCTTGGATTAATTAAGAAATCCAAATAAACATGGATGTTGTGCTACCAGTAAAAGTTGTGGAACGTAACTTAAGTGATTAACCAACGTTAGTACTATATCATTACCTGAATGATATAAGTATCACTTGAATGTTTGTTCATCTTCTCAAATTTGGATCGATGATAATTCTGGAAGTACTTGGCGCAGCTCAACTCTAGAGCGCATACAGTACTAATAAGTGGGTAGTCGTTAGTCAAATCAACCACGAATACCAGAATGACTTTATTATATGAATAAATTGAAATGAAATGAAGTACAACGTGTATTTGAAATTCAGAAACGTCTGAATTATTCTGGAAAACTTTAAAGTAATCGGGATAGATTTGCTTACCAAACGAACTAAGTAACATCAATGACTAAGGATTAAATAGGTGATTTGATGAGTTTGGAAACACTGTTGAACTTACATGATGAATTGTCATTATGGGTTATGAGCCATGGATCAATTACGTCAGTATTTCCTGATATTGTTGAAACGTGGAAATGAAATAAAGACCGTTGGAAGATTTATTCAGTGATGATTATGGGGATGATCTATGGATATGAACTATGGTATTAAAGAGTGAATACACTGGAAGGATAATGAATTGACTTGTTGACATGCATCAGTTTGAGAGTTGTGTAACTCGAGTTGTTTGATAATATGATCGATAGTCGTAGATTGTAAATGACTTGAATCTTCGATTCTATATTTCATCTAAAATCACTTCGGTCATGTTTGAAAGAAAAAAAAACAAGTAACGCAGATGGAAAAGATTCTGAATATCTCATTTGGTTCAATTGGGCTGAAATCCTATGAATTTAAAGTATATTCCTGAATACCCCTGATTGTTTGGGTAATGGAATCACTCGCAGTAAATCTGAATTTAGAATTATTATGTATAAAGGTTCCTGAACGTTTTCCTAAAGCACACGAAAATATAGTGGGATTCTAATGTATCAACATTAAATGTCTGGCTAGATCGGTTAGTAATCGATTCTCCTCAATAGGACCTTGTTCCAGGAATTCGTTCAAATTTCATAAGTTTCATGTTATCCAAAATGATAACTACAATGGCCTCTGGAAATACTTGGATTCTCTAGTGTGTTCCCTACTTATTACTGAACTGTTTTATTGGTTTTAATATGTGGTACATCGAATTCATTGGTTATTGTTTTATGGATGCACCAATTTAATGTGACAATTTATGGAATATGGCTGCTATCTAATTTTTGTTTTGAAATGGTATATGATTACCATGTTTTTGGATTTATGGAATTTATGTCATGGTACAATTGAATTTTGGAATTGAATTACGATGGAATAGCTCTGATCAAGCTAAATGGGCCTAATGTGACTCTTGAGGGCCCCAAGATGTTTCATTAGGTCGGCTTTCCTTTGCTGTGTGCTTAGGGTAAGCTATATGGACTTATTGACTTGGGCTTAAGGATACAAGCTTCATAGCCTATCCTTAAGTCGGCTTTCTTTTTGCTATGTGCATAAAGTAAGCTATATGGAAAATAATTTTTGGGAACTACTGATGGTTTACCAGAAAAGGGTTTAAACTATGATTTTCAAAAGTTAAACTCTTTTACAAAATTGTGAGATTTACTAGACTATGATTTGTACCTATTATGATTTTATTATACTGTTGGAACACACTAGACATCCTATTCGATCTCCTGAAAATGTCATACTTTGAAAGGTTTCTTATGAACTGAGATTCATGGCTTCTACTCGATGAACTTCTAAGGGAACCCCAAATTATTCTGCAAGCTGGTATACATATGATTCAATAAGGAAATTATATGGCTTTCCATTTATCTACATGTCATGTAGCATCATCTGGTAGTTCTGTATTACTGAGCTTTCCAAAGCTCACTCTATTACTCACCTTTTCAGGTTAAAACAATTGTACCAGTGCATCTATCGACTTCAATAAGGGAGTTCTTTCGGCGTGGTTGCAGAGTATGGTACTTGTGATTAGGGGGCATGTAATTGTATTTTGATTTATATACGAGTTTGGAAATCTGTTTTATTTTTAAATAGTGATAAATGATTTTATAAGTTTACATGTTCTGATAAAAAGTTTTAAAATTTCCGCTATTTTTACGGTGGGTCGCTCCGGTGGCCCTAATGTGACTTCCCGAATCGGATCGGGCTACCCGCATCGGTTTGAGGTGTTACAGAAAGATTGAAAATAAAATATCAAGGGCTTATATAGAAGTTTTTCAAATAAATATTAAAGGCGCGAATAGGAAAAAAATAAAATTATGAAAAAAATGTAAGCCAAAATCAAAAGAAAAAAGAAAATGAAAACATGACCAATATAAAATCGAGACAAAATAAGAGGAACTACGGAAATGATTTACCCTTGGCCATTAAAAAACACGGGCCCTTAATGAGCATTTTTACAATACTATAAAGGTTACTTTTAAGGAAACATACTCATTTTTGCCAATTTTCTTTTCTTTCTAAAGAGAGAAAATCCTATTCTCTCTACCTTCTCTCTTCTCCCTCCTCGCCGAGGGGAGGCCGACAACTTCCGGTCACCGCTCGCCAGAGCCCTCTGCCATCCAAAATAACGCTCAACCTTCCTTAAGCCCGAATCCAATCACCTTTTGCCCTAGATCCATTATCTTATCCTAGATCTAAAGGATTCGAAGCAATTACCTTAAAAAAGGCACCACTTTCCGGATATGTTTAGATCTTTCTGCGAAATCAGTGATGTTATGTTCATTCTCTCTTCCTCTTTCTTTCTTTCATTTTTTCCTTTTCGAAATGAGCTCTTTTTTTCTTTTTGTTGTGTTCTCAGATTTTTACTTTCTTGGTTGTTGTTCCCCCTTTCTCTCTTCCCTCTTCTTGGTTGATATAGAGGCTTCGATTTTGACTTTTTTTTCCTGTTGCATGTAAATGGGGAAGATATCCTTTGATTTCCTTTTTGTTATATTTGTTTGTTTCGACTTTGGGGTCTGACCGAGGAGATAAGCTTGCAGTGATGGTATGAAAAGGACGGGGTAAAATATTTTTTACCCCGTGGCTATCTTTTTCCGTCCCGAGGCAGCATGCAACGAATCCGGTGGTGGCAGTCCTTGGGTAGTGGGAAAACTAGGGTTTTCTTTAACCGAGTTTGGGTTTGCTTGTTGGGTCGTTTGGTGCTTTGTAATTGGGCTTGTAATTTATAATCTGAAAATAAAAATAATATTAATAAATAAGAATAATAATGATAATATAATAATAAATTATAACCCGGATAAAAACAGGTGTCGATAGTTATTTAATGAAAAAGCATTGAAACTTTCAAACCAAACTATTTAAGTCGATTTCCTCTTCAGAAAACCTGAAAATCACAATCTCATGATTTTATCAAAATCATGTAAATCAACATCAGATATAACAACTATTTCATATTTTTTTTTCATTCGTATATAATTCAAAACTTTCATTTTCACTTTCATAATTTTTCCTTTCAGATACTTTTCTTAACTTTCATATTCACTTTTCATATTTACTTTCAAAGCCCAATGCATATTTATGAGAACACAATGTACGTGAGTAGAACATAAGGTGCGCACAGGGTACATCATGGTGCCAATCTTAGCTAAAACATATAATGCACTCCAAGTACAATCATAACATGAGAACCAATTGTGCAAATCATAATGTACACGAATGTACCATAATTTAACTGGAAAGTACTCAACTTAATGGCATGACAAATGTACCTACGACTCTCAATGCAACATACAATGGGCTTATATATCATAATATAATCATTAATTAATCAACGTTTGAAAATCATAAACCTTAAAAATTCATCATCATACAAATCCTACTTGGGCAGTTCATACCCTAAATCACTCATAAAACTTATCAAAAATATTATAAAAATATCCATGATTAAAAGTTATAAATCATATTTGAAAATAAAATGAGGTTGATTTATCGCAAGTCGTCCTCGATCATAATAATTAAATAAATAAATTGCACTGACATTAATACTTTGTATACAAGTCAAAATATAAGTCTCACTAAGCTTTAAGCTTGATTTTTTTGCTTTCGATTCACTTCTATCACAAAATTTATCACAATTTTATATTCTGCAGTTTGTACTACATTCAAAGAAATATTATTATGTATTAACCTACACACTTAAAAATTATTTTACTTATACCAATGAAAATTGGACTCGAATAATAATTTAACCATATAAGACATTTCTTCTAGTTCAATTTGTACAATTTATAGTGAATTTTCAAAGTTAACTTATAGAAGTTGTTTTGAGCAGAATCTGATGCCTTGTTTTTTACCTATAATCGATTAAAAATTCATATCTTTTTTTATACTCATTGAAATCAGTAGTAGTTTATTTTACACAAAACTAGTCTCATATAAGAATCCAAAGGTACAAAAATAATTCTCTAATCATTTATTTAGAATTTATGGTGATTTTCTAAACTTACTGTTCCAATCATAAATCTAGGCAGATTTCCCCAATTTGCATTTTCAGCTTGTTCACTAATTCTATTAGCTTACCAAATGCACATATATACATAAATCACAAAGTCACACAACATTTCAAGTCACTTCTTACTATAGCAAACTCCATCACTGACTCATCGCAAGCCAATGTTTGCTTGATAACATAAATACAAATTAAATTTACACTCTCCTTGTGTTCTTAGCTTGTAAACATTACCATCACTTCATATTACGTCCTTAAGCTTCTCATTAGCTTTAACATTTCTCGATCTTGATTTCAATCACAATCTAAATAAACACCATTTGCAAAACATATACAATTCAAACTATTTATTTGAATCTTACTAACATAGACACACAATAGAAAATAAATTCCTAAAAACATTTTGATGCTCATTCTATACGAATTTCATATCACATCATCAATGTTGACCTTAATACTTCAAATTGACCAATAAATCTCTTTTTATCCAAATTTACCCAAACTTCACATAATATTCTTCAACTTTCCATTTTAACTACCATTTATGAATTCTTTTAGAATTCATTTCAACTTTCCATTTTATTCCAAATAGTCCTTTGCCTTTTAGCTTCAATTCAAGTTTCAAACAACTTAATTAAATTTCCAGCATCTAATTTTCAGTCCAATACCTCAATAACTCCACTATTACCACTTAAGTCACTAACTTTCTCAATATTTTCCATTTAGTACTCAAACTTTACCGACTTTCAAAATAGTCAAATTTCACATTCTAACATCAAATTCAATATTCTAACTTTCAATTCCATCATAGTACATCATCTTTCTAACATTTACAAAAACCCCATAATTTTCCATAATTTCCAAATAGGTCCTCCAACATTCATAAAATTATAAAATAGTTCAATTAACTTTCTAAAGCTTGTAGAACCTTTCAAACATCATTTCTAAGCCTAGGGAAATTTTTCACAATTTTTCCCCAATTAATTCCTTAGGGCCGAATATCATAGTAGTTAGGGTTATTGATTTTCACTTGATTCAAGCATGGATTCCACCTCTAAACAACATTTCAAGGCTTCTACAATCAAAGCCCTAACATAATTTAACCAAACCAAAATTTTCTCAAAACCCTAGTTCATGGTCAAATAGAATTTCACCCAATTTCAAGTTGTTTTAATCATCATACAAGCTTTAGAATTAATCTCCAACATCAACAATATAAAAATCTTTCATCAAATCCCAAAATCAGCAAATCCTACATAAACCCTAATTTCTAAACTCATCATATAAACATGATATCCATGTAATATTTATACCAAATGATAGAGAATTTCAATGGGGATTAATTATCTATCTAAAAGCTTAATCCAAAAATCAATCGAATAAGCTTAAAAATGAACTTGAAAATTCTTACCTTAATAGCCATGGTGGTTCAAGTTTGGGGCTGGAAGAAGCTGAAATTTTCTGATTTTTCTTCAATTAAAACATAATACACTTGGCTTAATCTAATATAAATAAATTTAAAATTCTATCAATGTGAAATGATCATTTTACCCTTTATAAAATATGATAATTTCAACTTGCCATTGGAATAGCTTCCATTTTAATATTCCAAAGTCAAAGATGAACAAATAAAAATCCACTTTCCACCTTTTCCCTTGCAAATTTTCAAAAACTACATTTAGTCACTAAATTTTCCAATTTAAGCTAAATATGTAAAATCCACTTCAATTCCACTTATCCACATTAAATTTCACTATTATAAAATTTAGAAAGAATATTTCTAACCTTTATTTATCATCATTCAAATTTTCGTAAAATTTCGGTTCAATCCGATTATCTAGTTTTCTTTCGGACTTTACTGTTTTATAGCTTTTAACACAAATTTCGGATCAAAATTCTAATTCACACGAAAACATCATTTTTGAGGTTGAACTATTCATTTATGAGTATTAAACTTTCTTAACTTTTAAAAATTATCCTTTTGGTCCCTAAACTTTTTTAACTTTCTACTTTAGCTACTAAACTTTCAAAATTTACGTTTTGGTCACTAATCAAAATTTGGGGTATTAAAATTCTTTCGCCTTAATAAAAAATAATCCTCAAATTTTTAATACGTATCTAATGTAGATAGATGAAAAAATTGTTTTTTTTTTCATACTTTGTGCTCTTTTCTTTTTAAATCTGAACAAGACTTTTGTCATTTGACAATTAACTTGAGATTATCTTAAATAAACTTTACCTATTACAAAGTCCATTCCATTAATTCATTCCCATTCCCACTAAGGGATGGAAATCACTTACAACAATCCAGAAAACACTTAATGTTTTACTTTAACTTGTTGGCATGACATGCATTTTAAACAAACTTGGTGATAGCTCTTTTCATACCTACCGATAGTATCAACTCTTTCCTCGATAATATATACATCCATTAACTTAATTTCATGGTCTTTGGTTTCACGTTTTCTACTTATCATGTCTTTTACAAGCACTTTTCATCCTTTCTTTGAAGATCCTATATTAAATCTAACAACATAGGCTTTAACTTTAATTCCGCAATCAAAGCACCATCTCTCTTTAAAGGCAATCACATATTCAAACTCTCAAAACAAAAATGTCTTTCAGCTTTATTGTATCATTTACCACATTAGCATTTCCTGGTGGTAGTCGATAAGCACGTCATCATTTTTTAAGGAATTCAATCCATTTCCTTTATTTTCACTCCTTCAAGTAACACATACTTTTGTCTTTTGAGATCAATATAAATATAACATCACTCACTGACGGTATATCTATGAAATGAACACAACTCATGCTAACTCAAGATCACGAGTCAAATAATTTCTTCCATGATTCTTAATTTCTATAAAGCATAAGCCATAACTTGTCCTTTTGCATAAACTCACATCCCAAATCTTTATGAAACACACCACTATAGATCACATAGTCTTTTCCAGATTGGATTACACTAACACTAGGCTTCTATCGGTATTCTCTTTAATATCTTGAAATTTTCTTGTCACCTATCAATCTAATTAAATAACACATCTTTTCGTTTGTACTTTCCTAAAGTCTATTTTTATCCCCTCAACTAAAACCACATGGCTAAGAAATGCAATTTTAGAAAAAAAAAACTCACATTTTATCAACTTAACATACAATTCTTTCTCTCGAAGAATTGGGAGAATCATACAAAAATATGCATCATATTCTTCTTTAGTCTTAAAATAGACCATATTATCATCGATGAACACTATCATCAATTAGTCCTAGTATAATTGAAATACTCAGTTTATCAAAATCATAAATGTCGCAGGAAAATTCGTTAAACCAAACGACTTTACCATAAACTTGTAGCATTCATATTGAGTCTTGAAAGCTTTCTTAGGATGATCTTCTTCCTAAATTTGTAGCTGATAATATCTAGATCGGAGATTAATATAGATCGAACATTAAAAATGAAAAGTATTTAAAATTAAGAAAATATTACTAACGATTTTTAAAATATAAAATATTTTTAAATCACTAAAAATACAAAATCAGAACAAATGTAAAATAATAATAAAATATATTTAAAATCTGTTAAATTTTTTAATTATTTTTTATTATTATTGTGATATTATCTTATAGTGATATATCGTTAACTTTTTTACCAGCTGGTGACCAAAATATAACTAAAACATAACTGTAGATATAATATTAATAAAATAATTGAATGAACAAACCAGAAATTAAGTAACAGATGAGTGGCCAAATAGATAGTTTACCCCAAAATAATTTTAGTAACCGACTAACTTTCAGCTTCGTCCACAAATTTCCCGGTAAAAAGAATTAAAATATTTATTTTTACATGAAAATGGCAATAATTTTAGCCAGGAAAAAAATAACACAAAATATTCATTTTTTTAATTTAAATTCAGTCAGATTCAAATTTTCGTTATATGAGCCTCTTCACTTCCTTCACGTCTTCTTCCCCGTGTTTCTTTTGCAGTCTGCCTATTCTGCCATGCAAAATCCCAATTCTAATCGATAAAACCCTAAATTCTTAATTTCGAAAATTTTATTTTCGTTTCCTTTGATTTTAATTTCTAATAATCCAAGCTCAAGCTCCCAAAAAGAAGAAGAAAAAAAAGGAAATGAGCAATTTGAGGACAGCTTGTAGACCGCACATGGTCTTTTCTTCGTTGATGTGTAGTAGCAGGCTCTTCCACCTCCATCAAGCACGATCCAGAAGTAGGGTTTCCTTTCGAAACCCTGATTTCAGGTCGTCTTCGTTCTCTCCGTGGTTCCATTTGTCCAGAAATTTGAGCAGGAAGGAACCGTGGTTTCGGGCCAATCAAAGGAGAACTGCCGTTAGGGCATCGAATTGGTCCGACCAAAAATCTCCCTATGAAACTCTTGGTAATTTTTTTAACCCTTGTGCGTTGTTAGCTTGATGAACACAGCGCCGTTATTATTAATATTTTTTGGTTTGGTTATTTTCCAGAATTAGAAATGGTTTTTTTTTCTGGGTTTGCTAATTGATAAATATATATAATTATATTGGAACTTTGATTTGTAAACAACAGAGTTAGAAAGGGATGCTGATGAAGAACAGATCAAGACTGCATACAGACGTTTGGCCAAATTTTATCACCCTGATGGTATGTGTCTCTTTAAGTTTCATAAGTGAAAATTTGTGTGTGGTTTCAGTAATAGGTCAATTCTTTTCAAGTATTTGCTGTCGTTATGGTTTCAGTATTAGACTGCTAGGTTATGTGGTATAGGGTTATTTTATTCTTGGGAATCATTTGGGGTATTCCTCTTGGTAGGACATTTCCCCTGTGAAATTCATTTAACTGCATTAAATAAGAACTCGGCATCTGGGACTGTTGAGAGGAGAGTGTAATAATGTTATGTTGGAGAACTTAACCAGTTGGCTTCAGGATTCCTTTTGGATGCTATTATAGATGTGTTTATCTGGTTTACTGAAAATTTGTTTCCGTTTCACTGGTTTCCTAAAATTTTTGGCATCTGTTCTTACTAACTGGTCAATTTTCAATTTGAAGTGTATGATGGTAAAGGAGCTCTTGAAGAAGGTGAAACTGCTGAAGAAAGATTCATCAAGATTCAAGCTGCTTATGAATTGCTCGTAGACGTGGAGAGACGGAGGCAGTATGATATGGATAACCGAGTCAATCCAATGAAGGTAAGATATGCATTTTCTATGGAATTGAAATTTGGAACTTGGTCTACTTAGATGATGTACATTTTCTAAGTGATTTATCATTGCTTTTTGTCCTTTTTTTGTTTATGAAATTGAAGATTCTATGAGCAGAATGAGGGATCTAATATCCTCAATCCAAATTTATATCATAATTTTATATTATAAAACCGTGCTGTTTCCCCTTTATATAAATATATGTTTTATTGACTTGGTTCTTACGATTCTTAATCAAGCACAACTTGAGTCAGACTTCCTACTAATTTTTGTTTCCAAAGCCTATATGGTACCCACACCTTTTTTCTTTGAAACAAAATTCCTTATATTGGTTTCTTTGAATAAAAAATGACTTATCAAGTGGAAACGTGCTGGTGATATTAAAGACGTATGATTAAATGGTTTACTACAGTGAGCATTCCAGTTATTCACAAAATTTGTGTTCAGCACAACTTGAATTATTCTCCCCTTATTTTACTTTGTGTGAGTTCTTTAAGAGTGGAATTTCCTAATTTTCTCCTTTATTCCAGGCATCAGAAGCATGGATGGAGTGGCTTATAAAAAAGAGAAAAGCTTGGGATCAGCGAGGAGATATGGCTGTCTCAGCTTGGGAGCAGCGCGAGCTAAATCTTCGTGTTCGCCGTCTTTCTCGTTCTAAGGTAACAAACAATTTCTAAAATTTCTCTAACAGTGTAACTGTATCAGGGTGGACTTTCTAAACATTGACTGGTTCACCATCGAATTTATGGTAAGTTTTAGTGTTGTACACACTGTAGAGCGGTAGATTCTAATAAAAGTACACATGGTCTAGAATTGAAGAAATAGATTGCCATTTTTAGAATTTGATCTTTGAGCTTCAAACTAATTCCAGAATTGTGACTCAAAGTCCGTAAGACTTGGTATTATATTACTCTTTTCCGTTACCTATACACGACTGACTTCACATCATTATTTTATATTTCAGTTAAACAGATGGTGTCTCTCTCCAATATAGTTACTGCACAAACTAAAACTTGTATTTGGGTGGAATTTCAGATAGATCCTGATGAAGAAAGAAAAATATTGGCGAAAGAGAAAAAAGCATCAATAGAACACTTCAACAACACTCTTAAACGGCATACCCTAGTGATAAAGAAAAGGGATTTGATGCGAAAGAAAGCAGAAGAGAAGAAAAAGGTCATAAGTCAGCGTTTAGCTGCAGAAGGCCTTGAGCTTGATACAGATGATGAATCTCAGTAGGAAATGTTGTACATATGGCCCGGCCCCCTACTAAATTCTTTACGTAGAACTTTCTTCGATCCCCACGCATATTCGCATATACATACTTCTGTGCTTAAACGAAAGGCAAAAAGAGGAAATGTATAAAATTGTGTCAAGTTTTAAGGAAATGTTATTCCTGGTTAAGTTCCCTTCTCTCCACTATTTTGAATGGTGGATGTATGTGCTGTGCTGTGTTCTGTTGGATGTATGCAACAACATGGACCGGTGCATCCAGTGGCTGATGACCTTGTGAAGTGAATATAGAGGGTGACCGGTTTAACTTTTCGACTTGCACCTACCCAATTTTTACAGGTCTGGATGTGAGCCACTTTTTTAACTATTCGGATAATAGATTACCCGGTTATAAACAATTAAACACTCCTAGTTCTGATTGTCTTGTAGGCTTGCTAGTTGCTGTTTGGTGGGCTACGAAAATAGAGCGTCTGCATCATTCCAAAGGACTTGATTGTTGTTGTCATGCTACAATGTATAGATTTTGTCATGAGATTGGAACTTGGGTCTTTCAACATTCTGGATAGTATTATTTTTGCTCAATCCCATTTCTTTATAGTTGTTAATTAACGAAGAAGAGTCGATGGAAAACAATCGATTACAAACTTAGTAACAGTGATTGAAATTAAACAATTTGTTAGACTGTGTAACAGACTAACATTAAAGAAAAACTACATTAACGCAGAATTTCAGATGATAAAAGTGTGATCTTGGGAGCTATGTTGTATCAGGGGAAGGTCATGCTTACCTAGAGATCATGTGCTAGCATCTTTAATGTATGTTGAGTGTTTCTTCACAAGGAGTTCAATCAGTGGATCCTCCACATCAGACCCCGGTCGATTCTTATCCCGGCAAACTAAAACATTTCCGTTTTCTGTGACTACCGTGACCTCCTCTTTCCGGGTATAACTCATTCGCTACAACTGAATGCATTTTGTACTTTTTCAGAGCCATATTGGCCTTCTCTAGGAGAATTTTTGAATCCGTCTCGAGCTGTTGATCAAAACCAGATAAAACAGAACCAATGAATTCATTATACATAATGCTAAAGAGCATTCGTTTCAATAACCTCTTTTAATCAGTCCTGGCTTCCAAAGCAGACGATGAAGTGAGTGCACCACCATGTCTTACCTTGAAGGATATGCAGAAGGCCATCGGAGTCCATTCCGTCCTCAGCACCGAGAGCATCTTCGGGACTTGCATAAGTCGCATGTCTAAAGGGCCAGATGCTGACTGAATCTTGTGCTCTGCCTGTGCAATTAATCAGTCTTTTTCCCAAAAGAAAATAGAGATGCATAAAAGATTATTCAAATGAAAACTATATCAGTCCAGAAAAGGAAGATAATTTTATCATATCAAATCATTACCATTCTCTTCCAAGGAACGTAAAAGTCAGAGACGGCAGCAGCAAGATAAAACATTGCTCGACGCTCAAGGCTTCTCATTGATGATGCAATCATTCTTAACATCTTCTCTAGCAAGAAAAGACCATTCAAGTTATCAGAGATGATTGTTGTGTAGGATTAACTTAACAATATTTTCGGTGTAATACCAAATAGTATACTTAAAAGCTATTATCTAATGACCATGAGAACTATATGATTACCAAATATGAAGAAAACTGAAAAAGTACAGTGCCCGACATTCTCGCCCCATTTATTCAGGAACATAACGAGGCCATGGCCTCTGTCAAAGCTATCATTTTGCTTTGCAAAAAGCAAAGATAAGAGGCCATTTAGAGACAATTTATATGAAGTTATCTTAACCAAAAAGGTAGCTCACCCATGAAAAAGGCCAAAGGGGTATAGAAAGGGCCTAAGTTGTGAATATATTTAAACCTACAATTCGTAATGTGTAATTAATATGAACTTCAAGGAGTCATATGAAAGCTTATCGAAGCCAACCTGAAGATACTCGAATATGGTTGTAAAGGGTAGCTTCAAAAGGAGACCACCAGCTACTGCCTGCAACAAAATGCAAAGAAGCCAACTGTTAAAGCAATGTTGATTCGGTTTGCAATCATGAACCAAAAGAGCCAAAAGCTAGATCAAAGATGAAAAGTAGAGGAAGATTAATTAGTAATATTAACAGCCCATACAGCATGATGGTTCCTAATAGCACCCTTCACTGCTTCGGAATGTGATTGCCGCACTGAAATATTAGACATAACCCAATAACCTCAGTAGGAAATAACAACACATAATACCATATATCGCAGGCAAAAGTTGACAGATCAATGTCTTAAAATATATTATAAAAACAGCATGGAATACAGAAGTGAATTTCTATAATTCTATTACCTATGACAGAAAATAACATATCCAAAGCCATTATAATGCATTCAAGTTATGGCCAATGTCGAAGTATTGAACAAAGAGAAACAGTCCACTAAAAATGTATAATTTGAGGTAAAGATAATCCACAAACCTTGAAAATCGGAATCATCAGCGAGCTCAAAACATTCCAGCAAAGGATCCTCAGGAAGAGACCTGCATTATGGCTGGCAGGTTCCTCTACACGCACAGAAGTTGAAGAATCAATACAAACATCTGTTGAACACAACCACAAAATAACCAAACATAAATAAACAATCATCCAAAATGAAATTCACCTCCTATACAAAAATATGACCTTGTATCCAGCCTTGATAAGATACCTGCAGAAAAGAAATCCAATCAGTTAAAAAAACAGCAAAACCTTCAATCAAATATCCCAACTCATTCAGATATTATTTATATTACTTACTCTGTAGAAGCTGCTCCTCTATTCCCTGAACTAAAATTATCGATATACCGAACACACCGCTGCTCCAGAGGAACCGTGGTTCCGCCAGATGTCACACACACAACCCTCCTCCCTTTTCCATCAGGGAATTTCAAAATGGTATATAAATACGTATAAACAAGCAGTAGGGGAATACACGTACACAATTGATTAGCCACAAGATCTTGTACCTGAAGATGGAGAATCGAGCTGGACGAATTGATTCAATTTGTCGGCGATTTTAACGGAATCTTTAAGCGGAGGAGCTGACTCAAAGAACGAGTTGATCTCCTCGTGAAGAGTCGCGGAACCCATTCTAAATTACCCTAGTATAAAACAAAGAAATTCAACACAAGATGCAAAATAAATCGTAGCTAAAACAAGATTGCCATCCCTAAGTGAAATGAATTGGTAGAGAAACTAACCTTAAAAGAAAGGAAATAATAATGGATAAACAAGAAGCTGAAAATAAAAACACCGGCGATAGGATGTGTACTATAAATAGGATAATCATAGGGATCCCACCAAACTATGGTTAATCCTTTCGAATTTCTTTTATATTTGGAATTTCAATACATCTTATCATTCAATGTTAATTTTTTGATATCATGAATAGAGCGACTTAAGTGATAAAAATTATTATTTTAAAAAATTATTATATTAAAATAAGTTTAAAGTTTAATAATAAAAAAATATTTATAATAATATTTTAATTAAATTATATATTTATAATTTTTAAAAGAAAAAATGAATTATTTGTAATCAAATTCATAATTAAATAACCTAATGATTAATTTATCTACAAATTTAAAAGCTAATTAACAATATAAAATAAAATAAAATAAAATAATACAATATAATATAATATATTAGTATTGGCGGCTCTAAATTTAATGTTGACTGCTATGATATGTTCAACGGAAATAAACCAGTATTGGCGGCTTTAAATTTAATTTAGGGACGTATCCTTAAAATTTTCAAATTCACTTATATTATATATTATTTTTTTATATTTTTATATTTTTTATTAATTATTTAATTTTGTTCACTTTAAAATTTTATAATTATATATCTTTTAAAATTTTAGTATAACTTTTTAAATTCACACTCAAACTTTCTAATTAAGTGAAGAGTAACTTTTAGTATGATCATCCATATATTTAAGTTGTTTTCTATAAAAAAAAATTAGGGTAAAGTATACAAATAGTCTCTAAATTTTTAGGATACTTGTATTTTGGTCACTCAACTTTTAAAAATTATAATACAATCATTGAACTTTTAGTCCGTTTTCATTTTGATCCCTACCGTTACCCCCGGTCAGTTTTTATTGACGTGGAACTTAACTCCGTTAAATTCCCTTCTTCTTCTTCTTCAAGCTATCTATCTTTTTCTTTTTTCTAGGGGTGAACGTTCGATCGAGTCGAGTCAAAAAATTTCGAGTTATTCGAGTTGACGAGTCCTATTTCATAACTCGGAGTTGACTTGAAATTTTTTCGAGTCGAGTCGAGTCAAATATTTGAGTTTTTATTTAAATTTAATTATAAATTTTTACAATATTATGATATTATTTTAATCTAATTTAAATTGTATTTTATAACCATATATATAATACATGTATATTTTTTCGTATTTTCTTCATATGTGATTTATATGTTGTTATGTTTGGCATGTAAATTGTCAAATTTGGCAAGTTGGAAAATTCATCTTTGGTAGGTGGCCAACTTTGCACATGGGAATTTCATCTTGGTTGGTGGCAACTTATTGGAAAATTCATCTTTGGTAGGTGGTCAACTTTGCACATGAGAATTTCATCTTTGGTCCATAAAATATTATGTTATTTATAAGTTTAGTCCTTAAAACTCAACTATAAATAGGCCTAAGTATTTCATTAGAAATCATCCCAAAAACAAGTTCTCTTTTCCATTTGTTTTCTTCATTCTCTCACTTTGAGAATTCTAAAGAATTTCATTTGTTGTAATATTTGTTGATAGTGAAGTTATCATCCGATGTGGTGCCTGAGGAGTATACGATATTCTCGTCGAACCACGTAAATGTGGTGTGTTATCTCCTTTATTGTTCATTATTCGGTTTTTCCATTGTGTTTCAATAATCAATAGTTTGGCGGGTTTGTCTGCTGTGCAACCTTTTGTGTTTTAGATCTTGACATTTCAGATCAAGTTTGAAACTACGTTCGTGTGGGAAATAACCTAGTTTCCCCAACAATTGGTATCTAGAGCTTCGGTTGAGGTTATCCTGGTGGTCTCGTTGCTGAAAGGATACAGTTTGTGCTATTGAATATTGTTCGTTAAAATTAAAATGCCAAAATACAGATCAGTTGAGACATTAAGCTCTTCATCTGGACCGGTGAGGAGTGTAATGTCAAATGCAAACTTCTCGATGGAGTTGTTCGATGGATCTGATCATTTTGGCATGTGGCAAGGCGAGGTGTTAGACACTTTATTCTAACAAGGTCTAGACATCGCCATTGAGAAAAAAAACCCGTAGATATGGAGGAGAAAGAATGGGGAACAATCAATCGTTTGGCGTGCAATACGATTCTAACTTGTCTTTCTAGGGAGCATAAGTATGATTACAAGAACGAGACTTTTACAAGTAAGATGTGGAAAGCATTGGAGGAAAAACTCCTTAAGAAAAGTTCTAAGAATCGTCTCTACATGAAAAAAAGATTGTTCAGATTTGATTATCAACCAGGCACCAGTATGAATGAACACATCATTGTGTTCAATGAGCTAGTGGCAGACTTATTGAGCATTGATGAAACCTTCAAATTTGAAGATTTAGCTTTGATGTTGTTGTCATCTCTTCCAGATGAATTTGAGCACCTTGAGACAACGTTACTTCATGGTAAGGATAATGTTACCCTTAAAGATGTAACTGCTGCTTTGTATAGTTATGAGCTCAGGAAGAAAACCAAGAATGAGAGCAAGTACGGAGCAGCAAAGGATATGGTGGCAAGAGGTCGCTCGAAAAGTCAAAAGCCAAAGTGGAGAAGGAGATCAAAGTCGAAGTCCAGACTGGGAAAAGATGAATGTGCCTTTTGTCATAAGAAAGGCTATTAGAAGAAAGATTGTCTGAAGCTGAAGAAGAAAGGAAAAGCTGCTCCAGATGCATGTGTTGCAGAGCATGATGCAAATAACTCAGACATATCATTAGTTGCTTCATCAACAACATTCCATTCAAATGAGCGGATATTAGATTCGGGTTGTACCTATTATATATCCCCTAATCAGGAGTGGTTCTCCGATTTAGTAGAACTAAATGCAGGAGTTGTTTATATGGACAATGACAATACTTGTAAAACTATTGGGATAGGTTCAATTTGATTGAAGAATCAAGATAGATCAACTAGAGTTCTGAATGATGTCTGATACGTGTCCAGTTTGAAGAAAAATCTCAGCTCGTTGGGAGCCTTGGAATCCAAAGGCTTAGTAGTCACTATGAGAGATGGAGTTTTAAAAGTCACATCTGGCATACTTGTGATGATGAAGGGCATCAGGAAAAATAATTTGTATTACTACCAAGGTAGTACAATTATTGGAGCAATTGCAGCAGCTTCCGAAGGTGATGATTTGGACACAACCCAGTTGTGGCATATGCGGTTGAGACATGCTGGAGAGAAATCCTTGTAAATTCTGGCAAAGAAAGGATTGTTGAAAGGTGTAAATGCTTGAAAATTGAAATTTTGCGAGCATTGTGTTCTGGGAAAGCAGAAGATAGTGAAGTTTGGCACCACTATACATAATACAAAAGGTATTGTGGATTATATTCACTCATATGTATGAGGTCCTTCAAAGACACCGTCTTTGGGAGGAAACCATTATTTTGCAACTTTTGTAGATGATTTTTCCAGAAGAGTTTGGGTGTATCCAATGAAGTCTAAAGATGAAGTGCTCATAATTTTCCTTAAATGGAAAAATATGATCGAGAACCAGACTGGTAGAAAGATCAAACGTCTTAGGACGGACAATGAAGGGGAATATAAAAGTGACCCATTCTTTGACGTTTGCAGCGAGTATAGTATTGTTTGAAACTTTACTGATAGAAATACACCACAACAGAATGGGGTGGCAGAGCGTATGAATCGAACATTATTAGAGAAAGTTCGGTGTATGCTATCTAATATTGGGTTAGGCAAGTCATTTTGGGCTGAGGTTGTGACATATGCTGGCCATCTTATCAATCGTCTTCCATCATTAGCGATAGGAGGAAAAACACCATTGGAGGTATGGTCTGGAAAACCTTCTACTAATTATGATTCTTTACATGTATTTGGATCCAATGCTTATTATCATATGAATGAATACAAGCTTGATCCGAGAGCAAAGAAGACTCTCTTTATGGAAATCACCCATAGAGTAAAGGGATTCCGCCTTTGGTTTTAGACACCAAGAAGATAATTTGTAGCAAGATGTTACCTTTGATGAATCTGCCCTAGTAAAGAAGGTAACAAATAAAGCTGTCCAGACAAGTAGTACTCCGTAGCAGGTGGAGCATACTCCAAAATAGGTGGAGTTTCAACAGATGATGATCCCAGAAGTTGATGCAGTTGATTCTTCAACTCCAATAGAAGAATCAAAAGATGAAGAGGTTCAAACCCAAGAACCATTGGAGACACCAGAACCACTTGCAGTTACAATGTCAATGAGAGAAATTTGTAGACCTGCTCGATTTGCTGATATGGTGGCCTATACTCTTCCAGTTGTTGAAGAAGATATCCCTATCACTTACCAAGAAGCAATACAAAGCTTGGAAAGTGATAAGTGGAAAAATTCCATTGATCAAGAAATGCAATCTCTCTAAAAGAACAACACTTGGAAACTGGCACAATTACCGAAAGATAAAAGAGCAATTGAATGCAAGTGGGTATTTACAAAGAAAGATGGATCTCTGTAACACCCCCAACCCGTACCCGACCCGGATACGAGTCCGAGGTGTCACATTGACTTTTCAAACTTTGACTCTTGACAAAATTCAAAGAAAATTTAAAACTTTCCTTAGAGTAAAAGCAGTTTAGTTACATAATTTGACCACAATAACCAAAATCGATCAGAGCATATTTAACTCAATCAATTAATACATGCCAACTATATTCAAAATAACAAAAATCATTTATCTCATATATTTTCTGATCTGAAATCTTGTAAGGGAGATGCTGACCTGTATTGCTCCTCACAGCTTCCATATTCACTTTCTGTAACCTGCGTGTGAAACACTCACACGCTAAGTCGATGACTTAGTGAGGCATAAAGAAAACACATCTAATGGAATTCATACCCACTAATCATGCATGACTGTTTTATGCTATCAAATTATACAACTCATTTACATATACATCAACATATATTCATGTATATTATGTAACAGATACCATAACCCCTATCACACATATATCATATCATGCACACATCATATCACAAATCATATACATATATCACATACATTGTTCTCATATCACCAAGATATATATGCACTTCTACCATGTCACGAGAAATACACATATCATTATATCAAATTATGTTCTCTTTTCAAAGCCCATGTACACATGTGAGAACTATAGATATGTGAGTCTATAGAGGTTGTGCACTATACTGTCACCACAGCTCGTATAATTGCACCGAAGTGCCACGTAGAATTGCACCGAAGTGCCGTGTAGAATTGCACCGGAGTGCTGCGTAGAATTGCACCGTAGTGCCATATAATAATGTCCATAAGGACTACATATCATTCCTTAAGAATCATATACATATACTAGGGATCAAGTATGTGTCTCACCAGACTTCACACATGTTCCAAAGAATACATATATGTCCCGAAGGACCACATATCATTCCTTAAGAATCATATACATATGCCAAGGATCAAGTATGTGTCTCACCTGACTTCACACATGTTCCAAAGAATACATATATGTCCCGAAGGACCGCGTAGACCCTCAACTCTTGGCATGCCAACTATACCCCTAGCTCTCAAGACACATAACATGGGCATTTTCTTTTATACTTATCATTTCACATAACACATAGTTCAATTACTCATAGAACATTTTCATATGAGTCACATTTACATGTCACATATCTTATATACTTTCTCACGTAGTTACATAGATCCATATCATATAACATATATCCCAAAGTGCACATAATCACATATATCATATCATATAACTTAGATCATTTCTCAGATATTCATATAAACATACATATCATATCTTGTTCACATATGATCATATATGCTTCATATAACACATAGAAACACCTAGAACACTTTCTCATAGCTTATATCAATTTTCAGAGTCCTTTCATATTACCTGATGACATATATTATATAGATATATAATAACGGATATCATATTATCTACCTTATGCTCCATTTCTTTGTATTCCCTTAGATTATAAATTATGTCGTATTTCTAAACATATATCATTTAATAGTATTTTTATTTAGGTACTAATTTAATCTCTTTACTTAATTCAATTTCATATATTCATTATAATCTTTTCATATAACTCCATTATACTAATTATCATAATAAATCATACCACTATGTACTTGTCCAACTCATGTTTCCATTATGCATATACTGTTACCCATGTTTACCTAGTTCATATCACTTCTTATAAACTCACTTTCATCATATTTTCCTATTATTACATATTTTATCTCATAATCATGTATCCACATAATCTTATATTTCATTATCATATTACATATATTTGTTCTCCTATGACTCTTAATAAACATCTATTTCTATTTCCCTACATCTCTCGACTTATCTTCTATATTCCTATAATTTCATAACTTATTTTATATCATTTTCCCTTTTCACTCACATAAACCATCTATTTATTTAGTTCAATTTCTCATGACTTCCACAATACTCTTTAATAAAACTTTGTAGCTCTTCACTTTAATACATAAACCATAGTTTCCTTTAATTTATCAATCTTCTCTATATAACTTATGTATCCTTATTTATGCCTTCGAATTCATACTATTCTCTTAGAGTCTCCTAACATTTCTCGTATAATTACTTATACCATATCATATGACTTATACTTGATTATCTTATTCTCTCATGTTCATTTCATTTCTTATGACTCTATCATATAACTTATTCCATGTTCTTCCATTATTACATAATAAAGTCTTACATAAATCATATAGCATATACAAAGCATATCATTATCTTTAGTCATGCATACATACAATCAATGTAATACATATAATCACATATAGTTATAACCAACACATAATCATGTCTATGACTTCATGCATATTACTCTAGGAAATAGACTCATCGCAAGTCTTATTTCCATTAAACACTACATGTCACTAGTATGCACTCACCTTGGCCTCACTAGTCAATTCCAATCTCTCTTATCTTTCCCTTGATCGATCTTACTTGCCAAATGTTCCGGAATTGCTTTACGCGCAGAATCTACATAAATGTACATTTTGAGGCAATCATTAGATACCTACACCTTGTAATTGGATACTAGCAACTTAAACGAACTTATTAAACTCATATTCACAATTTTCCTTTAGGGGGGTATCGATTCCCTACTGGGGGTATCGATACCCTCATGACATTATGAAATTCTGTCGTTTGAGAGGGTATCGGTACCCCTTTGAATGGGTACCGATTCCCCCTAACCCAGAAATCATTTTTCAGCACGAAAATTACTTCATTTCCTCTCAAACACTTCATATATCATCCCCTTTCTTATTCTTAACTTACATATACATGCTTAAACTCATTACTACTCATTCAATACATCTTTAACTTCAAAATCTAATTCTCTACATAGAATTCAAGAATCACACTAATTTTTCTTCTTGTTCTAAATTCAATTCTATCACTTCATATCTCTTAATTCAACCATTGACAAGTCAAATTTATCTTCCAATTTGAGTAAAGAACTCTAGTCCCGAATTTCATTCAAAAACTCTTAATCTTTAATCCATCCTAATTCCACCATCCTTTGTTTTTAAGATGATTTAAGCTTTCCTTAAGCTTAATTATCATCCAATAATCATAACCAAACCTTTAGTTGAACAAATAATCAACTAATGAAGAAACTTACCTTTGTTTATGGCTTCACGGTGGAAAAGAAGAGAATGAAGAAGAGAAGTCCGGAACTCTCTCATATTTCCCACGTTTATAATACTCAAAAAGGAAGATAAACATCTTTCCCATGAAAAGACCATTTTGCCCCTTTAGTTCATCCATCTTTGCTATTTAATCCAATATTAAAATTCTTTACTTAAATCCCGAGACTTTTAATTTCATTTCTAAATTAAACACAAAACTTTCAAAGTTTGCAATTTAGTCACTGACCCTGATTTGGGATGTTACAATCTCATAGCAAGAAAGATGTTCGCTACAAGGCAAGGTTGGTAGCTAAAGGCTACGCTCAAAAGGAGGGAATCGACTACAATGAAGTATTTTCCCCTGTTGTGAAGCATTCCTCCATTAGAATATTGTTGGCCTTGGTAGCATAGTTGAATTTGGAGCTAACTCAACTTGATGTAAAGACGACTTTCTTGCACGGTGATTTAGAAGAGGAGATCTATATGACTTATCCAGAAGGATACAAAGATGGTGGTTGTGAGAAATGGGTTTGTAAGTTGAACAAATCGCTATGTGGATTGAATCAATCTCCGAGACAGTGGTACAAGCGATTTGATAGCTTTATGAGGAGGCAAAAGTACACTAAAAGCAAATATGATCATTGTGTGTATTTACAAAAGCTCAAAGATGGATATTTCATTTATTTTCTCTTGTACGTTGACGATATGTTGATCGCTTCGAAGAGTAAAAGGGAGATAGACAAATTAAAGGCTCAATTGAATCAAGAGTTTGAGATGAAAGATATAGGTGAGGCCAAGAAGATTCTTGGTATGGAGATAAGAAGAGATAAATAGAGAGAAAAGCTTTGTTTAACACAGAAGCAATATCTGAGAAATGTATTACAATGTTTTGGTATGAATAAAAATACCAAACATGTAAGTATCCCATTGGCTTCTCATTTGAAACTTAGTTCTTAGTTATCTCCTAAAACTAACGAAGAACGAGAGTATATGAAAAAAGTTCCATATGTTAATGCAGTTGGGAGCTTGATGTATACAATAGTGTGTACGCGTCCTGACATTTCACAAGCAGTTGGAGTTGTAAGCAAGTACATGCATGATCCTGGAAAAGGACATTGGCAAGCTGTGAAATGGATTCTACGGTATCTCCAACAAACCGTGGATGTTGGTTTAATATTTGAACAGGATGAAACACTTGGTCAGTGTGTGGTTGGATATGTTGATTCTGACTATGCTGGTGATTTGGATAAGCGTCGATCAACTATTAGGTATTTGTTTACTCTTGCTAAAGCCCCAGTAAGTTGAAAGTCTACCTTACAATCTACTGTGGCTTTATCTACTGCAGTGGTAGAATACATGGCAGTTTCAGAGGCTGTGAAGGAAGCAATTTGGCTTAACGGGTTGATGGAAGACTTGGGACATTGTGACAGTCAGAGCGCTATTCACTTAGCAAAAAATCAAGTCTACCATTAAAGGACTAAGCATATCGATGTGAGGTATCACTTTGTGCGTGAGATCTTTGAAGAAGGAAATATTCTACTTCAGAAAATTGCGACAGAAGAAAATCCTGCAGATATGATGACCAAGGTAGTAACAATAATCAAGTTCAATCATTGTTTGAACTTGATTAACATCCTGAAAGTTTGAGCACCTTCGGGTATATGGCGCTTGTGTGCGAAATTAGAGGCACAACATCAAATTTGGGGAGTTGAAGAAGTTGAGTAGGCTTGGTAATTTCAAGCCAAGGTGGAGATTTGTTATGTTTGGCTTGTAAATTGTCAAATTTGGCAAGTTAGAAAATTCATCGTTGGTAGGTGGCCAACTTTGCACATGGTAATTTCATCTTTGGTCCAAAAAATATTAGGTTATTTATAAGTTTAGTCCTTAAAACTCAACTATAAATAGGCTTAAGTATTTCATTAGAAATCATCCCAAAAACAAGTTCTCTCTTCCATTTTGTTTTCTTCATTCTCTCACTTTGAGAATTCTAAAGAATTTCATTTGTTGTAATATTTGTTGATAGTGAAGTTATCATCCGGTGTGGTGCCCGAGGAGTAGACGATATTCTCGTCGAACCTCGTAAATTTGGTGTGTTCTCTCCTTTATTGTTCTTTATTCAGTTTTTCCATTGTGTTTCAATATTCAATAGTTTAATGGGTTTGTCCGTTGTGCAACCTTTGTTGGTTTTGATCTTGACATTTCAGATCAAGTTTGAAACTACGTTCGTGTGGGAAATAATCTGGTTTCCCCAACATATGTACCATACAAAATCGAGGGACTTGATTCAAACTTTGACTCAAACTTGAAAATTAATCTACTAATTACTAAAAAATTTGAGTTATTCGAGTTTCGTTTTACAACTCAATTTGAACTTGAAATTTTTCCGCGTCGAGTCGAGTTTATGAAATTACAACTCGAAGTCAATTCAAGTTGAGTCGAGTCGAAAAAATTGATTTTTCAAGTCGAGCCGAGTTTTGTTCACCCCTAATATCAGCTATATCATTAATGTGAAAAATAATCTAAAATGTATGAGCTCTACAACATAGAATAATGGCATTCTCTATCCCAAGTCCCAACTTTAAATCAATGGCCTTCCGAATGCTTTCTTTAACAAAATCTTTACATAATCGCGGGATACGCCAAGAAAAACCTGATAGATTTTGCATAGTTGCCGTTGGAAGGGAAATAGACCAATATCTGTACTAAAATCTTGGTGCACGCTGTCTGTTCAACCAGAGTCGCTTCCATGTCGATATCTCCCCGACGCTGCTGAGTTTTCAGATTCCACCATAAAATCCATCAGCCTTGTTTCCCTCCTCTCAATGTTTTTTTCCGGTTGACCGTCGTGTGTCGCGACCTTGAGCAGGGGGCGTACTGATGAACTCCAACGCCACGGTTCATTTTATAAATAAGACATTTTAATATCCTTTTGCAAATCTCTCCAGACCATCTTTCCATCTCTTTGCTCATGTCTTGCTTGTGCATAAGGTTTCCTCCAGCCAAGAAGGCATGGAAAAGCTTCATCTCCAAACTCCAAAAACCACGTCAGCTTTTGAAGCGGAAGCTTCACCTCCAAACTCCAATAAGTTACAGAGGGATTATTTTAAGTACACAAGAACATTTGGTTCTGCAACTTTTTTCACCACTTTTTTACCCATTCAAAGATGAAGAGCGAGGTAGGGTCCTTTACTCTGCTGCATTCTCTGGGCCAGCTTGTTGCCAAGTTCAAGGATTGGCGGAGCAAATTTCAGAGCTTGAAATGCAACCTGATATTAAATAATGAAAAATTAGAATCTTGATAGCAACGTAACTTGGTTCCTTTGTTGACTGATGCCACTGGAAACAGCCACTAGCAAGTACTTACTCCTGTCTTTCACAATGGCCTCACTGGCTCTTCGGTACTCGCGACTGAAATCCAAACACAGCTGGTAACCTATCCCATCGGGATGCTTCCAAAACTCGCTTTATTCCTCGTGAGAGGGTTGACCGAGATTATTAGCGGCCACCACCGAGGAGTCGTGGTTTTTGTTGAGTCTGGAGACATGGGTTTGGGTCGGGAGAGAATGGGATCAAAGTGTTGATATTCCAGCCCAACCTCAACATCCCGACGAGGCCGAAGAAGAAGAAGGCGAACAACCAGACCCATGGTTTGGAAGATGGAAGAAGAATATGAAGAGAGAAGAAGAAAGAAGAAGAAGAAGCTGCTGCCACGTCAGAAAATCGAGGGGTTAAAGTGCCACCTCAATAAAAATTAACCTTTTAACAACAAGGACGAAAATGAAAATTAACTAAACGTTTGATGATTGTATTACAAGTTTCAAAAGTTGAATAATCAAAATGTAAGCATCCTAAAAGTTTGGTGACTATTTATATACTTTACCCATAGTTTTATTTATATTACATATTTTATACTTTAACATTCCTTAAACATGGGAATTTGGAGCTTAAAGTCCAAATCTTGTTCTCATCACATTCAATAGCACATAATTGACACCACTTAACAAGACAAAAGATACCGTGACAAAAACATATAAAACTAACATGAATATAAAATATAAGTACACTAATTTTATGTTTTTTTAATATAAATATTATAGTTTTTAATTTTTTCAATCAGACTACCAATTATTTAATTATTACCGGTCAAGCTACTAACCGTTACCATTTAACAAATTAGGTAAAGTGATAGTTAAATATTTTGGTATAATTACACATTTGGTCATTATTGATTACATATTCTCTCAATTTAATCTTATTTTAACAAAGTAAAATAAATATTCTAGTATAATTACACATTTGGTTCTTATTGCTTACATATTCTCTCAATTTAGTATTATTTGAGAATTAAATTTATTTTATTTTATTAAAAATAAGACTAAATTGAAAGAATATGTAAATAACAGGGATCAAACGTGCAATTATACCAAAATATTTAATTGCCACGTTACCTCATCTGTTAAATGATAACAAATAGTGGTTTGATTTACAACAATAAAATAGTTAGGTGGTATGATTGATAAAATCGAAAGATCGATGGTTAAAGTAAAATGGGTAAACGTCAAGTGGTGAATGATATAGTTTACCCTAAAATGTAATTACTAGGATGTTACTCTCTACAATTACGTAGAATTCTAATCTCATAGATATAATTGGTTAGTAAAATGTAATTACGATGGGAGTTTTATGAAAAATACTATTCATTTTTTCCCTTGCCTTGTAAGTTTAGGAATCCACTCGAAACTAGGATTTGCACATGTCACCGCCCCCGGTGGTTTCTGGGATATTGGATATAGTGTTCTTTGTAATAAAATTAAGTCACTTTGGCAACTCCAAGGGCGCTTCCAATTGATCGATCTCGAAAATGATTATTGTTTAGTTAATATGTATTGGAACACTGCGGAAATGCACAAGAAGAAACAATGGAATACTTTCTTGATTGAATAGCTTGAATGAATATACAGTATGCAACCTTATGGTTTTATACAACACTACAACAACCTTCTGTAACTAACTAACAACCTTATAACAGCTTAGCTTCTAGAACTTCTCTATACTCATATATGCATGAGCTGTACATACACGAGCACACACTTTTCTTTCACACGCAAGCTGTATCATACTCTCAACATTCTCCCTGCTTTCTCAATCTTCTTAATGAAAAGATGAACACTTGAATCGAAAGTGCCGATGCTTTCTTCCGTACTTGAATCGAAAGTGTCGATGCTTCCTTCCGTTCGACTTGAATCGAAAGTGCCGATGCTTCCGTCCGTTCACTTAAATCGAAAGTGTCGATGCTTCCTTTCGTTCACTTGAATCGAAAGTGTCGATGCTCCTTTCGTTCTTTTTATTCACCTTCATTTCTTTCTTCTTCATCCTTTTATACAATATTACTTGACATAATTTTTTTTTCTAAAGGCCTATATTATCATACTTATTACAAATTCACCCCAAGTAATTATAGCCATTTTGCTTTACCAAATTGAAAAAAAAAACAGTTGATGCAGTAAACCACGAACTCCTTCAGATGAAGAATAGGACCACCGCCGGTTTAACACGCCTGCTACGGCTCCTCAACTGGTCATGCACATCCGAAGTCCAGAGAGTAAGATTATCCCTTAGCAGTTGCATTATGAGAGTGTTGTCCTTGTATGACTCTTCTCCAAGCGTTTCCAGCTCTGCAATGGCTTCATCAAAAGCCTGTTTCGCAAGAGTGCAAGCACGATCGGGAGAGTTCAAGATCTCATAGTAGAAGACTGAAAAATTCAAAGCCAATCCAAATCGGATGGGATGAGTTGGGGCCAGCTCAGCAGTCGCAATGTCCTGAGCAGATTTATAGGTAGTGAGCGTGTTCTCGGCAGCCACTTTCCGATCATCGCCAGTCTTGAACTCAGCCAGATACCTATAGTAATTTCCCTTCATCTTCAGGTAAAATACCTTGGAATCACCAGTCCCAGCGGCCGGAACGAGCTTCTCTTCGAGGAGCTTCAAGATTCCGACGCAAATCTCGGACAATTCGGCCTCGATCTTGGCCCTGTACTCACGGATGACGGAGACGTGGTCGGTGTTGCCGCGTCCTTCCTCCTGGTCGATGGAGGAGATGATCCGCCAGGAGGCACGGCGAGCACTGATCACGTTCTTGTAAGCGAAGGAAAGGAGGTTTCGCTCCTCGACGGTGAGTTCGTCGAGGATAGGGATGGCGGAGACTACGTTCTCCATGAGCTTGACCATCTTCTACGCCAACAAGCACGATGAACTAACAAGAACGCCCTGAGTTACGCAGCAAGAAAACAGGAGGCTCCAGGAACTTATGACGATTGATACCATGCTGAAATATTGAAGAAATGCAAAAGAAGAACACGAGTGAATATTTTCTTGATTGAATAGGTTGAATGAATTTACAGTATTCAACCTTATGGTTTTATACAACACTACAACAACCTCCTGTAACTAACTAACAACCTTATGACAGCTTAGCTTCTAGAACTTCTCTATACTCAGATATGTATGAGTTGTACATACACGTAATGCATGACACTCCACACACACTTTTCTTTCACACGCAAGCTGCATCATACTCTCAAGTCCTAGAAAAAAATTTAAATCACCAAGATCCTTAATTTTAAATATGTCATGAAGATAATTCTTAACCTTAATAATATCAATCCTATCAGCACTGGTAAGAATAATATCATCTACATAAATAACTAGAGCTATGAACTTACTACCTTCACCTTTGAAAAACAATGAAGAATCAGAAATAGACTGTTTAAAATTTTGAGCAAGTAAAGAACTAGTTAATTTCTCATTCCACTTTCTACTAGCTTGTTTCAATCCATACAATCTTTTATTGAGCTTATAAACAACATTAGACTGAGTACAACGAAAGCCAGGAGGTAAATCCATATATACCTCTTGTAAATCTTCAAGCAAAAAATCATTATTAATTTCTAGTTGACACCAATTCCTTTTCCTTGCTGCAGCAATAGCTAAAAGAGTTCTTATAGTTATTATCCTTGCTACAGGACTATAAGTGTTAAGAAAATCAATTCATGATTTTTGAGTGTATCTTTTTGCAACCAACCTAGCTTTGTATCTCTCTTAAGCCCCGTCAGATCTAAGTTTAGTCTTATAAACCCACTTACAACCTATTGTTTATTTGCCTTTAGGAAGCTGAGCTTAGGGGAGTTCACTATTCGGTTTTAATCGAATTAACCGATAAAACCGAATTAGTTCAATTAATTCGATCGGCCACCAAACTAGTTCGGTCGGGGAACGGTTAATACTTTTTTCAATATTCGGTTAACGATTAATTCAGTTCAAAATCGGTTAATTAACCGAATTAACCGAAATTATTAAATATTACATATATTATAAATATATTTTAAGCTCAAACCCATTAAAGATTAATACCCGATTATTTTTTTAATCACACTAGACTCATTAAATTATTAATACCTAATTAATTTTTAACTCAAATAAAAATTATACATCTATTATATTTTATTAATCTAATTATTAAAATTATAAAAAAAATCGGTTAATTCGGTTAACCAACCAAAATAACCGAACTTTGTTTGGTTCAATTAATATTTTCAAAAAAAAGTTCAATTCGATTAACGGTTAAAGAAAGGTCGGTGACCGAATTAACCATTTGAACACCCCTATATGAACTAAACCCCAAGTTTTATTGTCTTCCAAAACTTTAATTTCAACATTCATAACCTCCTTCCAACAATCATGCAAAAATTTGGTGCTTGTGGACAAAACCCCATTTTTTCAGTTCTTGGTTCAGTCAAAGACTTGTTTATATGTAAAAGACTTCATAGGTATGTTTGAGCAAAAGTTGCGTATTGTGCTTGGGTTTTAAAGGTGCTTTTATATCTTGAATCTCTCCTTAAGCATCACTTCTTTGTTTGCCATGAGAATTTTCAATAGTGCCATATAAAAGGAAATTCACATGTACCATACATCAATCTAGAAGTTCTCATATATCTTTTTTAATGAGATTTTGTTGGTTAAGAAAAAACAAGAAATATAAAAATATATAAAAATTTGATTATAAATTCGAAAGAAATTTAAAATTTTGTATTGATTTTAAATCTTGATTATAATGGTGAACCAAAGAAAGAGCATAACAAAACATGGAGATTTTATGCTTAAGATTGAGAAAGAAAAGTATTGGATAAAGAAGAAGATGGTTATTTTCAATTTAGATTAAAATGATGGATTAAAGAAAGAGTAGAGCAAAACATGGAGATTTTATGCTTTAAGATTGAGGAATGAGAATATGAGATAAAGAAGAAGATAATGATTTGGAAATTTTAATTTATAAGGAAATGTGATATGGAAAATAAATGTGACGTGTGCTCATTTAATTGGTTAGGGACCATAGATGAGATGGTGAAAAGGGCTCATGTAATAATTTCTCTATTTAATGGATGGGTGAAGGCAACTGTCCCCTTGAAAATTTCAAATTCTTATATATTTTAAATATTTTTTTTATTTCTTATTGATAATATATTTTCGTCTTCTAAAATGTTATAAATCTACCGCTCCTAAATTTTTTATAAGTTTATTCTTCAACATACAATTTTGTGTCCGTCCCTAACTACACCTACAATAATTACACTCAAATTCAATTGTAAATTGATCTTTCTTCAACCTCAATGTTATAAACATTGTTTATTTGAAATTCATTCATGAAACAAATCAGTTTCCAAGTTTTTTATCCTATTAACTTTTGTATGGATTTAAGGTGAATTCATTTAGTCAGCAACACAAGGGAGCGATTTCATCATAGTTTAGGACATAAAAAATCTTTAGTTATATAACTGTTTCTTAGCTTTTCTTTTAAATTACTGTACCACCTTTTATAATAAGAGTTATATCATTCAAATTGCAAATGATTAAATTTGATAAAAAAAATACCAAACTCTTCCAAGTTTAATATGAACTAGTTAGCATTTTCCATTGTTTTTGTTGACTAGCCAAATAATAATAATTATGGTTTAAAAAATATATGAAGATTATCTATTATTTTTAATTTTATTTTAACTATTTCTATAAATTTGAATTTTATACTATTTTTATTTGAAATTTTGATCATTTTCTAATTTATGATTAATTTTACTGTTAATTATTAATCTGACAATTATAAAAATATAAAATATTTTTCAACCTTCACATTTATAACTTTTATTAATTTGAATCCCAATCTTAACAATAAATAAAAAATATTATTAATTAAATTATATAAAATTTTAATTATATATATATTAATAGACTATTTGATAAAAAGTATAAATCTAAAAACTAAAAACTATATAATCTTTTTTTACAATTATTAGGTAAATCATTAATGATAAAATTAAATAAAAATTATACCAATACTTTTAAATAAAAATACTAAAAAATTATAATTTTATAAAAGTAAAAATATAAAATTAAAGTGAAACTTTAAAATAGTAAAAGACGTCGGGAATATTGAAACAAGATAATTGGTTTATCTTTCACTTTCTATCAAGTTTGTGTTAATATAGAATGAGTGGGTTTTCTCCCAAGAGGACAAACCGTTTAATTAATTATCCTAAGGGGGACATATAGAAGTTTATTTCAGGATTTATAACATATATTAGAGTGATTTAGAGCTCGTCACTATAAGGCGACGAATTTAAATAAAAAATTATTCAAAATTTTTACTTTGATGTGATAAATTTAATTTAAAAAATATATTTTATTGGAACTCGTCATATTATCATGACGAGTTTAAATAAAAAAATATTTTTTATTAGCACTCGTCATGTCGAGGTGAGGAATTCTATATATACTGTAGATCCCAGTATAAGCTTCTACTTGCCCTATTTTCCCAAATAATTTACCCGTTTATCTTATGGGCCAAACAAACCGAATGAGTGAATGAACAACCCAATAAATTGAGTTTTTTGGCCCAATACCCCAGACGGGTAAAATATTTAGGGTATTGAGCCTACTCAAATATTATTTAGCAAAACACGACATTTGCTAGAGTCCAGACAAAACTCGTCGTCACCACGTGTAGTGTGATATTATTTTTTAATTGTCCACGCGTAGTGGGCACCACGTGGGTTATTATTTTAATGGCTTATTAAAAAAACTAGTTGTTGTTTAACGGTCACCTCGAGGTAACGGTTTATAGCCGTTCGGGCTAACGGTAACTTGGAACTCGTCACCTCGAGGTGGAAAGTTCGGCCGAAGATTTCAAAAAACTAGTCGTTTAAAGTCGTTGGGGGGAAAGTTATAAATAAGGGTTTGGGTTTTTGGTCTTTCACCAAACCCTAAATCCAAAAAAAATGAAAAAAAAACATACGTTGTGCGAAAATCTCAAAAAATGGAAACCCGAGAATATATGTTGCGCCTGGATAACGCCCATGTTTCATAAATCTAACGTTGGCCAGAAAACGAATGAAATATTCATAGTCGAGGGATGATAACCAAGGAGTCGCATTAGCGGATGATGACATATATACATCAATCCGATCTATTTACAATTATATTTTTATGTGGCTTCAAGGTGTACCCGACATTGATAAAGGCTCTAATCGAACATAGGCACCCCGAGACGCACACCTTTCATTTCCCGAGTGGTAAAGCAATGATTACTTTGGAAGACATCGTTTACCAACTCGATGTTCCTGTATATAGATCCCCTGTGGTGAGGGAGAACGTATACGACCCCTCGACGTTGGTCCTCCAAGTTCTGGGAAAATGACCATCATCCGACGTCATGAAGGACTATCGAGTAATGATAACATGATTGGAGTCCAAATTCGAAGTGATTGTCGAGTCTACTGAGGAAAAGGTTGTTTTCGCGTCTCGAGTATTTCTTCTCCAAGTGATCGGAGGGATATTATTATCGGATAAATTCAGTAATATGGTGCACACTCATTATTTGCAAATTTTGAAAGACTTTGTTGTGTGTTGTAATACCAGTTGGGAGCCTTTCTGTACCGGGAGCTCTGCAAGGATGCAATTGTATCACTTCCCATTTTTTACGCCAATTACAGATGCCCCGGTCGAGTTTCAGCTGGTTGGAAGGTAATTGTTTAACTTCATTTATTTGACTTTTTTTTTTTAATTTCATAAATTTATTTATTTGCTTATATATTTTTTATTTTTAAATATTTTAGATGGTGCCACAAAATATCAGAGAAGAAGTTGGCGGGTGTCACTGCACGAGACATACGTATGAGGATCGACATCGACATCACCGGTCGATTAGCAGTATGACATACAAAATTAATTTTGTAATCTTTTTAACTTTATATATACTAACTTTGATATTTAATATTTACAATTCTCTTGGCTTCCGTATAACGACGAAGAGATCCAACATGTATTGTTGGGGAGATTTCTTGAGGGGTCTCACTTATGGTGTGTCGTGAAGCCGTTATTGCACCAAGCGATTGTTGAGTGGCACGCGACTGATAGAGTGATGCGCCAGTTTGCGACGCACCAGCCGATTCCTATGCAAATGGAGGTTGATATGGACGCGTTTCATACAATTGATATGCTTGGGAAACATAATGAAAATTGGTCGGTGCGACACGCTTACTACATCAACCTATGGAATCAACATGAACTATCGCTCCCTCATCGTCAGGACATTACACTGTTGGACTTAGATTTCGACCATTCTCCTTATCTACTACTTTACGAAGAAAATGGCAAACCATATCTCACGAGATCGGAAGAGATGGCAAAATGGCAACATCATCAGGCCACATGCACCAAGTCCAAGTCCAAGAAGAAAACATCGTCGTTGTTGTCTTCCGCTTCAGCATCTACGACTGAAGAGTATTATCATGCATCTCAGGCTAGTTTCGGTTTCTTTCCTCTATATCATACTTCAGCCGAGACTCGACCGAATTGGGTTGGAGGTTCATGGGTTGCACCGCAGTACACTCAAGCTTCTTTGACAGAACATGCGGTTGCGGGTGACTAAGACCATATCCTATATGGTTAACAAAGTTCCAGCCAAGTGGAAGCAGTTACAGCAATGATGGCGTCAAATATCATAAATCCATCATTGTATTTTGAAGGTGGGTCACATAGTGTGTTGGGTACACCTTCTCGGAAAGACGACAATGAAGAAGATGAAGATCAAGGCCTACGAATCTGGCGTACTCGACAACCCCAATGGCATTATCATTCCACCACTCCGCTGCATCGTCAAGAACTTAGAGAACATAGATAAATTTTCTTTGTTATTTTCATGTAAAAAATTATTTTTTACAATTAATTTACTTTGTATTTCATAAAATTTAAATAAATTGATTTTTCTTTTAGTTTTATTTTTTAAAATTATCCCTGGAGGAACTCGTCATCTCGAGGTGACGAGTTCCAAGTGACTGTTGCTCTATTTACCCATTGAACAATGGCTAGTCAAGGACTAGTTTTTTTTAATTCGAAGGAACTCGTCATGTCGAGATGATGAGTTCCTTCGAATTTTTTTATTTTCTAAATTTATTTTTTTCTTAGAATTTTTTAAAAAAATATTTTTTTAATGGACTCGTCACCTCGATATGACAAGTCATTATTAAGCCATTAAAAAAATAGCCCAAGTGGTGCTCACTACGTGTAAACTATTAAAAATAATATCACATGAGGTGACGAGTTCTGTCTGGACTGTAACAAATGTCGTATTTTGCTAAATAATGTTTGGTAGGCCCAATTAGGGCTGTAAATGAGACGAGACAGATCGCGAGCTATTCGAGATCGACTCGATCAAGGCTCGATAAATACTCGGATCGAATGGACTCGAGCTCGAGCTCGACTCGAGTTCTTAACGAGCTGAAACGAGCTACTCGATATTCGACTCGAAAAGCTCGTGAGCAGCTCGAAAATATAATATATTAAGATTTTATTTTAAAAAAATAAATTAATAATAATATTAATATTTATGTATTGATTTTTTTTAAAATACAATAAGATTTCATGTATTTAAGGTTCATGTTCGAGTTTGAGGCTTTAATCGAGTTAAGTTTAAGAATTTTTTTTTTTTTCATTTTGAGCCTTTTCGAGCTGCTCCCGAGCTTCAGTTCAGGATTTCGAGTTCGAGTCGAACTTGAAAATTTTAAGCTCGCGAGTTTTCGAGTCGAGTCGAGCTCCATTTCAGAGTTTTCGAGTCGAGTCGAGCTCAGCAATACTCGAGCTCGACTCGGCTCGTTTACACCCCTAGGCCCAATACCCTAAATATTTTATCCGCTTGATGTATTGAGCCAAAAAAAAAAACCAAGAAATTGATTTACCCGCTTGAGCTATTTGGCCGAAAAAACCACGAAATTGAAGTCCAGCCCAGAGTAGGAATAAGGATGAAAAGCTTTTTCTCCTTCAGTGGTTCACGCTTCTGCTACCTTCGTTGTCGTCAATGGAGTCTTCGTCTTCATCAAATTTTCTTTCTCAATGGAATTATCTAAATTTTCTTCTATTTCGGCCGGTTCTCGCTATCCTTTTCGTCCTCTCCTTCATCATACTCTGTAATTTCTCTCTCTCTTTATTCGCTCTTTTCTTATTCGTAATTTAAGGATTGAGTTTGCTGATGATTACCGTTTTACTATTCTTGGAATTTATTCACAAAATTATAGGGTGGTTGTTGGCATGGAAGTTAGTCTGGTACACGTGCCACTGGTTCAAGAAATTTTGGGTCTGAAGAAAAAAAGGGCTAAATCTAAGCCGCCGCCTCGTCGATTTTCCAGATATTATAACAGCATCAGTGCTTATAATTCGACTTCTCAATAGGTGATTTCCTCATTTTGCATCCGACTAATCTCAATTAATTCTTTCTCCAATAAATTGGTCTTAATTCTTTCGAATTAGATTTATGTATTATTTAGTTAATAAAACACGTGGTTTTCTTAGAAGATGTTAATTAAGATGAAGTTGATATGATCAATTGAATTTTATGTAGTGTGAACTCAAATTCTGGAAATTGTGAGAAAATTTTTGTATGATTTCTAAGATGGTGTTGGGAGTTTCTTGCTAGCTATGCATTGCACACTACCTATTTTTGGGATTTCCGATTTTCAGAGTTTGGTCATTCAGCAACAGTTTAGGATGCATTAAAAGAGGATTCTTTATTTCGAAAAAAAAAATTAAGACCATAGCCAATCTTTAGTTCATGAATGAAAGAGGTTTATAGCCAATGTTGATTTTACATTTTCTTACGCAAATTCTTAATGTTTGTTAGTTACAAGAAACTTATATAATGGTTGGGAATTGTGATTGTGTTCCTTTGCACTGTGTTACCTTGGCTTTTCGATTCTTTTTCTAAGTGTCCGACCCATTTTCGGGCATTAATATGGATATGGTCTTCGAGATATATGGGATAACCTAACCTTGGAAAAGAATTGGGTATTCTTATGTCACAAAAATGACCACTCATCCCCGAGTTCAGATAACATAGTTACAGCCCTCCTCTTCCTTGATTTATTGAAAGGTGTACTTAATTGTAGAGGAGGAAAAGAATATACTGTTAAATTTGTCAAAATGGCTGTAGTTCTCGCTGTCGTTTCTAACCTGCATGGATCAGAATCTTCCGTTGTATTTGAAAGAGATAAAATGTCTTTTCTTCATGAGTTGGTTTGAGAACAAAATGTTTTAACACAACATTCTTCTGCAATCTGAGTGCACCTTCTGCAGATGATAGCAGCCCCAGAGCTCTGAAACCAATTCTGGCAGTGTAACATAATAAAAAACAAAAGACATCTCAGAGCTACAGAAGATTTGAATTCTCAATCCCTTAATGCTTTGGAGGACAATAAACGGATCTCAGTTGTCATAGAAAAATAAAGTTTCATTAATAATAGGTTGATGTAAATAGATGAATTGATGTTTAAGAATCTTGTTTTTGCCTTTTGTGAATTGATAGTCAATGGTTGCAAAGAATTTGGTTATTGAAAATATGTGATGATTATTAAGAACTTTACCCTCTCTTGTTCCTTTTGAAATGGAACTATTCCCTAAACTCTAGCAGTGGTAGGATTCATTTATGTAATTGAAATTATCTTTGCTGTGAAAGTGAACAATAAATTATTAGTATACTTCTCCCTCAGTTGCTGACTGATTTGAGATCTTTACGAACCGCAGCTGTTATCATCAATGGTGAACTTTTTGAATGTGATGTCTAAATTGTAAGTGCTTTTGCAGGTGTCGTAATCGGTTTTCGCCCGGGTACGAAATTTTTACTTGGCGGGAAAAATGATGTGAATAAATGATTTTTAAAATGTTTTGGGAGTCGCCATCGGCCTTTTGGGTCAGGTAGGTCGAATAACTAAAAATTATATTTTAAAATAGTTTTTAAGAAAACATCAGTTAAAAGATAAACTGGTCTGCGTTTTAACCAAAAATTCTTTCTTTTTAATAATAAAAAGGGATTTGTGATCGATTACGTTTAGGGAATGATTAGCAACCCCACAAAGCCTAAAATTGGTACTCATTACCTATAAATTGTCTCTATTTTTGGAAATTTAAAAATTTAAAAATATATTTAATTCATAGTCATGTTATTTTAAATTTATTAATATAACTTTAAGAAAATATATTAATAAGATATTTATTTACTTAGAAATATCAGAAAATGACTTCTATGTGTTTTAAGACAGCCCATTTCTTAATATTAAAAAAATAAATAAATATTAATAAAATAATAATTAAAATAAATTAGTATATAATTTATAAAAATAGGATATTTATTTATTTAAGAATATCATAAAAGGACTTCTAGGTACTTTAAGACAGCCAATTTCTTAATATTAAAAAATAAACAAATATTAAAATAATTTATATAAAATTAAATTTATTAATAGGATTTTTATTTAATATATATAAAAATAAAATAAATATTACTAATTATATTTTTATATGACTAAGATGAAAATAAAATAATAATGAAAGTAATAATTTAAACATATTGAAAGTAATAAAAAAACAAAATAAAATTGCAAATAAATAAAGATCAAAATAAAAGAAACTAAACTTATAAAATTAAATTGCAAAATATATAAAACCTATGGTCAAAATTAGAATTATATAAAAGTCAGTTATTAAATTATAAAATATAAACAATTAATTGACATAGTTATAAATATTATATAGTATAGACATTAAGAGTGTAATTTAACACTAAATATTAATATGGGACAAATATAAATTTAATAAAATTATAATGGGTGAATCATAATATTTATCCTAAATTATTAATCGAGATTAAGAATAATAATAATAAAATTAAAAGGACTAATTGTGATATTTATCCTAATATATATATATATATATATATATATATATATATATATATAAACAAGAAAGGATTAATTTGAAATAAAATAAACTTCGAATATAAAATTATAAATGTCCATAATTTTAATTCGATGACTGATATAGAAGTTTACAAAATTAATGTTCTAAATATGTTATTTTACCATATATATAAACATGTAAGGGATTAAATTATAATTTTAACAAAATTTAAAGATCGAATTAAAAGAATTGAAAGTTGATTTAAGTGACTATAATGCAAAGTTTCAAAATAGTGAGTATTGCGGAAAAGGTTTGGCCATTAGTGAAATTACACACATACCCCTCCTAAAATGGTGGCATTTGGGAAGGGGTATATAAACCCAATGGTCGGCCCTTAAGGGCCCTTAAGGTCCGCTTAAGGCGACCGACAGCCGTGCTCCGACGTCGGTTACCCCGCCGGCCACCACCTACGGTGGCCGGAATATACAAAATTACCCCACCTTAAAGATCTAAAACACCAAAAGCCGAATCTAGCCTCATTTTCTCCTTAAAACCCCTTAATATTTTCTAGATCTAGGTTAATACCTTCGGTTCTTTGGGGGTTTGATGGCGATTTGGGGTTCTGATGATGGTAAACTATTACACTCTCTTTTTTTTCTCTTCTCGTTGATGTGTTGTTTGCTTGCTGTCGTGGTTGGTTGCCCTCGTTATTTCTTTTTTTTTTCTCTTTTTCTCTCCTTGTCGTTGTTGTCTCTTCTCTGTAGGATCGGTGGCTTTTATAGCCACCACGAACGCCATTCAGACTGGTCACAACAGGGTTTCTCGGTGAGTCACCATAGCTATGGTGGTGACTCACCATAGAGCTCGACGTGGGGGGCAGCTGGCTCTTCTGGAGGTTTCATCGAGGCGACGACATCGTGGTTGCAGCGGATTGGGTCACCTGGCAGTGGGAACGTTGGCAGTGACGTGGCAGAGGTGGCTGAGAGCTCCTTTTGTCCAAGGTGGTGGTTGGTAGCTAGGGTTTAGAAACCCTAGCAGTAACCCTAAATGGGTTATATCTTGCTGGGCCTAGTGGGTTGGCCTGGCAGGGAAACGGGCTCCGATTTTGGGCCTTTTAAATTATATTTTTAATAATAATAATAATAATAATAATATATAATAATAATAATAATTTTAATAATAATAATAATAAAAATAAAAATATTATGAAAAAATTAGTGTTTACAGCTGCCCCTCTTTGCTCATTTTTGTGTTAATAAGAATAGAGCAAAGACGAAAAAAAACAATAATTTTTTCATTTAGCTTCTTTTGAGTAAGATGGAAATATTGAAAACATTTTGTCCAGATGTCTTATAAATGGCCCTGAGGTTTTGAAAATATCAAAAAGCTCCCGAAGGCTTTTTGAAAACATCCTGCACTGTAGGTCTTACAGATGACCCGAAGGTTTTGAAAATATCAAAAAACTCTCGAAGGCTTTTTGAAAACATCATGCACTATAGGTCTTACAGATAACCCGAATGTTTTGAAAATATCAAAAAGCTCCCGAAGGCTTTTTGAAAACATTTTGCACTGCAGGTCTTATGGATGACCCGAAGGTTTTGAAAGCATCATGCACTGAAGGGCTTACAGATGACCCGAAGGTTTCGAAAATATCAAAAAGCTCCCGAAGGCTTTTTGAAAACATCCTGCACTGCAGGTCTTATGGATGTGAGAAATAGTTTACTAAGTAAGAAACTATGGAAATCGTTTTCTTACTATTCAACAATTTCATTTTTAGAAAAGATTAAATGAGAAACTTTGGAAATCGTTTTCTCATTATTTTTCAAAATAACATGTTGTTTGGGTAACATGCCCCAATCTCAAGATAATACTCATTCTTGTGGATTGCGTCCATCTTTTCTTCAGATGTTTGCGTGATTCCTGTATTTGAGGTTTTGAATTCTACATTCTTCTTGTAAGGTATTTTCATCATGAATCTTCTTTTTCATACGAAGATCTGTAAAACTTCATGTTTGAATGCACTCAGATGTATCAATGTAATGCATTGTCTATTGTGTAAATGGTGTTCTTATGAATGCATAAATGTTAATGCAATCTTCATTTGACTTCAAAGTGACGAACTCGGTCTTCCTTCACTTGATCATTTATTTCCAGGGTTACCTTTGGATATCAGTGTAGCAACTTATGCTATATTTCCTTTCTGAAGAACCATCTAGTCAGCTTGTATCTTTGTATCTTCTTTGCTTCATGAAAGTCTCAGAAGAAAAGTTTCATTTATGGAACTCTTGCCGTAATCAGAAATCTGACCTTGATGCCCCATTTTGTCTTTGATAACATCGGCTTTCTTAGTTTGGACTTGTGTAAAAATCCAATAAAGCGTTCATCTTTGAAAAGAGAATCTATCATCTTCGAAGAGAGAATCTATCATCTTTGAAGAGTGTAGATGTAGATATGTCTGACTCAGCGGGGATTAATTAGGGGAGTAGAGTCTGTTCTAATTTGACTTTTGAAACACATCACAAGGAGGATTTATCCCAATTCCTTTCATGTTTCAACATCTAATCAGATCTCGAACAAGGCAACTTGGACCATATCATGTCGAGATGCTTAACAACAACGTGTCGTTCAACCTTAGTTGGCTCCACTAGTTTCTTGTTGTTAAAATTTCAGCTTCCCTTATGTGGAAAGAAATCTTTATCATATCTCACTTATAACCTTAGGGTTGAAGAAGTCAGACTTTATCTTGCATCAATAAATGGAAACCATATGATTATAACATTGGTTCAACATCAAAATAACTAGTTCAAACATATTTATCCAGCTGTGACTTCTGCATAGATGTTTCGTAAAACATTTGACAACACATTCATCATTTCCTATGGCTTCTACACAGATGTTCGTAAAACATTTGACAACACATTCATCCAGCTGTGGCTTCTGCGCATATTTTTGGTCAATGAAGCTCTTTACATAGTGTTCAAAGCTTTTGTATAATGTCACAAGACCACTTAAGAACAAAACTCAATGGGGAGACAAGTGAGATATTGGCGTGTTTCATGACCAAAAAGTTGGTCAAATTCACAAAATATGCTAGTGTTGAATTGAATAAGAGATACCAATTGATCTTGATATCATCTCGAGCAAGTGTGATATCGATCACGTTTTCTTCCATAATGAATATTTTAGGAAGTAGAAATACATCAACTATAAGAGCCATGTACAAAAAGAGGTCCATGGAATTCTTGATCTTGTAGATGAAACGCACATGATAAACCAAATAGATGAAAACTCAGTTCACCCTGGCTGGCAATGATAACTCCAGTAACAACGGGAATAAGGGTAATGTACGTAAGCCGAGCCTCCATCTTCAATGTCATCAAGTAAGCAAAAACTGTTGTGAAAAAAAAATAGTTTCGTAGCCTCAACAGTATGGTTGAAACTAACTATCATGAATCTTAAAGAAATATGTTTAATCATCATCGAAACACATAATACAAAATTCAAAGCCGAGATTTTGATGAACTGAACCCTGGATCGAATGGTCTATATGGGGATCATCTTTATTCATGCAACTGTGATGTATCTTAACAAAGAACACGTTGTCATGTGATACATGGTTAAGAAGATTGGGTATTTGAAACCATATTTGCTGAGTAGATATTTGTTCAACACCAGGACCCTGATGTATTTGCTTGATGAACGAAGCAATTATGTATAGTCAGTTCCACTATCACTGGTTCACCATGTTCATTCTTAATACCTTTCTATCTTATTGGTAATATTTGCTCAAGTCAATGATCTTTCCAAAAGATGATATGGATCTTCAGCATGCCCCAGTATTGGCTAATACAAACGTTCAAAATGTGTCAACATTCGTGATTCTGATTGAAAGGGGCTTTCGGCACGCTCCAACATTTGCTTCTTGTTGATCGGAGCCTTCAAAATGCCCCACATGGATATGTCTGAAGTAACCTTTAAAATGCTCCAACATTTGCTGATGCAGATGTTAAAAGTGTACTCCACATTACTTCTTGCTGAGATGAGCCTCCAAGAATGCCCAAATATTCATATTGCTGTGAGCCTTTAAAATGTCCCACCTGTATTATTTCTGTTTGAATTAGGCTTTCAAAATGCCCCAACATTCTAAACTGTAAGTCTTACTCTCAATGTTTGTTTTATTTGAATCTCATGATCCCCGCGAGGTCCAATTTTGCTAATGCACTATTGTGGGTACTTGTGGCTTTATTCGTGCCCCAAATCTATTTATCTTGAATACTCTCATTCTGGTGTCACTAAACAACAGTGTTGTCAAGTAATTTGAGAAATTCTCTTCATGTTGTCACAGACTTAAGAAGTAATCAATCATTCTGACAGAAACATCTGGGATATGTGCCTCTTCTGAATGAGGTGCCCATTTTTTGGATCTGGATGGATCTAGTTGGACAAAGTGGTATAAATCACTTGGTAAATCATTCCAGGCTGACACAGTGAACCTTGTTTTCAGTGAAGGCTATTTCTAGAATATACTTTTCTCTGATTATGAAGCGATCTTTCAGAATGATTTCACAGATATTGATAGTTCTTCTGATATCGAGGAAATCCTGAATTCTGATTCTGGTGAGGAGAATAAACTGTTATACTTGACAAAAATGGGATGCTCAAAGGCTAAGGCTTCAATAGCCATGGAGATATGTGGTATGGATTCATCAATTGCAGAGTTGAAAAATTTTATATGTACTGCTCAAATGGCTAAGGCTGCTGACGCACTTCTTCCGGTAGAAGATAAGAAGCCATTATGCAATGACCCCAATTACAAGAAAATGAGAAACTCGGGCTATGATTTTTGGAAAAAGAAGAAGTAGAGGAAGCTTGAAAAGAAGCTTCTTAATGAAGACGATCATGCAATTCATTTTCCAAATCCAATGATTGGTTTTGGGGTTTTTACCGAACCAGATCAGATAACTCAAATAACACTTCCAAAAGATGCTATTGTGCCTCTTTATTTCTACTACGAGGACGTAGCACTTGTTCCAGTTGGAGTTTGGACCGAAATGTCACGGTATGTATACGATGTAGAGCCATAATTTGTAGATTCAAAGTATTTTGTGTTGTACGGAAAAGGGGCTATGATCATAATCTGCCAATTGAGAACATATTTCCTCTTATTCTGCTTCCTCCACGCACCATACATGATGCTTTTCTATTGACAAGAAACTGGTGGCCTTCCTAGGATCCAAGAACAAAGTTGAATTGTTTACAAACATGTACAGAAAGTGCCAAATTGACAGAAAGGATCCGTAAGGCTCTTGAAGCTTATAACGATGAGCCACTTTCCAGTGTTCAGAAGTATGTTCTTGATGAGTGCCGAAAATGGTATCTGGTATGGGTTGGAAAGAATAAAGTTATTCCACTTGAACCTGATGAGGTGGAAATGCTTCTAGGTTTCCCTAAAAACCATACACGAGGAGGAGGATCTGCTAGAGACATGTTCCTCAGTGGTATCAATGTTCTGTCTTTTTTCTATGAGATCAGTAATGTAGAGGTTGCCTTCTACTGTCTTGGCATATCCTTTGAAAACAAATGCGCAAGAACTGAATGGTGATCAATTGGAGCAATTAATGAGTAGATTTGGCGAATTCGACCTTGTTGTTGGTGGCATCCAGTGTAACAAATTTACCAGAAGAAATAAACATCGTCGGGATGGACTAGAAGGTTTTTGTTGGCACATTTTCTTACAATGGCTGCTACAATAACTGCCTCTTCTGCTGCTTCAAGATACACACCTAAATATCCCACTCTGCTAAGGGACATGGATTGATAGCTGGGGAAAATAATTTTTCTGGTGATGCTTATCGCCCTCAGCATGAGATAAGTGATAATCTTTCTTGATGGATTGCTAATGATGTCACATAAGAGCGTCACAAGTTCAATTCTCAGGATTTTCTGGACTCTCAAACCCATTGTCTTCAAGAAAGCTTCATCATTATGGCCTTGCTTATTCTTTTTCTACAATAGAAGTAGAATATGCAACAATTTACTTCAAGGACCTTCCTCATTTGAGAATGTCCTGTTTGAAAAGGTTTTTTTCTCCTTTCTTTATCGAAGAATGATAGAATTTTGTAAAGTATTGCCTATTTTAGGTTCACAATAGAATCAAATCATAAGCAATGAATTAAATAAATCAACTACACTTTTAAATTATTCAAAAATCATAGTCATATGGCAAGTGTCAAAATTATTGATTGTTTTAAGGTGTAGGTTGAACCCCCCTTTTATCATTTTTCATATCATGCATTAAAGATTTTAAAAACCAATATTTGCAAATAAAAATCAATCTTGAGAGGCGGAATGAATTCTGAAGATATTCTCTTTTAATTAGATGCCTTTAATCTTGCTTTGCTTGACTTGGATCTGCTTTGCTAGGGATTTTTCCATAAGACTCATTCATCTCCAGTATTTCTTGCGCTTCTTGTTGAATATGAATCTTTGAACTAATTGTACTTGATCAATTTTGTAACTTGAGGCTCCATGAGTCACTCATCTTGGTTCAATTTTTCCTTTTTTCCTTTTTTTCTTTTTTCCTTTTTTTTTCTTCTTCAAGTATAATATTTCTTGACAGAATCTGAGTTTATTTGGTTTCTCAGAACTTTCCCCTCCATTTCTGCCAAAATCAATACTCCTCCGAAAAAGGCCTATTTTTTACAACATATGACTTCCCAAATAGGTATCCATTTCCCACGGAAATCTTTATGTATAGGCAAGATCTTTTTAAACACTAGATCACCTCTTGGAACTCTCTCGGATGTACTTTCTTGTTATGATCTTTCATCATCCGTTTCTGATGCATCTGCCCATGGTAAACAGCTTTCAATATCTTCTCATCAATAAGGTTTAATTGATCAAATCGAGTTTGGATCCCTTCAGCCTCTTCCAATTTTAGCTCTTTCAAGATACAAAGTGATAAGATCTCAAATTGGTAAGACTGAACAATAAGGTGTTGCCCCAGTGATGTTCAAACAGTATTTCGATATGCATATAAGGCAAAATGTAGCTTCTCGTGCCAATCCTTATAAGTTTCAGTGATATTTGTAATGATCCTCTTAATGTTCTTATTTTCTCTTTCAACTGCCTCATTCATCTTTGGGCGATATATCAATGAGTTTGCATGCTTAAACTGTGCACAAAGTTCAATCGTCTCATACATAGAAGAGGTATCTCCAGAGGGATGAATATTCAAGATTAACTTTCATTTACATGAAAACAATATAATTAATGCATGATATATTTATTTAAATCAATCACTTTTTCCTTCTTTGAGTATGCCCCAATCACTCGAATTTATCTTCAATAAATTGATCCATGATGCCTCATCTCGTCTCTTCTTGCAGGAAGATTCACGGATAATTGAAAGTTTGGTTCTTTTGAAGTCTTTTGGTTTTACCAGTATGATGGTTTTGTATTTGGAAGGACAAAAGTGTGACTTATGAAGTCATGTATATGGTGGAAGGTAGTATCATAAACCAATCAACTCTACCCAAGAAGGTAAACATCTAGAGTTGGTGTCTCAAAAAGAGGTAGAGACATTTCTTCAGAATCTCAGATAAATGTAGTGTCAGGATTTGGTTTTGTAAGGATCAAGTAATTGGCGTTGGGTGGGATATGGAAAGATATAATTTTATCACTTGCCAAAGATCTATAACTCTTGAAAAATTAAAAGAATACTTAATCTACTTGATACTAAAAAATTTCAAGATTAAAATTTGATTCCTTGCTCATAACCATAAAAGCAACACAAATTTATTTATTGTACAAAAGGCGGAGAAAATGAACAAAAAACAAGTTCAAATAAGATGCTGAAAATGAAAGGTACAGTGGTAGATATCAACTTCCACTTGTTTATCTATCATGCCTCATTACTCTTATAATGTTGGGTGTGTAATCGACCCACAATTTTCATCCTTATTTGCCTCCCCATTTCTTGATCATTTCTTGGATCAAGACTCCCTTCTTAACAAGCGTCTCTATTTCATTTAACAGTGGCCAACAACTCCCTGTTGAATGCCCCTTCACCCCCAAGTGAAAATTACAGAAGCTATTTTGATCGTAGCAATGGGTAGAAGGGTTTGGTGGTACTTTCGTTGGCCTTGGTGTGATGTATTGAACTTTAACCAAATAAGGGTGCAAGTCTGAAATGGAAGTTTGGAACACTTCAAAGTTTTTCTTGATCACATGACTTTCTTTGGTCGATCCGAATAACTACTTGCTCTTTTTCTTTTACAATTGCGATGACTTTGGATGCTACATTCATTCACATCATCAGCTTTCGCTCTTTGATCCTTCGGGTTTCTGGATGTGACTTTTGAGTTTCTTTTGCTGATTATATTTTCAATTAATTCACCATTTGTCATAAGACTCTCGAATTCCTTCGTAGAATTTTCCGACATTAACTGAAAGAAATGAGCATAAATGGAATTCCGAAACATGTGTGATATCTCTTCTTCTAACATGGGAGGTTGCACTTGTGCTGCCACTCATCTCCATCTTAAGGCATACTCTTGAAACCTTTCATTGGCTTTCTTCCTTACTCTTTGAAGATCTATACATGTTGGAGCCAAGCCTTTAACATACCGATATTGTTCCAAAAATGAATCAACTAAATCAACCCATCTCTTGATCTGTTTTTGGGTCAACTGATTGTACCATACTACTGCTGGTCCAATGAGGCTATTATGGAAGGAGTGAATTAACAAATCATCATAATTTAAATATCCTTCCATTTTTCTGAAAAATATTCTCAAATAGATTAGGGGACAAATGATGCCATCATATTTCTCAAAATCAGACATTTTGAATTCATGGGGAATAATCAAATCTGGAACAAAGCTGAGCTCTCTTACTTTTAATTCTTTGTGGGAAGTATTAATACCTTTCATATTTCTAATTGCTTCATCCATCCTCTTGAATCTCTCCTCATATTGTGAATAATTAATGAGGCTATTCTTTGGGCTCAAGTGGGATGCCCCAGGGTTTGTTATCATTCTCGACTCTTCAATCTGATAGTATGGTTGCTCTTTATCAATTATTATCTCTTCTTTATCAGATGACACCCTCTAAATAATTTGATTTGATCCATCTGGTACTACTTTGTTCTTTGTATCCCGAGGTAACCATGTCAATTGTTCTGACCACTGATCTTGTAGTCTTTCATAAGATTGCTTCATTGTTTTCATGATGATGGTACAGTAATATGAATGAATGGTCTCAGTTTTACTGTTACAGAAACTTCCCAGGAATTATTTACATGTTTTTTTTATAATTAATGTATATAACAATACTTAAATAAATAAAAATGTAATATAAATGCGAAAATGCATAAATAATAATGCAAACTGTGTAATACAAAGACAAATATCAAAGTACAAATGCAAAATGAAAATGCAAAGATGTGAAATGCAAATGCATGTATGAAAATGTGTTACTCAAGAGTGATCATCTTAGAACAGATTTCATTGAACACAAAAGTTTTCGTACATCAAACAAAACTTTTACATGTAGGGGATAGCTTTTACTCCTAATTTCTCTATTTCTTTTAAAAGCCAAATTAACTTCCACTCATGTTCAGGTGTGGAGTTATCCATCTGCTTTAATTCTCTCGTGAAGCCAGCTAAGTTCACCAGCTTATGAGCCACATTGCTTGTTTAAGCAGCAACTAGCTTCATGACATTGTCTTTTTCCTTCATCTTCTGTGTCAATTCTCAGAATTGTAGACAATGTTGTTCATTTTTTCTTGTGAGAGAATATTTGTTTTCAAGAAGTTCTCGTACAAGATTTCCATAATCATCTAAACATTTCTTCAATGTCTTGTTCTTGGCTATAGTAGATTTTATTTCAGTATCAATCTGATGTTGATGGATCTGATATGATGCTTCCATATTGGTCATAGCACTATTCAACCTTTGATTGTCGACTTGATATTTTCTCGATTCAATGAAAGTTGTATTGAGTCTTTCTTCTGCAACTCGTAAATCATGAAAAAACTTGTTGGCTCAACCTTTATGTATGTTGCAGTTCTTTTTCAGTTTGGTGACCCCTGTTATCCACTCTTCTGGGGTGTTTCCTATACAAGCATTTTGAAAGGTTTGACTGACCTTCTGGAAATCTTCATGCATGGTTTCCATTTTGGTGCTCAATTTACCATTTTCAATCTTTAAATGACATATTTGAGCCTCAAACCTCAGCAAATCTTCTTCTTTCTTGGTGCCCCTACTGATGCTCTTATCTTTGACCACTTTTGGTATTAATTTAGTAGGACCTTCAGTTACCCAACTAGGTCGATCATTTATCATAAATTGTAAGGTTCCATGATCCAAAAGACTTTGGACTCGATGTTTGAAGGCAAGACAATTCTCGATGGTATGTCCTTGAGCTCCGGCATGATATTCACAATAAACGTTGATGTCATACCAATTCGGATACGGAGGTTGGAACGACTTTATGTAGTACGGGGTCACTTCTCGCGCTTCAAGTAGCTTCTCATATAACTCTTTATATGATATAGGGATATCATCAAAATGAGAACTGCCTTTTGTCTTGGATTGAACCTGAGTTTTCGACGTCGGGATCAGACTATTCTTTGACGATTTCAGAATACATGATTTCTTCTCATCTCTGGGAGCTTTTACAGTTGTCACCATTTCTTTGGTATCTCCAGACAGTTTATGAATACGAATGATGACTGTCTGTAATTTCTCAAATTGGTTAGAATCCGAAGTTCTTTGTATATATGAGATTTCAGGGTTATGTTTGTTGACCTCTCTCTCTTTTTGTGCATGAATCTCTTTTCCTTTGGCCAAAACAGATATTTTATCCATCATCTTGGACATCTGCTCTCTTTTTTCTTGTATCTCCTTTTTCTCTTCAATGGGCATACAATCTTTGGGTGCATAGCTCTCCTCTATCCTCGGAGTTCCCTCAGGATGTCATTCCATGGTTGCGTCATATTTTGTTTGATCATAAAACTTTTTGTCCATTTATGAAGTCTTTCTAATTTGATGAACAGTCTTTCAAGTCAACACGTTTTGGTTATGCCATGATCATGCAATGCAAACAAAAGAAATAAATATAAACAAGTTAGAGCAAAATAAAATGTATGAAAAAAATAAAAAGAAAGAAAGAAAAATAAATTGGTTAGTACTAATTAATGGAAAGAAAATATACTATCTATTAAGGTATAAATCCTAACCTCATGCTTTCTAGCTCCATGCTTTATTTGAAAAAAAGTAACCTAATTGCATGATTTCTAGTTCGCATGCATTTATTCATAAAAATAAAATTAAAAACTAGATCTTATTTCTCCTTTTGTGTACACCTACGGACAGAGGTTTAGTATTGTCTTAGATTAGGTGAATTTCTAGGGTTCATTATATGCAAGGTTTCGGTTCTATGAGTAAAGGTACTCGAACTGTCCTTGTTGATGCCCCCATGGGCTGCCAAACCCTCAATCCTAGTCCATTACAGATTTAAGCAGATCGAGTTCAATTCGAGGGGATACATTTCTCTATGCCTGACACGGAGAATAAATTCTCACGAAGACATAGAGCATATGAACCCCGAAAGTTACTTGCTAGGTCTGACACAGAGAATAAATTCTCACGAAGACGTCGCTTTCACTCCCACTTAAAAGGAACAAGCTTGATTATAAAGCTTTATGTTATGCAATGCACGTGTTGTGTGTGAGGAGAAATATTCAAACCTTTGACAAACAAATAAAAATGAAATTTAATAACTGAAAATAAAATAAAAACAATTAATAAAGAAGAATATAAAAATATTATGAAACCCATTAGTAATAAAAAATTTTGAAAGAAAATAACTATAAATTAAATAATTTCTAATTTCTAATTTATAGAGACAATTTATAATTAATTTCAAAGCTTGACCAGGTCTCCAGCGGAGTCGCCAAGTTGTCGTAACCGATTTTCGCCCGGGTAAGAAATTTTTACTTGGCGGGAAAAATGATGTGAATAAATGATTTTTAAAATGTTTTGGGAGTCGCCATCGGCCTTTTGGGTCAGGTAGGTCGAATACCTAAAAATTATCTTTTAAAAGAGTTTTTAAGAAAACATCAGTTAAAAGATAAACTGGTCTGCGTTTTAACCAAAAATTTGTTCTTTTTAATAATAAAAAGGGATTCGTGGTCGATTACGTTTGGGGAAGGATTAGCAACCCCATAATGCCCAAAATTGGTACTCATTACTTATAAATTGTATCTATTTTTGGAAATTAAAAAATTCAAAAATATATTTAATTCATAATCCTGTTATTTCAAATTTATTAATATAATTTTAAGAAAATATATTAATAAGATATTTATTTACTTAGAAATATCAAAAAATGACTTCTAAGTGCTTTAAGACAGCCCATTTCTTAATATTAAAAAATAAATAAATAATAATAAAATAATAATTAAAATAAATTAGTATATAATTTATAAAAATAGGATATTTATTTATTTAAGAATATCAGAAAATGACTTCTAGGTGCTTTCAGACAGTCTATTTCTTAATATTAAAAAAATAAATATTAAAATAATTTATATAAAATTAAATTTATTAATAGGATTTTTATTTAATATATATATATATATAAATAAAATAAATAAATAAATAAATATTACTTATTATATATTTATATGACTAAGATGAAAATAAAATAATAATGAAAGTAATAATTTAAACATATTGAAAGTAATAAAAAACAAAATAAAATTGCAAATAAATAATGATCAAAATAAAAGAAATTAAACTTATAAAATTAAATTGCAAAATATATAAAACCTATGGTCAAAATTAGAATTATATAAAAGTCAGTTATTAAATTATAAAATATAAACAATTAATAGACATAGTTATAAATATTATATAGTATAGACATTAAGAGTGTAATTTAACACTAAATGTTAATATGGGACAAAAATAAATTTAATAAAATTATAATGGGCAAATCATAATATTTACCCTAAATTATTAATCGAGATTAAGAATAATAATAATAAAATTAAAAGGACTAATTGTGATATTTATCCTAATATATATATAAACAGGAAATGATTAATTTGAAATAAAATAAACTTCGAATATAAAATTATAAATGTCCAGAATTTTAATTTGGTGACTGATATAGAAGTTTACAAAATTAATGGTGTAAATATGTTATTTTACCATATATATAAACATGTAAGGGATTAAATTATAATTTAAACAAAATTTAAAGACCGAATTGAAAGAATTGAAAGTTGATTTAAGTGACTATAATGCAAAGTTTCAAAATAGTGAGTATTACGGAAAAGGTTTGGCCATTAGTGAAATTATACATATACCCCTCCCAAAACGGCGTCGTTTGGGAAGGGGTATATAAACCCAATGGTCGGCCCTTAAGGGCCATTTTTTTCTCATTTCTTTCCTCTCTTTCTCTCTCCAGATGAGAGATTATAAATCTCTCTCGCTTCTCTTTAAACCCTCCACCGGAGGGAGTTGACCTCTGGCCGACAGTCGTGCTCCGACACCGGTCACCCCGCCGGCCACCACCCACGGTGGCCGGAATGTACAAAATTACCCCACCTTAAAGATCTAAAAAACCCAAAGCCGAATCTAACCTCATTTTCTCCTAAAAACCCTTAATATTTCCTAGATCTAGGTTTATACCTTCGATTCTTTGGGGGTTCGGTGGCAGTTTGGGGTTCTAATGACGGTAAGCTATTCCACTCTCTTTTATCTTTTTTTGCTTCTGATTGATGTGTTGTTTGCTTGCTGTCAAGGTTGGTTGCCCTCGTTATTTCTCTTTTTTTCTGTTTTTCTCTCCTCGTCGTTGTTGTCTCTTCTCTACAGGATTGGTGGCTTTTATAGCCACCACGAACGCCATTCGGACCGGTCACAGAAGGGTTTCTCGGTGAGTCACCATAGCTATGGTGGTGATTCACCATGGAGCTTGACGTGGGGGGCAGCTGGCTCTTCTGGAGGTTTCATCGAGGCGGCGACGTCGTGGTTGCAGCGGATCGGGTCGCCTGACAGTGGGAACGTCAGCAGTGACGTGGCAGAAGTGGCTGAGAGCTCCTTTGGTCCAAGGCGACGGCTGGGAGCTAGGGTTTAGAAACCCTAATAGTAACCCTAAATGGGTTGTGTCTTGTTGGGACTGATGGGTTGGACTAGCAGGGAAACGAGCTCTGATTTTAGGCCTTATAAATTATATTTTTAATAATAATAATAATAATATATGCTAATAATAATAATTTTAATAATAATAATAATAATAATAATATGAAAAAATTAGTATTTACGGCAGGCATGTGTTCTGAATTAATTTCAAATGTGGTATAACTGAAACATGGCGTAGGGTCTAAGGCTCTGGTCCTAGTCTCATTTGGAACTGAAGTTTAAGAAGGCTACAGTGCTTATGATTGATGCAAATATTTTGGTCCAGAGGAATAATCTGCAGATGAAAACAGTATGGGGGACATAGGTGTCAGGTTACATGCATCTACTTAGTGATCAGGTTTGGGTTGTACTTGGGGGCATCAATAGTACCTTGTATAAAACTTTTTTTTTAACATTCCTCTGCTGTCCCCATTTACTGATCTTGTGAAATAACATCATTGTTCATGCATTCCGGATTAGGGCTGTAAATGAGACGAGATAGATCACGAGCTATTCGAGATCGACTCGATCAAGGCTCGATAAATACTCGGATCGAATGGACTCGACTTGAGCTCGAGGTCGACTCGAGTTCTTAACGAGCTGAAACGAGCTACTCGATATTCGACTCGAAAAGCTCGTGAGCAGCTCAAAAATATAATATATTAAGATTTTCTTTTAAAAAAATAAGTTAATAATAATATTAATATTTATGTATTGATTTTTTTTAAATACAGTAAGATTTCATATATTTAAGGTTCATGTTCGAGTTTGAGGCTTTAATCGAGTTAAGTTTAAGATTTTTTTTTCATTTCGAGCCTTTTCGAGCTGCTCACGAGCTTCAGTTCAGGATTTCGAGTTCGAGTCAAGCTTGAAAATTTTAAACTCGCAAGTTTTCGAGTCGAGTCGAGCTCCATTTCAAAGTTTTCGAGTCGAGTCGAGCTCAACAATACTCGAGCTCAACTCGACTCGTTTACACCCCTATTCCGGATGCATTTCTATGGCAAGGGAGGATTTTTCACTGTCTGCAGTTGCTGTTTTACTCCCCCGTCACGACCAAAGCTTGAAACTTAGATCAAACCCTTGGGAAAAATTTGAACAGAGACAAAAACCACGTTGTACCAAAGTATCTCAAATTTCCACTGACAATAGCCTCTGTGTCTAAACTCTAGTTGTGGCCTTTATACAGAGCTAAGTTTCTCATGTTTTTACATCATGCTGATAAATAGTTAAACAATAATCAACTTAAAATAGTTAAACGGCCAGTTGATTTAGTGAGACGATACATTGAATTTCTTAAGCAATGTGAGATGTTCGAATCTTGACGTCATAAATGGAGAAAATTAGGTTAGGTGGGTCTTTCTTATTGAACCTTTGTAGTACTGATTTGATTTAATTGATTAATAAATTAGATGCGATTAAATTAAACAAATAATTCTTTTGTTCTTACATTCGTTGGTAGGAAATGAAGGCTTGTCTTATGGGTAGGTAGAAAGATGAAAGACATAACTTTACACACGAAAAATAAAGAGATTTTCCATAAATGTCAATGAGGCCGACAACTTAATTAAAAGTAAATGATAATGAGATAAATTCATCAATATCTAAAGTGATAGTAAAAGACACCAAAAAGTGGAACTTTTACTAAAAAATCATAATCCAAACACATTCATTAAAAGTTTAACAAAACGGGTTGAAAGTGACAGCAGAAGGGACTACCACAAGAACAACATAAGAGAAACATTACAACAAAGGATTGCAAAGCAAACACTTTTGCACCACTATTAAGAAAGAGCTTTGACCTAAAATATGATACATGTTACGAGTAAACCCAGCATCACAACAGAGCTTCTTCCATTGTTGTTCGTCTCGTTCTTTACCATCAGGACAAACCATCATCTCCATGTCAAAGAACAGTTTTGTTTCATCCAAATCTTCATTTCTCATTATCATTTCTATAATGATCACTTTGCCTCCCTTTTCTTTCTTCTCAATTGCCTCTTTACATCTCTCTAGTATTTGTACACACTCTTGGTCACTCCAATCATGCAATATCCACCGCAATTATTTACATGATCAACACAAGAAAGAGGTTAAGTTTTAATTTTCATGCCGAGTTCAGCGATGTAAGCTTGGGCTTAAAGGGGAAAAAACATAATAACAAAAATTATCCCCTAACATTTAATTAAATAATTATTTTGATTATTTTTTAAGAGTATTTTGATCTTTAGCATTGCGTTCTAAAATAGAGTTTTTTTGGACTAAAATGAAACACTGGATAAAAGTATTCTGGAAAAAATGAAACAAAGACTAAATGATTGTTCAATTGTATAGTAAATTTTTTTATCTTAAAATAAAATGTTGTGTGGTCAAAATGTTTAAAAAATATAAATGTGGAACGACTATTCAATGAAATATTATGAGAATTTTCTGGCATGCAAAAAAAAAAAGTTGGACTGAACTCGTGCAAATCCTACACTACTAACCTTGACCATGATTATATCTCCATGGGGAACTTCTTCAAGCATGTTTCCTCCAAGATACTTCACATTTTCACCTCCTTGCAAGCCATCCACCACATGGGGAAGATCAAACACCGTGAATTCCATTTCCGGAAAAGTCTTAGCAAGCACCTTGGTTATGGTTCCCGTCCCACCACCGACTTCATCCCCTCAAAAACTCCTTTGCACTTACCAAGCACGGCTCTCGCCGCCACAAGACCATCACTGGCCATCGCATCATTAAAGAAACGGTTCAGCCTCGGCTTGTGTCCGGCATAATCCCACAACGTCTCGCCATGAGCCGCAATGAATTCCGAAGGTTGCTTGTCGGTTTGGAGCCAACCACTGAGATATTCCCACGGTTTCATAAAAACCGGGTCAAGCATTGCTAGTATGAAGGGCCTTGAACTCATCGGATTGTCCTTCCGGAGAAGACGAGAAACGGGAGTGAGGGCATAAGCTTTTTGTCTGTCGTCGGTTCCGGATTCGGAAAAGAACCCGGAACGAACTAGGATGCGCATGAGCCGGTTGAGATAATGGAGTTTCAAGGGGTGGATGCGGAGGGCGGAGGAAGGTCTGAAATAGTGATGGGTTGGCCGCCGCCTGGTTGTGGATGATGTGGGGTATTTGAAGCTCAACAGCACACTTGAGTGACATTGAGCTTATGAATCCTGAATGTATAGTTCCAAATATAAGCCTGTGATTTGAAGCAACTCATCGAGATCAATCTCGTCTCCTTTCATCAAATCCATTTTTGTTTTCGTTTTACAAGTATTTGGTGCTGCTGAACCAGAAAATTTTGATATCTATTTATAGAGCTTGTTTGATAATCAACTTACCACCAAGAAAATCTATGCACCAACAATGACTAAGGAACGGTTATTTTTAGAAATTCTAGTTTCTAGCATGATGTCTACATGATTTTATGCTCGATTCATTTGTTGTTAAATAGTTAAAATTTTATTTTAAGTAGACACTACTTTATAATTGTTCTAGATTAATAAAAAAATTTAAAAAATTATATTTCGATTTGCAACTCCCAGCTTTCATTGTTGAAACAGATTGCAGGGAAGCAATTAACGTGTTGAAGGAGGAAGAAAATGAGTGGGGTAGCTCGTCTCTGATTCCACACATTGCGGACTTAATCAAAAGGAACTAGAGGATAGTTTTCAACCATGTACCGAGACGATGCAATACTGTTGCGGATGCAATGGCAAAAATTGCTCGACCAGTAGAGTTCGGAATTCGGTTTTACCAGCATCCACCGGAGGCCGTTGCAATGGCTTACGATGGGGAAGTTACTGCTTGCAGATAATAGGGTTATCTATTTTCATGCAAAGAAAAAAAAAATACATCGATGTAAATTTAGAATGATATAAAATATTAATAAATTATTCCTCTTAATACTTCTATTAATACATTTATTTTTTAATAATAATCAAATAATTTATATCAATTACATATAGAAGACAACACATGATATGATAACACATTCTTTCACCGTAAATGCTAAAAATAAAGTGGCAAGACTCAATATAAAGTTAAACTATAATAATAATTTTAGGATAAACTATGCGTTTAGTATTTAAATTATCAGTTTTGATCTGTTTTAGTACCTAAATTTTAAACTTTTCAAAATTATACCTAACATTTATTTTTTATTTCATTTTAGTACCCTCACCATAAAAAACTCAACGTGTTTAGTATCTAAACTATCAATTTTGGTATGTTTTAGTAACTAAACTTTTAATTTTTTTCAAAACTCAATGTTAAGTTTTGAACGGGTACTAAAATGAAACAAAAACTAAACGCATCAAAACTGATAGTTTAGATACTAAATACGTAATTTACCCATAAAGTTTCCATGAGTATAAAAATACAATGACAAATATCAATCTAATCTAAATATGCTGACAAATTTCAATGTCCACCTAAAATATAGGTTCAAATAATTTGTATTTTATTATTATTATTTTAATAGAAACCGCTAGTATTATTAAAAAGTAAAAATATCCGAAATTAAAATAAGAGTTTACAACTATCATCGTAAACTAAATACATAATTTGAACTTTTCCTGTAACATCGAAACTAGCCACTTTAGATCATATAAGAACCATACATGGAAAAGGTTAAAAACCCAACCAACACACTCGAACAAAAAATAGATACGAATAAATCTGATTGCATCGACAAACAAACTACAAAAGGAAATTAAGTTATTGAAAGACCACCAAAATTTCCAAATCATAGCCAATCACTATTAGGGATGGCAAACGGGTACAATTTCGTGGATTTCGCACCGTACCCGCTTCAATTGGGCTGGGGATGGTATAACTTTAGTGGGTAGTGGGCGGGTATGGATTTAGAAAGTGGTACCCGTCGTGGGTAGTGGGCAGGTAATAGGTTTGAGACCTTACCTGCCCCGCATCCACTCGCCCCGCATCCGCCCGCCCACTAAATATCCATTAAATTTTGGACCATTACAAATTTAGGTATAATTTTAGAGACTAATTTATAAATATTAATATTGTATAAGATATAACTTATAATTTACCCAAATATTAGGGATAAGTTTATGAATCAATTTTTTTCTTTCAAAACTCTCGTGCTTTGCTTGTTGGTTACTGCGTCGATATTTTGGTAGTTCTTCTTCTCTAAGTTTCAAACTCTGGTCTCCAGCTCATTCAAGTATGCCTTCTTCTTCTTTACTGTGGTATCCTCTGCAGATAGTAGAGTTGTATGTCATCTTATACACAGATTCAAAACCATCTTCCCCAATCTTGTTTGTTGTATCGAAGTTGTTTGTAGCCGTTTTAATTTGCCGTAAGGTGAATACTCTAGTTTTCAGATATAATCCTCTTAGCTCTGTTCAAGATACAAGGCTAATAGTCAATACTCCGTTATTTTGATTTTGATATTCTGCTGAATCTAAGAGCATTCATATATTGATTTTGATTTTTAAAAAACACGTTATATGTACGTATATTGAATTATCGATTTTGATATTCTTCTAAATTTAAGTGCATTCACACATTCTGCTGATTTTGAAAATTACGAATAATTAATGCATTATAATTTGTATAATAATGCAATGAAAAACAAAAAACATCTTGAAAAAAACCCAAAACCAATACAACTTAGATTTGATCTTCTTTTTCTTGATTGGGATAATGCAAAGGTAAAGATCCAAACACCAGACTATTTTTTACGCATCCTAGATCATTTGCTTCGATTTGTATAAGTTTTTTGGTTGTTGGTGTGGGGAAAGAGATGAAATCATGTTTTAATTTTGGGTAGGTGGAACTTTATTATAATTAGGAAAAGGTGCAGCAACAAACAAAAAGTCATTGATTAAATAACTCAGAGAAAGTTGTGCCCATAATATTTTTACAACTCAAAGAATAGATTTGTTTAGGTGTCTATCCAGCATTTGTAATTCTTATTGCCTTAAACTCTTTTTTTAAAGATAAGAATGATTCAATAGAGTCTTTCAATTGTCATTAAACTCCTTTTTCTTTGTAAATTCGTAACCCTAATTTAGGGTTATACGGACTGATAAAGCGTGCTCACGCCTTAAATGTAGACTTCTTCTGCGATAGCTCAGGATGAATAAATCGTGCCCACGCCTTATGCGAAAACCTCCTATGGTCTTCGAATATAGCCCAAATTTTTTTCGGGTTTTTGGATAATCCGAACATGATTTTTTATCGATCCATATCTGACTCGATAATCTGGAAAAAAAAATTCAGATACCCTATCAGAACTATCCAAAAATTAAAAAACGGATCGGATATCCGAATTTTTGGATCGGATGAACGGGTCGAATCGGTCGAATCAAATTTTTTTGCACACATCTAGTTGTCAGGTGGGTCTAGCCGAGTACGTCTCCAGTTGGATAGTGGGTGTGGGGATGGATTTGAGAATGTACAATTGGGCGGGTGTGGATTTGAAATTTTTTACCAATCATGGGTGGTGAGCAGTTGTGGATTTGAAATTTTTTACCCATCATGGGTGGTGGACGAGTGGTGGAATCAAAAATATTAGGTGGATATGGGGATGAGATATCCGCACCTGACCCGCTCGTTTGACATCGCTAATCACTATGAGAACCTATCCACAAACACAAAATCACTATTTCAAATTAAATCTGAAGTACATAGCAGAGAATATCAACAAAATTTCAAATAAGCGTCATCTTGATCAATCATGGCATAAAGGCAAAAATAAGCATACAACTCAAGCAAAATTAATTTTATTAAAAAAAACAAAAGAAAAACAAAGAAAAAAGAGAACCAGCGGTCGACAACCAACATCAAAATTGATGTCTAGCTAAACAATATCAAAGAAAAAATTTAAGGCAAAGGGGAGATCAATAATTTGTATTTAATTAATCTCTAATGTATATAAATAAAACATATATCATGGTGTAGATCTTTCAATATATATAATTAATAAATAGAGAAATCATATAATAAACGTTATACAATATGTTTAAATGTAAGAATTCATGTTACATATGAAAAACATACATTGATCATAAAGGTAATATCTATTTGAAATATATTGTATTTACAATAATATTCAAACGTTTATGTAGATGTTTTACTCGAACTCAAGATTTTTAAAATTGATAATAATTCTTTTAAACATTAATTTTTTTTATGTTATTTGATGTTGATATTAAGCCCAAAATCGTTTATAAATAGGAATTCTCAATGATGAAAATATGATAAAGTTGCCAATTTAATAACTAAAGTGGAATTCACACATTAAGAAAAAGAAAACAAATAATACAATACTTATTATGGATGATTATGTACGGATTTGTTAAATAGACTATTAATTTTTTTCAAGCGAAACCTCATAGATTTGTCTTCAATATTTTTTTAACCATGATAATTGAATTACAGTAATAAAAATGGAGGAATTAAAATTACAACACATCTAAAGAGAAATTTAGGGACAATAGTCACAAAAAACTCATACATAAAATTAAAATACTAAACCTAAAAATACGAAGAGAATGAAACCTTATAAACATCAGAACAATTCAGAAACCTTCTAAACATCAGAACAATTCAGAAACCTTCTCAACATCAGAACAATTCAGAAACCTTCTAAACATCAGAACAATTCAATAACCTTCATAAAACTACTTATGTCTGTCAAACAAGACGTTTTACGATGTAATAAAGGAGCAGTGAGTGAACCAAACAATTTAGCAAACTGTTTCGCTACACAATTCTAATTTTATCGACAAACGACCATTTACAAAAGATGAGATCTGACAATACGTGATTACTGACAAGCCATACAGAAAACAAAAGTCGTGAGGATCTTTGCGGAAGCACCAACACGACCGCAAAAGTATGCGAAAAACTTACCGAAAACCATAAGAAATTGTTCACGTGTTGTGAGTACTATAAAATATACGCAAATAATGTGCAAGTATACACAATCGCTCAAGTAATATAATGATGAGTGAGTATCGTCTCCACAGGGATTGGGTGAAATTACAAAAGTCTAACCAAAACAATGCACTATTCTATCTAAGTATAGTTAGTCTTGATATATACAAATGTCACGACAATGTAAATGTGTATGCTGGTGGATATGTAGTGATGGTATGATGGTGTAGCAAATGGAAATGCAATGGCAATGATGGATGTTTAATGTTGAGTATGGTGAAATGTCAAGGCAATGAAAAATGGTAAAAACAGTAAATAAAATGAAAAAAACATGAAAAGAAAATAATCTTCATGTGACAAGCTTCCAAGAGAATGAATGGTAGGGATTGATCTACGGATGCTAAACTTATTTCTCAAGTATATTTAAGTTAATTGGTATTTACTTACTCGACAGGGCTTTCCTAAAGTGTTCTAAAGAACCTAACAGAATAGGATGCCAAGGCATCTGCTCTCACTCAACGATGTTGGACAGCCTACCCTATTGATAAAGACACCTTTTTTAGTCGTTGAAATCATATCCTAGTCTCTTCCGAGATCTAAGGGATTAGATTATAATACTCCTAGGCCGTTTCAAAGCCCCTTGAAAATACTATAACCCATTGCTTATGAGGATTTTATCTTGCGTTTCTTCCGAATACTTACAAGTATTTTTAGCTTAGGATTCTTCCGAATACCTAACCTTCATCTAAGAAATGGACATTTCCATGCCTCTTACAAGCCTAGATGGTGAAGCATTCATAAGCAAAGCAAATAAAGAACCAAAATAAACTTAAATATACCATTAAAAATAAAGTTCAAACAACCATAAAATCAACCACCACCAAATAAGTTAGTTCATGGTGGGGTTCAAAATATCCAAACACAAAATCATGAAAATATTTGTTCCAACAACCCACAAATAAATATAAAATAGCAGCAAAAAAGGAAGTTGAGAAGAAGCCTTCGACGCACCACCGGAGGTCTGCTCTCGGCCACCGTGAACCACCTAGCTCGCTAGCTCCTTTCGACTCCTAGCTCGCCACTCCTTGGAGCTTTATCAATGGAGGAATGTCCCAAGGAAGAAGAAAGGAAAAGGAAAAATAAAAATCTGATTTTTGCTATCGTATATCTCCTCATTTCTCTCTCCCATGAGGTGTCATATATAATAAAAAATATCTAGGGGTAATGATGAGGTTGTTGGGTGCAAAATACCCCTCATACCCTTAGAATCACATGTTGGGTGTGAATCTTATCCTCCAAGTGGCAGTGATCCTTTGGCAGCTCTGGAAGGCGGTTACAACAGTCCTTCACGTGCAGAGATAGCTGTCCAGTGCCAACTATCCTTATGCAGAAATATTTTTTTCTTTTTCTGCGCCGGAAATGCCAAGACATTTCAATCTGCTTTAGAACCGAGTGATGCCGCGACATTACTTCCCAAAGAATCCTTTTTTTCTTGCTATTCCTTGCACACCACAAACAAACTGCACATTTCCCTCAAACAACACCATTAAGAAATAAAATAGTACAACCACCACAAATGCACTATATGCAACTACATGATCCTAAAATGCCTAAGATGAGCCTTTAAACAAACAATAACTTAAGTGAAAAAGGCCTTAAAAGTAACATTTTTAGGAAGTTAACACACCCTCAAACTTAAGTTATTGCTTGTCCTCAAGCAATGGATAGCAGTTACATAAGTAAAATGTCATGGCAATGTTCGACAGTAAGAAAGTAGGATAAAATTGAATTTCAACCCTCAAAAAAATAAGCTTCAACATGCTAGACTTATCAAGAATTCAAGTACTTTTCCCTAGGTCAAGATCCTTTGTGGTAGTGTGTGTGTGTGATTGTATCCAATCTATACTTAGCAAACTTAGACTATTTCTAATCAAGCCCCCTAGTTTTTGCCAAGGCATTTACTTATTCATTAAGCACATTTTTACTCCCTTTTCTTTGATTTTTTATGCTGTTACGAAGGGAGTCAGCTCATCACACCTACTCTCCCACACTCTAGATGAAAGGGAGCATACATTCCACCCCTGAACTAGTTAAGTAGAGTCATCCCGTGACTACTTTCATTCACTCATATGCACAAGGTTGCCATTTATTAAAGAAAGTTCCAGGCAATGCCACGACAAAGAGGAGTGTCCCTCTACAGCTATGCCTAAGCATTTATTCATAGTTTCATTTTTAAGGAAGTTTATTTTTTATTTTTCTTTTAAGAACAAAACTATATTTCAATGCCAAAACTAACTAGTGTTCTTTCATAGAAATTTTCTAAATTTTCTAAGTATAGATAACATACAAATCGTGTAAAATTTTTTCACAAAGAATCAAGTCCTAGAGTGAGTTCTATCATTCTCAACAGTAATTTACATTCAGATTCTAGCCTAACATTATCATCATCGGGTATCCTCAAAACATTTCATCTAACTGTCCTACCATTTTCTGATGCCATGACATAAACCTATGCTAATGCTATCATGCATATGACCTACCAAGAACCATACCTCCCCCAAACTTAAGGGAAGCATTGTCCTCAATGCTGAAAGAGAACTATACTAAATATAAACTATATGCCATGCAATGAAATACAACTAAATGAAAATGGATGCAAGAGAGGTACCTCAATGTTTACGTGGTGGTGTCGCCTTGGAGGTGCTAGCAGCTCCTCGTCGGGTGCGCTTGCGTATTGGTGCTGGGCTGGACTCGAAAGAACTGGAGTAATGACGCGCAATGCGTCCAGTCGTGGTCTTGGTGCGTCGACCACTACGTGGTGCAGGAGAAGAATTGGGTGCTGGGACAGGGCTGAGTGTTTCTTCGACAGGGACAGTGACCGGATACTCAGGAGTTTCAGAACGGTGCGAAGTAGGACTCGGATCATTAGCGGGAGGATCGGCTGCATCTTGTTCGGGCTCTGGAGATGCCTCGGCATTAAATGCCGGCATAATTTCGTCTGGGAAGGCAGGGAAATTCCGTTGACCGTGGGGAATAATTTCTTGAAACATTGATTCCACCTCAGCATCTCTATGCTTCACGTATCCAAAGAAGTTACGGATGTCACCGTGTAAAGCATGCAGGTGTGTCTGAGTCTGCATCACAGCTTCCTCGAGAGCAAGTAACCTTGCCTCGGCATTTGATTGTGTAGTACCTGTAGATTGCTCATGAACAGATTCTTTAGATTTAGGATTTTCAAGTCCTAATAGCAGTGGGAGTCTAGCTCTAGTGATGCCCGATAAACCAGGTAAAATTTCATCAAAAGCATTTTCCTCAACTTTTTTATTACGATATAAAGCAGTAATTAAGTTAAGAAACACCAAAGCACTTGCCTTTTTACCCAAACAGTCGTTAACTTACTGAACAATAATACGACCCACATGGATCGGACGGGATTCCATTATAGAATGTAAAAGCAATAAGCGTGAAAGTGATACCGTCGTATTGTCAGAAGTCGGCATGAGTTTATGCTTAAGGAAGTGATTCCATAACTTGGCGCGCGGCTGAAGACGTTCTCAGTTGACCGAGTATCGACTCGTTTGATGCCCATTCCACTCAGTGTTTTCAAAACAAAGGTCCTCCAAGACCCCATCGTATATGTTGCTATCAGTCTCCTCTTCGAACTTGGTATGGTTATCCACAACATCCTGCAAATGAAAATAACGATTAATAACAGAAGGTGTAAAACGGATCTGCTTACCTCGAACGAAGATGGAGTGTTGGTTGGGCTTGAAAATATTCGCGTAGAACTCCTTAACCACCGAGGCATTCACCGAACCAGGATGACAGGTAAATTTCTTCCACTTGAGCGGTGTCACGATGTCCATAACATCGGGTCCAAAATCACCATCAGTTTCCTCGGTAAAAATAAATCCTAACTCAAAAAAGAGTTTTCGATTTTTGAAGTTTTGGAACCGAGCCTTGGCCTCGTCATCTTCGAACTGTTGTCAAGCGGTAGTGTCGGTTGGAGCCGGTCTTGAACGCACCATTTTCGTGTGTATATGAAGCAAGAAAAATGATAAGGAAGAAACTTTTGAAAGCTTTAAAAACTTGGATATATTTTGGCTATGGAGAGAATAACAAAAGAAGAAGATGAATGAAGGAAAGAGAAAAAGTAAAAGTTAAAATGAAAAAGAAAAATTAATAAAGAAAGAGAAAAGAAAAAGTTAAAAATTTAAGAGGGAAAATATGTGATAGGACGGTTAAGAGAGGAGTGAGTGGGTGGGGGTTTATGCATGCATGGGGAAGAAAAAAAAACTGCCAAAAGGTAATGATGGTGATAGGACAAGTCTGTGGAAAGAGAAAAAGAAATATCAGAAATTAAATTAAATAAAAAGAAACAAATCAAAAGAATATCTCTTCAATTAATGCATTGTCATTTCCTCCCTTTGGTAACCGCTCCTTGCACGGTTTGCAGCACTGTGGTCCCTACAAATCATATCAAAAATTAATTACTAAATGAAATAAAAATAAAGAAAAACTTAAATTTTAAATTTTTATTTATGCACAGACACAAATTCAATGTCATGGCATTGAATTTTGGTTCTCCTCTGGGCACGCTTCAGTATCGTGCAGACGTAACACGTCATTGTTGTGTGGTGGTGGAACTCCATTGTAGGCTTTCAGACGCTGGCCATTGACCTTGAAGATCGTCCCATTGTCTATTCTCTTGATGTCAACAGCTCCATGGGGATAGACATAATACACCTCAAATGGTCCTGACCATCGAGATTTGAGTTTCCCAGGAAAGAGTTTGAGTCTGGAGTTGTAAAGCAAGACTTGTTGCCCCTCATGAAAATGTCGTGGCATCAATTTCTGGTCATGCCACTTCTTGGTTTTCTCCTTGTATATCCGAGCATTCTCATATGCTTGTGCTCTAAACTCTTTCATTTCGTTAAGTTCAAGTAATCTCTGCTCCCCAGCTAGTTGAGCATCGAAATTCAATCGCTTGATGGCCCAATAAGCTTTGTGTTCAAGCTCAACTGGGAGATGACAAGCTTTACCATACACCAACTTAAAGAGTGACATCTCCAAATGAGTCTTGAATACAATTCTGTATGCCCAAAGTGCTTCATCCAACTTTGGCGACCAATCCTTACGCCTTGGGTTCACCACTTTCTCTAAAATCTGCTTGATCTCTCGATTAGATATCTCTGCTTGGCCATTTATCTGCGGATGATATGCCGTGGCAATCTTATGTCGAACTCCATATCTCTTCAATGCCTTGGCAATCAACTTGTTATCAAAGTGGGTTCCCTCATCACTAATCATAGCACGAGGTACTCCAAATCGAGTGAAAATATACTTGTGCAAACACTTGAGTACGGTCTTGGAGTCATTCCTTGATGTTGCTATTGCTTCCACCCATTTTGACACATAATCCATAGCAAGCAATATATATAATTTTCCTTCAGAAGATGGGAATGGTCCCATGAAATCGATGCCTCACACATCAAACAACTCTATCTCCAAAATATTTTGCAGCGGCATTTCATGTCGTTTGGAAATGTTTCCAGTCCGTTGGCATCGATCACATCCTTTGTAAAATGCTTGGGCATCTTTAAACAGAGTTGGCCAGTAAAAGCCTGATTGCAGGACCTTAGCAGCAGTCATTGCTCTACCAAAATGGCCTTCACTTGGGGCCGAATGACAATGGTACAAAATATCACTTTGCTCCTCTTCAGGTACACATCGTCTAATGAGCTGATCGGCACAATGCTTGAATAAATATGGCTCGTCCCAAAAATAGTGTCTTGCATCGTGCTTGAACTTCATTTTAGCCTGACTATTCAAATCAAAAGGCACAATTCCACTAACAAGAAAATTAACAAGGTCAGCGTACCACGGGATTCTCGTGGCATATAAAATTTTCTAATCAGGAAATTCCTCTTGGATATCTACAATGTCATGGCATTCAGAATTGTTCTCTAGCCTAGATAAGTGATCAGCAACTTGATTCTTAGTTCCTTTTCTATCTACCACCTCTAAGTCAAATTCTTGCAAAAGTAGGATTCACCTAATAAGTCTAGGCTTGGCATCCTTTTTGTTCATCAAGTATTTTATAGTCGAATGATCAGTGTGAACAATAACTTTAGTGCCTATTAGGTAGGGTCTAAATTTATCAAAAGAAAATACCACGACAAGTAATTCTTTCTCAGTGGTAGTGTAGTTAAATTGTGCTTCATTTAAAGTGCGGCTAGAGTAATAAATAACATGAAACATTTTACCTCGGCGTTGCCCCAAAACAGCTCCTACGGCATAATCGTTTGCATCACACATCAGCTCAAATGGTGATGTCCAATCTAAAGGGACTACAATAGGTGCCGAGATCAGTTGTCGTTTCAGCTCAGTAAATGCGCCGAGGCATAATTCGTCAAACACAAAGGGTTGGTTTTGTTGAAGCAATGTGCACAAGGGCTTAGAAATCCTAGAGAAGTCTTTGATAAACCTTCTATAGAATCTAGCATGTCCAAGAAAACTTCTTATGCCCTTGACCAAAGTTGGTGGTGGCAACTTTTCAATCACTTCAATCTTCGCCTTATCAACCTCAATACCCTTGTGAGAAATTTTGGTGGCCTAATACAATGCCTTCAGTCACCATGAAGTGACATTTTTCCCAATTTAAGACCAACTCAGCCTCCTCGCATCTCTTGAGAACTTTTGCCAAATTGTCGAGGCATCGTTCAAAATCGTCCCCACAAACAGAAAAGTCGTCCATGAAAATCTCTATAAAATCCTCAACCATATCTGAAAATATGACTTGCATACAGCGCTGAAATGTTGTCGGGGCATTACAGAGTCCAAAAGGCATCCTCCTAAAGGCAAAAGTGCCATAGGGACAAGTAAATGTAGTCTTCTCCTGGTCCTCTGGTGCGATGGCAATTTGATTGTACCCCGAGTACCCATCCAAAAAGCAATAGAATGCTTTGCTGGCTAATCGATCCAACATTTGGTCGATGAAAGGTAGAGGAAAATGGTCTTTCTTTGTAGCTTTGTTGAGTTTTCTATAGTCCATGCATATCCTCCATCCGGTCACAGTGCGAGTGGGTAATAGCTCATTATCCTCATTAGTAACCACCGTCGTGCCTCCTTTCTTCGGAACACATTGGACAGGGCTCACCCATGAGCTATTTGAGATAGGGTAAATCACTCCAGCATCAAGCCATTTCAGAATTTCTTTCATCACCACTTGCTTCATAACAAGGTTGAGTCTTCTTTGTGGTTCTATTGAATTGTCATGGAAATCTTCAAGCAGAATCTTGTGCATGCAGATCGTGGTACTGATGCCTTTCAAATCGACCTTAGTCCAACCAATTGCTTTTTTATGCTGTATCAACACACTGAACAAACTTTGCTCTTGATTAACAGTAAGGTTAGCGGAAATAATCACCGGTACAGTCTCATTGCTACCTAAGTATACATATTTAAGATGCTCTGGCAAAGTCTTAAGCTCTAGAGTGTGTGCATGCATTACTGAAGGCTTAAGAGGAATAAATTCATCAAAATTTAGAGGTTCAAAATTCATACTTGATCTAGCTTGTAGTAAGCTAGATTGTTCCTCCAACATTGGAAAGTTGTCGGACTCCACTACGCTTTCATCATCCACCCAATATTCATTTTCTGCTAGCTGAATAAAATTGTTCTGGCAAAGATATTCAGTCTCTTCTTCAATCACTGAGTTCAATTCTGAAATGCCTTGGCATTCTTCAGTGTCATCAACATATTTGAGCGTTCAAAAAACATTGACAGTCACACACTGATCAGCCACTCTCATGGTGAGTTCACATTTTTCACAGTCTATCAAGATACGTCTAGTGGCTAGGAAATGTCTTCCTAGAATGATTGGTGCCTTGGCATCAACTTCGCAGTCCAGAATTAAGAAGTCGACTGGAAACACAAACTTATCCACCCTTACTATGACATCATCGATTCTCCCTTCAGGTTTCACATGGGATCTGTCGGCAAGTTGTAAAATAATTGAGGTGGGTCTTGCATCTCCTATGCCAAGCTTCAAGAATATTGATTTCGGCATTAAGTTGACACTTGAACCAAGATCACACAATGCCTTTCTAACGAAATTAGCTCCAATTGAACAAGAGATAATGAAGCTGCCCGGATCATTTCTCTTTGGCGGCAACTTACTCAATGAAGAACAAAATTATGTTGTCGTGGCAACAGTCTCTACTTTCCTTTTCTTGGTACAGATTTCTTTCAGAAATTTGGCATACATCAGCATCTGTTCAACAGCTTCCAAGAGAGGTATGTTGATATGGAGCTGATCAAGAATGTCCACGAACTTCTTGAACTGAACTTCATCATTATGCTTCTTCAATCTTTGCGGGAAGGGTGGGGGAGGTCTAGCTTCCTTAGCTGCAGGAATAGAATTTGCTTTTGCCTTGGCATCAGAATCTAGTATCTTAGCAGAATCCTCCTCCTTGTCCTTCTCAGTAACTCTATCATCATGTAATTCAACTTCAATAGTGGGATTAGAATCATCATGTTGTGGCCCACTATTCTTGACTTGTCGATTGATTTGTGTTCCACTCCTAAGAGTTAACACGTTGCAGTGCTCTTTTCCAGGTGCTTTAGTGACTTCAGTATCACTTGACAAACGTCCTTGCTGACGCTCTTGCAATGCCGTAGCAATCTGACCAACTTGACCTTCCAAAGCTCTCAGAGACGAGCTATGACTTTGAAGTAAGACGCCTTGACTATGAAGGCGCCTTGACAATGAAGTAAAGCTCATTGATTCTTAATTGAAGTAGAATGGTCTTGCAGCATTGTCTTTGTAGTGGATATGAACTCTTGAATTGTAGCTTCCAATGAACTCATGCTTGCTGAAGATGAAGCTCCTTTGTTGGAATTATGCCATGGTATAGCATTTTGGTAACCTTGAGACTCATTGTGATTCTGCTGCCGAGTAGGTTGATTAACATTGTGGGCTCCTTGATTTCCCCATGAAAAATTGGGATGCTGACGCCATCCAGCATTATAAGTGTTAGAATAGGGATTGTTGTTGCCTCGATTGTAATTACTTACAAAGTTGATGGACTCATGGTTGGTTGGGCATTCGCTCTCGTGATGATTGTCTTGGCATAACAGACATGTCAGGCTAGTTGCTTTCACTTCTTTCACATCAGTGGAACGTTGTAAGTTCTTCAACATATTAGTGATGGCTGAAAGTTGAGCGGACACCGAATCCTTGGTATCTAACTCAAATGCTCCAGGTGTTCTCATTCCACTCCCAAGCCTTGAGGAAGGAAACTGATAATCATTATTAGCAATTATGTCCAATATAGCAAACGCCTCAGTAGGTGATTTATCCAGCAATATCCCATTTGCCAAGGCATCCAGTAACATCTTCGTGGGTGCATTGACTCCATTATAGAACATGACTACTTGAGTCCAATCATGAAAACCATGATTTGAACACTTCCGAAGCAAACTCTTGTAACGATCCCAACACTCATATATGGATTCGTCGTCGCACTGGCGAAAAGAAGATATTTCATTCCTTAGCTGCGTATTCATGTTTGGTGGGTTGTACCTCAATAAGAAACTCTTGCAAAGATCGGCCCATGATTCCATAGAACCGGCTGGTACACCACTTAACCAAGGCCTTGCTCGGTCACGCAATGAATACGGAAAAAGCTTTAATTTCATAAAATCCTCATGCACTCTTTCTTGGCGAAAAGAATCACAAACTTTCAGAAAATTGCGAATGTGCTGCCTGATATCTTCAGTTGGCATACCCTCAAACTGCCTAATAGAATTCAACATGTTGAACATGACTGGTTTCAGCTCGAAATGTGCAGCTTGAATTTCAGGTGCCACAATCTCAGGATTCAGATCATCCAGCATCGGATTTAAGTGATCGCGAATAACGCGCGGCCTAACAACAGGATCAGCATTGTCTAATGCCCCGGCATTATGATTTCCATTATCCTAACCAATGCCTTGGTTTTCAATCTGATACATATTTCTTTGAGCACGTCTTCTTCTTCTAAAGAGTCTTTCAATCTCAGGTTCTATTGGTTCCAAAGGCTCTTCAGAATTTCTTCTAGGCATACACTAGATAAACCTGAAAATAAAACAAAAATATCAAGTAAACTATACACAAATAAAAATGCAAAACAAAATAAAATGCTCTGGCAAAACTAAATAACTTCAGGCTGCCAATTCCCCGGCAACGGCGCCAAAAACTTGTTCGCGTGTTGTGAGTACTATAAAATATACGCAAATAATGTGCAAGTATACACAATTGCTCAAGTAATATAATGATGAGTGAGTATCGTCTCCACATGGATTGGGTGAAATTACAAAAGTCTAACCAAAGCAATGCACTATTCTATCTAAGTATAGTTAGTCTTGATATATATAAATGTCACGACAATGTAAATGTGTATGCTGGTGGATATGTAGTAATGGTCTGATGGTGTAGCAAATGGAAATGCAATGGCAATGATGGATGTTTAATGTTGAGTATGGTGAAATGTCAAGGCAATGAAAAATGGTAAAAACAGTAAATAAAATAAAAATAACATGAAAATAAAATAATCCTCATGTGACAAGCTTCCAAGAGAATGAATGGTAGCGATTGATCTACGGATGCTAAACTTATTTCTCAAGTATATTTAAGCTAACTTGTCTTTACTTACTCGACAGGGCTTTCCTAAAGTGTTCTAAAGAACCTAACAGAATAGGATGCCAAGGCATCTGCTCTCACTCAACGATGTTGGACAACGTACCCTATTGATAAAGACACTTTTTAGTCGTTGAAATCCTATCCTAGTCTATTCCGAGATCTAAAGGATTAAATTATAATACTCCTAGGTCGGTTCAAAGCCCTTTGAAAATACTATAACTCATTGCTTATGAGGATTTTATCTTGCGTTTCTTTTGAATACTTACAAGTATTTTTAGCTTAGGATTCTTTCGAATACATAACCTTCATCTAAGAAATGAACATTTCCATGCCTCTTACAAGCCTAGATGGTGAAGCATTCATAAGTAAAGCAAATAAAGAACCAAAATAAACTTAAATATACCATTAAAAATAAAGTTCAAACAACCATTAAATCAACCACCACCAAATAAGTTAATTCATGGTGGGGTTCAAAATATCTAAATACAAAGTCATGAAAATATTTGTTCCAACAACCCACAAATAAATATAAAATAGCAGGAAAAAGGGAAGTTGAGAAAAAGCCTTCGACGCGCCACTGGAGGTCTCCTCTCGGCCACCGTGAACCACCTAGCTCGCTAGCTTCTTTCGGCTCATAGCTCATCACTCCTTGGAGCTTTATCAATGGAGGAATGTCCCAAGGAAGAAGAAAGGAAAAGGAAAAATACAAATATGATTTTTCTACCGTATGTCTCCTCCTCTCTCTCCCATGAGGTGTCATATATAATAAAAAATATCTAGGGGTAATGATGAGGTTGTTGGGTGCAAAATACCCCTCATACTCCTAGAATCACATGTTGGGTGTGAACCTTATCCTTCAAGTGGCAGTGGTCCTTTGGCAGCTCTGGCAGGCAATTACAACAGTCCTTCACGTGCAGAGACAACTGTCCAGTGCCAACTGTCCTTATGCATAAATATTTTTTTCTTTTTCTGCGCCGGAAATGTCAAGGCATTTCAATATGTTTTAACAACGTGTGATACAGCGACATTACTTCCCAAAGAATCCTTTTTTCTTATTATTCCCTGTACACCACAAACAAACTGCATCTTTCCCTCAAACAGCACCATTAAGAAATAAAATAGCACAACTACCACAAATGCACTATATGCAACTACATGATCCTAAAATACCTAAGATGAGCTTTTAAACAAACAATAACTTAAGTGAAAAATGCCTTAAAAGTAACTTTTTTAGGAAGTTAACAGAAACGTGCCACAAGAGTAAAGAAAAACGTGCCACATGAGCAGAGAAAAGTGTGTCACAAAGACAGAGATTATTATTTAAAAGTGAAAAAACTCAAGAAAAAAACAAAGACAATATAAAAAAGAACAAACACAGTAATTTGGCTAAGGAGTTCACGAGAGAGGAGTTCTCTATAACTTTGAGAGATGTCTCTTCTTAAAGCTTCGGGAGAACATAGATTATGTGCCATTTTTTATCAAAGATTATGGCATGTCTGGGACAGGAGGTTACTAATTACTGCATAGGTCTTCTTCATGGAACCTATGACATGAGGGAGGTAAATCATACTCATATCACTTTGATCCCGAAAATTTATTCTCCCACAAGACTTACTCATTTTAGGCCCGTTAGCTTGTGCAGCGTACTCTTTAAAATTGCTTCTAAGATGATTGTGAATTGGTTGCAAAATGTGCTTCATTTGTGTATTGATGAATCCCAGAGTGTTTTCATTCCCGGTAAACTCATTACTTATAATATAATAATTTCCTACGAGATGTTGCAGTCGTTTGTTTGCAAGCGGGAAGGGCAATGTGGTTATTTTGCTCTAAAGCTAGATATGAGCAAGACATATGATCGAGTTGAGTGGGACTTCGTCTGGGATATTATGATGTGAATGGGTTTCTCACCAGATTGGATCGAAGTGATTCAGAAATTTGTTTGTACAGTCTCATATTCCATTATTGTGAATGGTGGTGTAGGCTTGAGTTTTATTCCCCAGAGAGGTCTTCGCCAGGGCGACCCTCTAAGCCCATACTTGTTCCTAATTTGCAGTGAAGGTCTATCTTCTCTCCTTCGCCATGCAATGAATGTGGGGGCTTTGAAGGGTGTCTGGGTAAACCGTTATGCTCCTACGATTACCCACTTGCTCTTTGCGGATGACAGCTTGATTTTCGGGTAAGCATCTGCATCGGTTACTCATCATCTCAAAGAATTGCTTAGTCTATACGGTGAAAGCTCAGGACAAGTGGTAAATTTTGACAAGTCGGGATTGTTCTTCAATTCCAATGTTACTAATAGAAACCGTAAAGATGTCCGATGTATCCTAGCAGTCGAAAACACATCGGGCCTGAAGAAATATTTGGGGTTACCCGCGATAGTAGGGAGGAATAAAAGAGGGGTTTTCGTTCATCTTAAGAGTGAATTCTTAGCCCGGATTCAGAATTGGTGTGTGCGTATGCTGTCTCAAGGAGGAAAGGAAGTCTTTATTAAGTCTGTGCTTCAATGAATTCTGCTATTCGCGATGAATGTGTTTTTACTACCAAAAAGTTTGTGCTCGAAACTTGATGTAATGGCTAGATTTTGGTGGCAGAAATCAGAATAGAAAATGGATATTCACTGGTGTTAGTGGAAAGCTCTATGTATGTTGAAAGAATCAAGGGGTTTGGACTTTAGAGATTTAGCAAAGTTCAATGCGGCTTTGTTGGCGAAGCAAGGTAAGAGACTTCTTACTAATCCGACTTCATTAGTTAGTAGATTCCTCCGAGCAAAGTACTTTCTGCAAGGTAATTTCCTTAGCTCTCGGATTGTTAATCGACCTTCGTTATCTGGAGAAGTATATGGAGAGCTCGAGGTTTGTTGGAATCCGGTTTAAGATGGAAGGTGGGAATGGGCTCTTCCATCTCTATTTGGAATGATTATTGGCTCCCTGGAAGAAGACCAACCATGGTAACTTCACCCCAAGTGGACACTTTGATTAGTGTCTCGGATCTCATTGATGAAAGCTCAAGGAGTTGGAAGGAAGATATTGTTACTGCGAATTTTGTCCAAGAAGAGGCAGAACAAATTTTGGGTCTCCCTCTATTGTATTTCCCAGGAAGATGCTAGAATTTAGAGTGGAGAAAAATAGGACAGTACAGTGTTCGTGGCGGGCACCGTCTGTTGCTTCAAGAAGAATGTAGTGAACAGTCGAGTAATGGAATTTTTAGCAAGATATGGGTGGGGGCTTGTCAACGTAAAATTAAGATCCAAGTATGGAGGTTTGCCTTAAACTACGTTCCTACAAAGCAGAATCTGTTCACCAAAAGATTAGTTAGTGATCCGTTTTGTCCTACTTGTCATAATGTGGTTGAATCTACAGCCCACGTAATTCGTGACTGCCGTTTGGCAACCGAAGTCTGGAAGGGTTTAAATATAAAGTGGCATGTGCAGTTGAATTTGGTCGAGTGTTATGGATAGCTTGAGTGGGTGTTTTCGACTGTTCATTCCAGCAATCACTCTTTAATATTAGTTACAATTTGGGCGTTGTGGTATTACCGTAATTTGCAGTATCATGAGGGAAAGAGGACAAGGGGATGGAAGCCATTACCTTCATTCGTGCTCACTGTAACGAATTCTCAGCAGCAAATGTTCGCCTTCATGGCACGTCCATTGCTCCGTCAGTGGGCTGGCATCCTCCACCCGTGAACATGATTAAAGTCAATTTTGATGCGAGCTTCTCTCAAACAAATAAAACAGGTCGTTCAGGGGTGATAATCAGAAATGATAGAGGAGAAATTATGGGTTCTTGCAGCATATTTCAACCAAGAGTCACCTCACCGTTTGTTGCAGAAGCCACCGCGACCGTCCATGCACTTTCCTTTGCTGCGGATTTGGGTTTTCGTGAAGTTATTGTTGAAGGGGACTCAAGATCAATAATCTCCAAGCTTGCTTCACCAAATATCGATCTCTCGGAGGTGAGTGCTCTCATTTGGGAGGCACAGAAACGTGCTGAAGCGTTGGTTACATGTCGTTTTGTCTTCACTCCTCAGAGGGGAAATATGGCGGCGCACCTTTTGGCGGCCGGCGATGGTCGAGATTCTACAGGACACCTTCTGGATTGAGGAAGCTCCGCGCCATGTTGAAGTTCAAGCCGATGAAGACCGGAGGTGCATCATTCCTCCTTAGATGTGTTTCTTTCGAAGTTGTTTTTTGGTATAGAGGTTTCAATCTGTCTTCTCCCCGCTTCTCTGCCCGATATCCATCAAAGTTTCCTGCTTTTGCTCAGAGAAGTTGAAAGGCCTGCGTTTTGCGTTTTGCTTTCTGCTTTTGGTTTGGTTTATTCATTTCTTTTAGCCTTTTTGGTTGTTGACTGCTCAGTTGGTGTGGCTTAGCTGGCTTCCACTATTTCTGGTTTTAGACACTTGTTTGATATTGTGTTTTCTGAGTAACTAATATGGTAAATGAATTGTTGTTATTTTTTGAAAATCTGGATTTAATGATTATAGATGTTAAGGATATGAGCGTTTAATATCAAAAGGTTGAGAGTTATATTTGAATAGATCATACCTTATACTTACCTTACATTAATTTAAAAAAAAACTTACGGGAAAAGAAATATATTTTTATATATAAATTCTTCTTATAAAATATTTGTGAGAGTAATTGTTAGAATAGATAGAGGGAGTGTTACGATCACATCTTAAAAATTTTAAATTATTATACAATTAGATATTTATTAACGATTTAATTTTATATTTTTTTTATAATTTTATCTCATTTGAATTTTAATATAATTTTCTAAAAATTCACATCATTTATATAAAATTATGTGTCCGGTGTTTGTGAATAAGTTGACCACATAATTAATGAGTTGTGTAACTGAAACTATCTTTGCTGTGGAAGTGAAGCGTAAAACTATTTGGGAGCTCAAGGGCAATATGGGACATTAGGCTAATGAAGTAAAGCATTTTAATCCTTAGCTTTGAGATTTTCTTGTACTTCTATATCGTTGTTAGGTAAAATTTTACAAAATTATTTTTTCCACTCATAGAATGAGTATGATAGAATATCAATTTAATAATATAACGAACAATAAAGAGTATCTTTATCGATTGACAAGCTTTTATGAGAATGTGAAAGTTGCAAGATAATTGAATGAGTGTAGTTACATGTAATTAAAAATAGAGTAAGCTATTTACTATTTAGTACCCTATTCTATTTTGGTTTTTTATTAAACCAATTTTTAATATTTAATTTTTTTTTACTAATTTCGTGCTGCTATTTTAATTTTTAGAATAATTTAATATTTCAGTAAATTAAAAATAACAAACTAGAAGTTTTAAGTTAACCGGAAACAAAAACACAAACCAAAATAGGGTGAGTAGTAAAATACCCCTTAGACGGGGGAACGATGGTCGAGAAATTAAACGCACAAAACAGCAAAACTCAATTCAAATATAAGAACAGATGGAAATGTAGTCTTAATCAAGATCAAGAAAACTAGACTCAAACAACAGAGAGGACTGTAACTTATTTGCAAGACCAAATGAGAGACATACTTGGAAAAAAAAATAGCGATAAATGTGACCATACCAAGAGAGTTTCATAATCACTCCTCCTCCGACTCCGACTCCGACTCGGCATTCTGGAGCCACTCAATAAAGGGCTTGACATTCTTCCATATTTGAGAACTCTTATTACTACCAGCTATTCCTTTCTGGTACCACTCCCTGATGAACTCTTCTTCCAAGATATCATCATCATACAACACCTTGATAACTAAAGCCACCTCCTTCGCCGCATCGGGGCTTGCCTTGCCACAAAATGACTCGATAGTATGTAGAAGCATCGTCTGCCATCCCTCTTCTTTGGTTGCAGCCGCCGCCGCCGCAAGGTAGTTCTTCATTTTAGTTACTTCCTTTGCAAACCCCTTTCCAACATCATCAAAGAGTGCAGTAAAAAGGGCATCTGTGATTTCTTGGGATGTTCCAGAGACCGAACCTAGGAAGGATTTAAGCTGAGAAGGAGATGACCCCTTCTTGAGATGTTCCTTTATCTTATCAACAAGCTTCTCATGGGCACTAACAACCTTTTCAGGTGCCTTAACATCATGCTCTGGAGACTTCTTTACCGACTTTTTCTTCTCTTCACTGGTAGATAGCATCACCATGTCTGCGGTAACAGCACTCAACTGCTCCTGAATGCGTTGCTTAGCAGCCTCCAGTGAAGTATCTGTTAGCCACTGGACATCATCATCATCGTCACTTGCTGCCTCATTCTCATCGGCCTGGCTTTGTTCAGGGGAGTAATCCTCATCAGAATGCTTGCCTTTCTTCTTCGTTACTGCACCTTTGGGAGCAGCAACCTTTGAAGTAGTAGTAGTAGACGATCCCTTCTTTTTAGCCTCTTTTTTAATCTTCTTTAGCTCTTCATCAGCAGCCTCACCCTCTTTCAGTCTTTCCTTTTCAGCCCTCCTCATTGCTTTCTTGTCTTTCGATGACTTCTTTGCCTCTGGTGGGTTTTTAAGAATGAAAGTCGTAAGCTTATCTCGCATGTCAACATCAGAAATAAATCCACATGCAGCACATTTTAGGGTAATCATCTGTGTCTTTGTAATAATAACCTCAGTTTCGGGGTTCCCACAACCATAGCACTGAACGAACTTCTTAATAAAGTTCTCAAGAAGCCCCGCAAGCTTGGCAGTGTCATGAGCCCCATTTACATGTGAAGTTCCAGTCTTCTCATCAAACTTAGATTGGGCACCCAGTTCACAGCCAAAATACTTTGTAGTGTAAGAGGCAGGTCTAGCCAAAGCCTTTGCAATTTCAACCATATTAACCACATTAGTCTTGATGCCATTTCCTCTCCCTTCAATCTTAGTTATCATTTTGGGCATCTTATACCTATAAAAGGCATCATCACTGTTCGAAGCACCAATATTTTGCAGAGCCATCTTGGATCAAACTGTTGCACTTGGAAGAGGCTGCATAAAATGGACACCGAGACTGTGTGCGCTATCGGCCTCAATATGCATGCATATAACTTCAGAAGAGGGGCTTATATTCTTTTCTCTGAAAGCGGGACAGTACTCTCCGAGCAATCCAACAGTTGAAAAAGTGAGAGAGGCCCGTTCAGACATAAAAGAAGATGCAATCGTAACAATCTCCACTTTGACAAGCAGGAGACACAGCAGATTAAGCTGCCAACTTCCTAAAAGAATAACAAAATTGATCCTGGCAAAAGTTGAACATTTAGTATATCAATAACCAGCAGAAAATTCATCAACATCAAGAAAACTGTTTCAAATCTACATGAAATATACCAACATTCATCAAATTTCAAATGCCAACAAACATCAGAATAAAAAAATCAGTTCTTAAAGCCTAAAGATTCCAAGATTAATCTAGATATGAAAACATTACAAAACAAAAGATTAAATTTCTTTATTCGTAAGACCCTCCATAACAACCAGATAGTTAAAACGTGAAAATAATTGCTAAATTAAATCAGACGGATCAAATCGAAAAATTAAAATATCAATTCACAAACATCCTAACAATACATAACATAATGATTCAAAATTGTTACAAGGTAAATTAAGTAAGTAATTACTAAGAACTATAAAATCCGTATTAAATAAGCTAATCATTATATTAACAGTTAAATAATGAAAACTAAACTCAGAAAAGACACAATATATGATTTAATATCCGCATTGCAATAATCTAAACATTGAAGAAATCATCAATTACCAATCATAAAAAAAACCAAATATTCAAAATATATCCTCTAGGACCAGAACAAAACAACATCGGTCGTATAAGAAATCCAAAAAAAAATAAACTGATAAAAAATAATAAACAGATCCACAAAGACTGAACAAAAGAAAACATCAATGTAGGTATCGGAGAAGTAGTTGAAAGATTAAAATAAATGGTAGAAACTAACCAATTAATAGGAACAGATTAATAAACGAAAAGAAATTGGGAACGGGAGAATCATACCTTAGATGAGATTGGAATTGGAGAAGATAGAGTAGGGATTCGGTGGTAGAGAAAGACGCTGCTTTATACACGCCCAATTACGTGGACAAGTCAGAAACGTTAGGGCAAACTCATGAACTTCGAATTTAATTATTATTCTCAAATCGATTTATTGTATTACATTATTGCCCTTAGCTCTCTTTTCTATTTCCCATTTTTGTCCTTTTTCTTTTTAGTTTCTAAGTTGTATAAAATTTCAAGTAATTTTATCTTCTAGAGTCTAAACCACTGATTTTGTAAATATCTGGACTTGGTAGTATAAAACGTCACAGTTTTTTAAGTTTTGACATTGAATTTTTTAGTATTAAAAATTGATTTATGTTAACTTTGCTAAATAAATTTAACAAAAAAATTAATTAAATATGCAAACATGATATAATAAGAATTCCAAAAATTACTGCGGATATAAACTAAATTAATTTTTTTATTTAAATTATTTAACAAAATTAACATAAATAATTTAATTTTTATACTACAAATATACACTAAATTGACGTATTATTTATGTAGGTTTCATTCTGTGGAATAATTAACAGTTTGATAGAAATAATAATTTATTTTTGAATTTTAAAGAATGTCAAGTGCAAAGCTAAAAAAACTATATGCAATATCTTCAAATACAATGGCAGGTGTGGATTATAGAAAGGCTCAAGTAATAAGTGACTAAATTAAGGCTAGAGTAATAAGTGAATAAATTATACCGCTTTTCACGAATATATGCTTAAATTATTTTTTGAATGATCTTGTTGACTAACGTTATAAAAGTTATTATTTTAGATGTTTGGGCTGTTAATTTTTTCCTTTTAAGTGACATGTATCATAATATAATAATTTTAAAAACTTTGTTTAAAATTATATTTAAAAAATACAAAATTTTTTGAAATAACCCTTTGAAAACATTATTTCAACCCCTAAACTCACGTCTGTCACTACCCTTTTCCATCGTCAAAGCTCCATTCGACTAGGGATGAGCATGGGTCGGATTGGGTCGGGTTTTTGGTCCACCCGACCCGACCAAAACAAGTTTTCACCCGATCAGAAATAATAAAAAAATTATTTTTATTCAATAAAAACAATGATTTAATTGAATATATATATATATATATATATATATATATATAGGTATTATTGTAATTATCCCTAATATATAGGGTAAAATTATTTTTTTCCCGGGTCGGGTCGGGTCGGATTTTTTTCACCCTAAACCCGAACCCGAATTTTTTTAAAAAAAATCCGACCCGATCGGGTCGGGTTTAAATGCCCATCCCTACATTCGACCTCAACTCCCCGCCGACGAAAACTCTTATGAAATCATGATCAATCAACGTTTTATACCCTGTGAGCCCTACGATGAAAATCGCAATCCCACACGATTTTGATAGCCAATCGATGAAAACTACGAATGCACATGATTAGGAGGATGACAAAGACTACATCAACGGTAGTAGTCGTGGTTGAAAAGGGATTAGGGTTAAAATTTCAGGATTTTAGTGATTTTGGATTTTTTTTGTAATTTAAGAAAAATTTATAGTTTTTTATAAATATAATAATAATTTTAAAAGAATAAATTTCAAAATTATCATATTGTAACACATGTCATCTAACGGATGAAATTAATTTCGTTGAGGATCCAGACACCTAGCGTGATAACATTTGTGACGTTAAGCATCAAGATCATTCAAAAAATAGTTTAGATACATTTTCATGAAAAACGTTATAATTTAAACACTTATTTCATATTTAAGTCTTATAGAAATAAAAAAAGGAAAAATATTTTTTCAGAAAATTATAAGAGTGTTACTATGAAAATAAGAAAATACGTATAAAAAGAATATTGGTGGGGCAGAAAGACAGTAGGGCAAAGTATTTCTGTTCCGCTGAGAATTGCTTAGGCTGTAAACAAATTAGACATTCAACGAACCGTTCGTGAATCGTTCGACGGGAAGTTCACTTATGTTCATTTATTTATTAAACGAACAAATATGAAAAAGACTTTGTGTTCGTTTAATTAAATGAATGAACACAAACATAGGGCTCGTTTGTTCATTTACGTTCGTGGACATTTAGTAATATGTTCGTTCATTTATGTTCGTTTATGTTTGCTCATTTATATTTGTTTATGTTCGTTCGTTTATGTGTGTTTATTTATGTTTAGCCCAATTTCTCTAAACTCATTTAAAATATTAAAACTCAATAAATTTTAATTTGATACCCATAGATATTTTAAAATTCAATTAATTTTAAATAAAAATAAAAAAATCCCAAAACAATTAAATAAAATATAATCCTAAAATTGTTAGGAAAAAAATATTTTCATTTATATTCGATTACGTTCGTTTATGTTCATTTATTGTGTTCGTTTACGTTTGTTCGTTTGTGTTCGTTTGCATTCGTTCGTTTGTATTCGTTTACATCCGTTCGTTTATGTTCGTTCATTTGTGTTCGTTTCTCATTTAAATGAACAAACATGAACAAACACAAACAATCTATATTCCTTAACGAACGTACACAAACAAGAAATTTTTTGTTCGTTTATGTTCGTGTTCGTTCATTTGTTCGCTTAAAGTTAAACGAACGAACATGAATATATATCATTCGTGTTCGTTGGATTCGTTTACATGACTCAATTGGTGTTTACAAATTCCAATACAAAAGGAGTTCCGTTCCACTTAGAATTCTTTTAATTTTGTTCTAAACTTTATTTTGGTTCACATTAGTCCTTTAATTTGGTGATTTTCCAACTTAATCCCTAACATTATTTTGATTCACATTAACCTCTAAACTTGGCAACCTCTCTCGTTTTAGCTCGATGGTGTGACGTCATCAAAAGGTCTAAAAATGGGCCAAGATCAGTGCAGACTAAAAAGTGTTTAGGGACTAAATTGAAAAGTGATATTAAATTTAACGAATGAAATTTTTTTTATCCCAATAAAAAAAAGAGGATTCAAGGCGTGGGGGGACCTTAATTACTCTTTAATTTTTCTTAGTCGGTCAGTCCACAATCTCACGCGTGTGCGTGACTCAAACATCTAGAAAGCTTATTCAACCTTCAGATTCGCATCACTCCTTTTAATACCAAATTTGGAGACTAAAACAAGAAGTAAATCAGGGTTTATTGAGTGCAACTTTGGAAAAAGTACAACACTTTGCTCCTATTTCACAGACCCTTTGAACCCCATCCTTCTCTCCCAACTCTCTTTCATTGATGGGGAATGGATATGATCACCATCCTTACCATTTTAGTCACAAGCCAATTTCTTCCCCATCTTGTGCTCCACACCATCAGCCTCCCTAAATATGATCCTTTGTCTCCAAAGATGGGGTTGCATGGGACAAGTGAAGAGGAGTAACAGTTTCAAGCTCAAGAAGCTGTTCTCGAGCCGGGGAAGAATCTAACCGGCACCAGTTGCAGAAGAAAACACGTGCTGCTAAATAGGACAAGTCGGCCCAATAATGGTTATGAGAGGGAGAATCCTGGTTCATTCAACATTGAGAATATGGGTCCACCATTGCCAGTGAAAAAAGAGTTCCAAAACAAGTTGATTAAGGATTGGGAGAGGACATCACACAACTTCAGCTAAGCACAATTACAACAGTTGGAAAAGTAGTACAAGGTCAGTTGATGGTGATAGCTGATTTGTGTTGAGATTTGTTCTTAAAACTCAATTTTCATCTTTTTTACCTTTGTTTCTAATGATAAAAATCCTATCGTGGGAGTACTTGATTGTTTACAATACTTTAGGTCGTGCTTTTTTTAGTACGTAGAATGACCATAAATGTATCGGCCAACAATTCACGCTGTTTTAAAATTAAACGTTGTTGGTGACTACCCAACTACCCAAATGAAATTACAGCAACAACACAATTACCCAAGTGGACTTATATGATTAACCTATGACTACTAGACAATATATAATAAAGGACATCGACTGTTGGTTTAATATGTCCATATAATAAAGGACATTGACTGTTAGCCTAGTCTGGTTGATTTATTGTTCTATGAAACTCTACCGTAGCAAAAGGATCCTTTTATCCTGCATGGCCTGACCTTTTCAATCATGATGTTATATTGTTTCTAGGGCTGTAAATAAGCCGATTTGAGTTTAAGTATTGCTGAACACGACTCGACTTGAAAATTCACAAGCCTAAAAATTTTTTAAACTCGACTCGAACTTGAAATTATGAACTGAAACTCATAAAAACTTGAAAGGCTCAAAATGAAAAAAAAAATCTTAAATTTAACTCGAAGAATCAAACTCAAAATCGAACCTAAACCTTAAATATATGAAAACCTTATACTAAATTTTTTCAAAAAAAAAAATTAACACAAATGTTAATATGATTAATAATGTTTTTATTAAATAAAAATTTTAATATATTATATTTTCGAACTGCTCATGAACAATTCGAGTTGAGAATCAAATAACTCGCTTCGACTCGTTAGGAACTCGAATCGAATATTTAACGAACTTTGATAAATCGATCTTGAATAACTCGTGATCCGTCTCGTTTACAACCTCAATTGTTTATGGATCCTCCTCTTTGTAGACTTTCCATGAGCATTTACAACCAACGGAAATATGTAGAATACGGTACAAAATGGAAGCTGCATGTTCACGCAATCACAGCCTATGACAATATATGGCACACGATAACTTCTTTAATCTTCTGTCGAGTTCGCAAGAAAGGTTCATGCTCGGACGCATTCAGAGATTATTTTGCAATCACTTTAGATGATTAATGGAACGTGTATACATCACGATTTATTGGAAAGATGTACTGTTTGGTATTTTACCACATTTCACTTTAAATACTTTATATGCATCAAAATCTCTGGTTGAGCAACATTTCTTTTGTAAGTTGATGTTAAAAACATTTACAACTACACTATACATCAGACTCAGCACAAACGGGACCATTATTTTTTCTTTTTCTTTTTTCTTCAGTAAGCAAATCTTCATTCCTTGGTACCTAATTCGTAACTGGCAAAACATGATGGAATGAAATTCTCACCCACTGTACAATTACTCTGAGATATACAACAAATGATATGCCAAAACTTCCCCATCCCGAGTCGCATGATGTGCCTCATCATATGGCATCGATCAATCAACATCTCACTCACTCAACTGCCTTCATAAAGATATACCCGAGGTTCCGCACCGAAAACAGTATGAGGCCATAGATGGCTATCTCCTTTCATAAGGCAAGTGAAACACCTCATGTATTGAAAAAGCCTAACCATTGTGCTCCGATTGTCCATCAGAACTAGCATCCTGTGGGAGCTGTTTCTCCTTTGGAAGACAGTCGACAGGAACATAACAATATCCTTTCGGTAACCGTGAATTCTTCATAGATGCTTCATCCGATGTCATTACCAGCTCCTTCTCAAATGTTTCGATAGGCTGAGATTCACGTCAAGGCAAGCATCAGTCAAATTCCTGTCAACGAAATCATCAGAGGGAGAAGTGTACAAAATTATACCTTTCTGGATTTTAAGTTCCATTCTGCATTTACCAAAGCATTACGAGATGCAAGAGAATATCTATGAGGGATTTGCTTCCCAGAAAATGGCACCCTCTCTGTTGGCTTGCGAACAAAAAGGCTTTGGGAAGTGGAGCTGCCATCAGTCCTTTGAGAATTGTCCACGGGCACAGGAACCTTCGCTTGGCGCTTCACTGAAAGAGTACTATCGACAGTTACATCATCTGATCGCATTGCTTCGCTGCATGATTTGTTATCATCTGTATGGCCCTTGAGATAAGTTGTTGCAGATTCTGAGCTAACATCCGGATGAAAAAAAGGACTATGAATAAGCACTGAACGAGTGGCGTGCTCTCGTTTACAAGCAAGTATTTCATGTGAGAAAAGAACCAACTCTCGCTGCAAACATACACAATCACAGTCTCAAATTTACTTGTATGAAATAGATAAACTAACAGCAGCCGTTGCATCCGCAAAAAAAAAGACTAAATTAGAAAAACAACCTTCAATTTTTCACGTTTGATGATTCTTTCACAGAGAAGGCGTAATCTCTCCAATTCAACCTGTAGAGGAGAATCCAGGTGGAAAAAAATGCAATGACCACACAATCCATACAGTTTTATACATTATTACACCAAAATTATTACATAGCGCATATCCAAGCAACCCAAAAGTTGGCAAGAAGTCTTACTCGAATTTGCTTCATGTTTTTCAACTCCTCGATTCCATGTTTTTGTGTTTCAGCCTACGGAAGTTATTGAAAAGATAAAGAATACAGGGAAAATTGCATATAACAAAAAATTCAGTAACTTCTTTAAGAAATCAAAGTTACTAAACCTCTGCTCTCTGTTCTCCACTGTGCTGTTCGCAATAAGCTTTGTGATGCAATTTACCACCACCAAGCTGCACATTCATACAGAAGCCAGCACTTCTAGCACAGGAGGGATGGAAAGTGATCTGACAGTGACCATAACTACACTGCAAAGAGTAAAACTGCAGCTGCTTAGCTACAAAGTATGCTAATTGGAACAATTTCTAGTTAAACATTTCAGTGCAATATAAGCACTTTTTACAAAACGGAAAATAAATTATATACCCCACCTTAATGCAGGCACCATTCTTGCAACCGCATATACAACAAACGTCAATCCCCCTTGAAGCTATCTCCTGAAATACCATTCAACATATTTTTAAATAATATCTATAAAACTATCTCCAAGTAGAAAATCTAAAGCTTTACACATATACATACCATTCCTTCGACAGGAGTAACTTGTCCCCTTCTGAATGTTGATTCAAAAACCCACTACAAAATATTAGGAAAAAAACAGTTATTTCATTTCATTGAAAGAGATGAATATTAAGAAAAAAACCACTTCATTTCATTTCATTCAAAAGAGATGAAACATTAACAAAACAAGATAGAGAAAATCACCTCAGCACAGAAAGCATGTACCCACTGGCCATCCACAGATTTCCTAAAAGCACCAGTGGTACCACCACATAAGCCACATTCAACAGCAGGATAAGGTTTCTCCCAAAAGTTTAGGGATGGAGCTCCAGAGGGTATAGACGAAAACAATTCTTCACATAACTCACAGTGCCAACGACCTGTAGATTCTTTAACATTGCGATAGCAATCCAAGTGAACTGCAACCTGTGAGCAGAAGGGATAAATCAAAACTGCAAAAAGATAACATTTAAAATTTCTCATTGATGAAAGAAAAAACAATGGTTTTAGGATAGAAAACCTTGCACCCAGAACAGACTAAAATAGGATTTAGTATCGTCTCAGAACGTCTGCATATGTCACACGACCTAGGATGTCCTTTAGAAAAATCTGTCAGTGATTGAACACTATCAGAGTACTTTTCAGATGAAATCCTTGGGACAGCATTCCTAGAAAATATAGTATCTTTTTCTCTTGTCTGAGAGTTAATGCCAGATCTTCTGAAAGAACCATTCGGCTTCAACACATTCTGCAAAGAGAATATAGTAAATTTTATCCTTATTTAAAAGCAAGAGAAAATATATAGAAACAAGGGTTCATATGAATAACCTCTTGATGACTAGAATCTTCCAAGCCATCTTTTCTTGATGATGAAATCCTGGAGGAAGCAGCTACAGCTGCATTAGCAGCAGCCAACACTGCCTGTGCCTCCTGATATCTTCTCTCTTTACGGCCCTGCTTCTTTGCTTCTCTTAGTTCATAAAGATATTGATTAACGAGCACAATATCCCATATCTTTGTCCTTGCAGTTTCAACTTCTCGTGGTAGACTTTTAGCAACCCTAGAAACTAAATTATCTGCAAGCAGAAAATCACACAAAATGTAGGTTATAGGCCACATCACACATATACACAGAAAGAACCCTAGAGTAAAATACCAGTAACATGGTTTCTTGCCACTGCATTGCCCAGTAATCTATGCTGATAATAGATAATTTCCCCTTCTACCTCATCCTCAGGAGAAAATTCGATAGCTCCCAATTTACCAGCCTTAACTGACAGCACTAAATCATCAGACTGACAACTCTTTTCCTTGCACTTTAAATTATCAATTTGGTGACTGCAGCAAACACTAGCATTTGAAGATGCTACCAAGCAAGAGAGATCTCTCTCACTTGCACCTGCAAAGTGCAACTTATTAGACCTGTCCAAAACGACAAGCAGAAAGAAAGAAGAAATTGCAGCCTAAATAATGAGATGAAACTTGCCATCGAACTCCTTTAATGTGTCCTTTCTGCCATTAAACTCACCAACTTTATTCTTACAAAGCATCCCATGGTGTATCTGCAGCATTTGCTTCCGCGTATAGGGGTGAATGTAAAAATTAGAAAATTCTTCAGTTCTTCTACAATACAAAAGTATCAAGAATCAGAAATTATCTCATGAAAATAGACAGGAAAATCTCCTGTGAACTATAAGCAAAAGGGATACTGGTTTAACAAATAGAAAGAGGCTTATCACAAAGTTTACATGAGATTGGCAATAACTGGATTAATTATTGGACAAATGGAATTTCCTTGATCTTCTTTCTTCTCAGGAGTCATTGCCCTCTCTGATTGACTCCTTCCATAAAGGCCGTCATTTAAGAGATCAGTTGAAATCCCTGTCCGATTTGTACAATTTTAAGTTATAAATATAATCCACATCAGAATCATAAAGAACAACAATTAAATTGATTGATGAGATTTACAAAAAGAAACAAAATCATAGAAATTTCATTGCTGATAACAGAGATGTAAGCATTTTCACATTTCATACAGTAGAAAAAACATCTCAACCACATACTTGATTTTAACTGCCCCAAGTTTCTGGAAAACATGGGAGGTTTTCCCCCTTTGGGGGGGCACTTTAGGTCAAATTAAACTTCCAATAAATTTTAATGACTATTCTTAAGACGAAATCAGGGAGAAATTGAATGTCTTACAAAATATGTTTACGGATAAAATGAAATCTTATAACGTAACTTTTCATGATTTAGCCTTCCATAAAGATGCCAGACTGAAACTTTCAACTGACCTTTAGAACTGCAAAAAAATCCTTACATCCTATCTGTGTTACCTGGACTCTTCATTTACCTAAAGCACCTAAGTGATCTCTTAAATGAAATATATGTAGAAACTTCGAAAATATTGAAGACCCTACCCCCAACAGTTGTTACTGAAAAAATAGTTCAAGGAGTTACTAGCCTTGGCAGGTCACTTGATTCTACATAGCACATAGAATGCATGCTAATACCGACAATGGTTATTCACATTCTACAATTGGCTTTAACATATTATGGAAAAAAAATATGGGTGGGGAACTGGGAAGCCATATCTCTTGAACAAAGCGTCAAACCCATAATAAAATCCAAAAGCAAAAGTTGACACTTAATCTACTGAACAAGAGCAATCGGGACTTCGAACAACTCTGCAAAATGTGCAATGAAGAACTAGTTTTTACAAACAAATAAGGATAAATCTAGAAAATAGAACTCACTTGTGATCTGACTAGCGTTGGTAACACATGCAGGAAAGAAGTAGAATATTACATAAAAAGCTAAACGTTAGTTGGTTCAAGAAAACCTTATGAGAGAGAAAAGAACTTTTGGCCACTGTAAACTGATTTCAACAAAACTATCTACCTTGGAACTCATTCACATTTCAGCACCAAAAGAAGCAAAAGGGGAAAAATGATAGTAAACCTTTCCCCTGAAAATAGCTTGACCAACAAAAAGCATACAACAGAAAGAAAATAATTCAACAAAGAATACCTTCTGATTTGTGAAAATGACCCTTCAAAGGGTCCTTATAACCATCAGGGTTGGCTGAATTCTACATAGAAGAGGAAGCATCACTTAAGAAATGGAAGAAAGACTTAAAAATAATGTAGCCTATAACACAATACCTAAAGTAAACAAATAAAATATGCTGCGCAGAAGCAAACTCCCAAAGCAGTTCTTTAAATATTGTGAGTTCAGACATTGAAAGTTATCCATAGATCACGCAAAATTTTCAGAGTGAAAGCAGAAAAGAGGGAGAAATTAAAACACTAGGGTACTACTTACACATTATAAATTCATGTTTTGCACCTCTTAGTTCATTAAACACTGATCAAGCATGGTATAGTTATATGAGCACACCTTATAACGCAAATGCTGAAATTGTTCTCACATGACTAAGAAAATCTAATCATGATCAATTTCACTCAAGATGAAGCCTTCTCCCATCCTTTGCAATTTCTTAATGTTAATTAATAACATGGATTAAAATTTAAAATATTGGTTTTAAATGCATCACAAAATAAACACTTCACTTTCAAATTTTTACAAATTAATAGGGGGCATGGTCGATCAACTCTCTGAACAACTTGCACTGACGAGTATTGGCAAATAAAACTAATTGTACACAACTTGACTCAAACCAATATTGGTGAACAAAAAAGAACTGTGAAGGGCGGAATAGATTCATAGGTAGCATCATAACTGTGCCCAAATGCCAGCTTTAAAATAACTTTCTAGAGTCATTAGATAAACTACATCTACAATGTTTATAACACACAATGGCCCACACAACTAGAACATATTTGGTATAGGAAAGGAATATCTAAAAGCTCCATAAATTCAAAATCCATGCATTAGGTAAAAGAACGATTTTATGACATGAGATATTAAGACAAGAAACAAGTGAACTAACACTTACCAAAGGGAGACAGGATCTTAATTTTAAACAGCGCACGACGCACCAAGGCGCAAAGGGTCCCTGGATCCTAGGCACAAGGTGCAAGGCGAGGGCGCAAGCCTTTCGTAGGCGAGAAGCACTTTCATGCTAAAAAAAACTTATAAATCAATCATAGAACACATTCTGTACTCAAAATATAGTATAGTTGATTTTACTGCATAAGAGTTTATCCTTAATTTTACAGTTTTCACTGTGAAACTATACATTATAGGAAATTAGGAATAGGAAAATATGTAACAAAAAGAGGAGTAAAAGACAATTGCAAGCTGTGCACTTTGTACACGTGTAAGATGTGTTATGCACTTTGTACACCTGTGAGATATTTTGACTAGTATAATCAAAGGTTCACATGCATGTTAAAGCTTAGGATGTGAATTGCTAGAGGATGTGAATTGCTAGAGGCTGTGAATAGTCCAATAAAAGCACGGGTAGGGTTCACAAGAACACTAAACACCATTGAAGAGATTGACCGAGGAAAAAAAAAGAAGAGATGGAGAAGAGAAAGGTGGATCTGGCGGGTGCGACGGGCAGAGTGTTACATTGGCCTTGGAAAGCTCCGACGGTGGCGTGGTTAGGGTCTTTTACTCTTTTCAAAAGAATGTCGGGAAGGTTGGGGTGCTGCGCTGGCAGAGAATCCTTTTTTTACTAAAAGGATTGTTTAAATTTTATTAAAATAATTAAACGCACATTATTATTTTTTATATTAAAATTCTCCACCCTAAGACGGCTGAATCGAACACCTTGCGCCTCTTCAGAAAAGCCCCAGAAGCACGCACTTGGGAGAGCTTTCCGGTTTCCACTGCACCTGTGCCTCCAAAGGCGGTTGGTTCGGTGCCTACATGCGCTTAGCGCCTTAGGCTCGCCTAGGTGCACTTTTTAAAATTACGGAGAGATTATGATACAATCTTTTAAGGTTTTTTTATGTAAATTATGCTTAGGGTTTTTATTCCATACATCCATTTAAATAAGGATCAATCTCATTACATAAAGAGAAAACCTATTCTTTTTTTTTATAGGAATAGGAGGTCTCATTAAAAACCTCCCTCATAGTTGGCTCTTGTGAAAGAGGCAACTAGCGGAAGGTGGGAAAGAGTACATTATATTAAAAACCATGTTTACATAAGATTACAGCTTACTAAATAAACTGTCCGAAGTAAAATACAAACCAAAACAACCATAAAGCTCAAACATCAACCAATACCCTCTTTAGCTAGCTTATTAGCCTCCCAATTGCATGTCCTAGGAATCCATCTAACAATAATACCCCTAGCAGAAACTAAGGCCTCAATTTCCCCAACTAAAGTATTGAAAAAAGTAGGGGCAGAAACTGGCATCAAAATCCAGTCAACTGCTGTTTTACAATCTGTCTCAAGGATTAGTCTTCCCTTCAGAGCCCATTCGGAAGAAATGAATAGATCAATCCCTTGTTTAATAGCTTTTAGCTCAACTAACATAGGAGGACCAGGTCCCACCGGCCACCGCAAAAGAAAAGGTATATAAAGTAGAACATTCCGAATCTTTCAAGACTCCTCCAATACCTCCCTGCAGCCCATCACCTCTTACCGCACCATCAACATTGAATTTAAAGAAATTCGAAGGAGGCGAAGACCAGTTAAGAACCTTCTCCTTATTGTAGGATTTTATAGGTAAATTGTCTGCAAGCGATGGATCCCCTACTAGTAGGTCAACTTGAATATTAACATGAGGAAATTTCGCTAAAAACCATTTAGCCAACCTAAACCTGGAAATGAAGAATAGGGATGAATTATCTAATGTCCAGTTTTCAAAAACCACTGCATTCCTAGCTTTCCAAATAGACCATAGAACAACACCTGGAATGAACTTCCAAATATTAGAACACTCCCTTAGATAAGACCAAGAGCAAAGAAAGGAAGGAGGATCTTGGGGCATGACCGAAGAGATGTCCCAAAACCTTAAAAATCTATACCACAACTCCTCTGCAACCGAGCATGAAAAAAACAGATGATGAATTGATTCCTCATATTTGTGGCAAAAAGGGCACAAAACATCTTCAAGATTGACCCCTCTTTTCTTCAATTCCACTCTAACCGCCAATTTCTGATGAGTAAACTGCCATAGAAATGTTTCCACTCGAGGAGGAGTTAATCCGGACCACACCCATTTCTTCCATTGAGAATGTCCTCCAGTTCTGCTTGAGATAGTCATTCTACAAGATTTTACCGAGAACAAACCATCCCCTTTCCCCGACCACCCCAGAAAATCATCCACTGATTCATTCGGTGTTATGTTGTCAATCAAAAGCATTAAGGAAAGCCACTGATCCAATTCCCAGTCACAAAGATTTCTCCTTAGCTGAATGTTCCAAACCCAACCATTAGCTACAAATCCACCAAATTCAACCAATTTTCCCCTTTTGTTAGTCAACAGAGCATAGATTCTAGGAAATTGAATCTTAAGAGTAGATCCATTAACCCAAATATCATTCCAAAAATCAATTGACCTACCATTCCCCACTTGGATCTTCGAATTGGATCTCAAACAATCCCCAATCTCGTCCTTTTTCTCATAGTTACTCCGAATACCTCTCCACACCCATGAATCTTGAAGAGAAACAACCTTGCCTATAGACATAGAGTCCATACTGACATTATGAATACAACAAATCAGTTTTTTCCATTGAGTCTTTGTCATTTGCATACTTCCAAACCCATTTCCCTAGCAAAACTCTATTAATCATACTTAAGTCCAATACTCCTAAGCCTCCATCCAATGGTTGACAAACCGTACTCCAATTCACCCAATGAACCCTCTTCTTGTCAGATTCTTCACCCCAAAGAAATTAATGCGTAACCTAACCTTAATTAAATACGCAAATTAAGGTCCTTTCCTAAACTAGATATAGCCCGTAACAGAATCCCTTGTGCATCTAAACCTACTCCAGAAAACATCAATCCCCTATGCCATCAAAGAAAATAAATGCATAGCTATAATATACAAATTATATTGATGGCTGACAGGAGCAGAAACCATAAAGCAATATGCTCAAAAGGAAGTGACGCTTCAAAAATAATCATTGTCAAATATTATAAATATCTATAGAACTGGAAAAGCTCCAGCAGTATAAAATATGCACTCCAAAGACGGAAACTAAACATAAAAATCACCTGTAAGGCAACTAACGAAAAAGCAACACTACCAGATCAGGGAAATTGTGAATATACTAATCACAGAGAAGTACTCGAGGAATTTATACATCCAGCCATAAAAAGCAAATACAAGTAAACAGACAAACTCAATGGCAAAATTCAACAAAATGATCAATTAAACCTAAAAACAGCTTGCCCCAAAAAACCCCTTGAAATGAACATCAATGATTTGCGATATTACCTTTCCAGTGGTACCAAGAATGGATGCTTTACTTGAATCATTTGTTTCTTCCTTAGCAAGCAGGTCGCAACTAGCTTCATCCATCACTACCCCAATATCATCAATAATTTCATCAGAGCATATTACTTTGTTATCCCTCAAATTTTTTACATTGTTCTTGGTTCTTCGAGGAGGCATAGGCTTAACAGCAGCAAGATCTACCATGTCAGACTTGGATACCATTATATCATCAGAAATATGTGTTGCTTTACTCTCATCCTTTGATGAAATCAAAGACTTAATATTAACTTTTAAATTTTTCTGGGAAGAGACAATATACGCATGATTACTAAGCCATTTCACTATTTTGCATCGTAGGTCAGGTGCCAAGCTATCATTCTGAAGAAAGAAAAACCAAAAATAAAAATCAAAGAAAATTAAAGGAAGATGAAAGCACCAACTGAGGACTAAAACTGCTTTCAGAAAACAATTGTGCGATAAAGAAACCATGATTACAGGTATTACATTTAATGAAGCCCTCAAATAATCAGACGAGAGTCCAATCTCCAATGCTACATCTTTTACATTGACTTTCCCTCGGTCAATTAGCTGCATAATTTATAGATTGTAAGACTGAACAATCCAGAAATTTAAAAACATTGAGAAAATATTATAAACCCATGGATGACAGGATCAGATACCTTCTTCAAAATCATTGCAAAATTAAGGGAGTTAAATGGGTTATGTACGTCATCATTACTCTTCCCCAACAACCCCAAATCACCCAGCTGCTGTGTCTCACCACATTCAGATGCAACTTGGGCACTTGATCTGGTATCAGGAGCTTCTATATCAACTGCAATTTTATCTCCATTGCTTAGGCTAACTTTTGAATTTTGAGATTTGTCCATAGATTGCAGAGGAAGTTGGTTGGTGATAGAAGAGTCGGTGCCAGAAGCACAAAGTTCTCCAAGCGGTGGGGAATGGCTGTTATCATGGATTTCTGAATGCTTAGAGCAAAATGCCCGCAATTCGATCTGTAGAAAGAATATGGAGCATTTAAGATAATAGAACCTCAAAATATGAAGAAAGCAGCTCTTATTAAATAATAACAAAATTCTGTCAGGAAAAAGAATTGATACTTGCATTATCACACCCATATCTTCCCCAAACTTCCATTCTATGCCTGGCTTCTCTTGCACATATAGGATGGAATGAGGTTCTGCAAGTTCCTGCAAAAAACACTAACATCCATCACAACCGGAAGCATTATAGAAGATTCGCTTTCCAGAATATTGATAAATGGAGAACAAAAACATGTCAAGACAACAGATAGTTCAGCATTGAAGCAAGGAAACCAAGGAAAGGAAGGTATAACCTTTGGGATAATTTATTTAAGATTATTTTTCATTTATGTGTTTCCCGTTTATAAAAGTTGTGCTCTTTGATAAATGATTCCATGTTCTATGGGATATAAACAGTATTAAAATAAAATAAAAATTAAAGAAATTGATATTTGGACATAAGTTAATATACCATCTGTTGAACTACAGATTTCCCACAACTCAACACGTGACAGTATAAAACTATTGGAACCTCGAAAGTGTTAATAGAGTTTGACTTCAGAAAGTTATCCAGAAACTGATGCCAGTTCAATGATAAGGTAAATCCATGAAATCATTGAAGTCCATTCAAAACTTAAATAAAAGAATCATTTTCGGGCCAACAGAAAAATGTCATGATTGGACTCTAACCAGAATGTGGGTGCTTATTGATACTCCTAACCTACTCAAGTTCTTTTCCCAAATTCCTTACAACAGTTTTGCAAACCCAAGAAGGTAACTGGTAATCGGATCTTCAAGGCACCCAAGCAGTTGTCAGAAGGCAAAAGAGTGAAAAACCACTGCTGCTTATGATAAAAAAAAAACATTATTCTTCCTTACCATCTACATTGGGCATGGATATGCTGATACACTTCCCTGCCTACATAAAAAGACCAGATAACTTTCAACAGAAGGCAAGAAGAACACTTCAAAGTAATTCTATCTCGTATTGCCCCTCTCTAATGCAAAATATTGGGAAGAAAGATTATTCTGTGTAGTAACAAGTATGTGAAACAAGATGAAATGGATAATATTTTCATGAAAACTTCCTTCCACTGCTAATTAAACATGGATCAGCTGCAACCACCCTTACAACTTCATCCAAAGTCTACACAAGGTCCAAGCAAGTCGATATCAAAAGGGAAGAAGAATAACCTAATGTTCTTGTAAGTATTTGTACATAACAGTATTCCTAAATGAGATCTCACACTTGATTCAAAAGAAAGGACCCCAAAAGTAGTCAGCGTATAAAGCATTCGAACTGTCTTCTTCAGTTTCTTCAATAAATTTTTACATAATGCACAAATTCAAATTTCATAACACATTTTCTAAACTAAGCAATAGCCTCTGACAGAAAAAGATGCTCTTGGGTAAACTTGTTAATCTCCATGATAGTAATATTATCATATAAGGAACTCTATAAAGGTTTGTGACAAGGAAGGAATCTCAATTCTCAAACTACCTTGTTTCCTTCTCTATAAAGGTGTCCACAAACATGAAAAGCTAAAAGGCAGGAAGTTTAAAAACCACATTTTTTAACAAATCACTCATATCGAAAGACCCTAAGTGCCCATGTTTCTTGTTTGTACCCAGAATATCACTTTCAGATACATCTGTCTTCACTCTTAGACTTGGTATTGTTTCTCAAATAACTGTCCATTCCCCACAACTGCCATTGAAGATACCATAAATGATACCTTAAAAAAGGCAAGTAGTTATAGATAAGTATATCTTCTCTCCACCAGAGAATCCTCATGCAGGTATTGAAAAAGAAGACTATTCTAAAACAGTGTGAATAATTGCTGCACCAAAATATGGAATGGGATGAAGTACCAATGCATAGAGAAGAGATATCCCTCATATCATCATATTGCATGGAAGGTGGCAAACGATTAATGCTTCCTAGAAAGGGCAAAAAGATTTAGGTAGGTTCTTTAATTTGATTAATCCAACTTGCTTTGTTACAAACACTTAAAAATTCCAGCCAATAAATGCCAAAAAACAAGCGGAAATTATTGTAAAAGGTCAAGCTCAGTGCTGGAAATTATTTGTGTGAACAAAAAATAAAAGGTTAAAGAAGGTTCTTTGATAATAAGATGCATAAATAGAGGTGACGCCATGGATTAAAAAAAGCCCTTACTTTATTTGAATTTTTTGAAGACACTACTTATAACACAACAAAATAATAGTCATTATTCTTTATAAGAAGCACTTTGAAGAACACATTTTGCAGTTGCAAATCTAAAGGGAAAAAAAAGTAGCCAAGCATTTTATAAAAAGATACCCTCCTAGCACCAACCAAAAAAAGAGAGGCAGAATGGTAAAAAAATAAGGTAGCAACAAACATACCATGACTGCACCGAACACATGCACCGAACTTCACCTTGCATACATTACAAACTAATTTCTTTCTAGTGTCATTTATTCCTCCCACATTAATAATTGGCTCCATCTTTGTCAAGTCTTCTATATAAACCTCAGGCATCCATTGTGAACAAAATAAGTGAGCAAATTCCACAGAGGCGTCATTTCCATCATTCTTTTGGATAGGCTTTAACACACCACCCTGCTTCGGACAAAGAACACAAGGTTTCACCATAACACTGCCATGATTTACCTGCTTACACCAGGAACAGAGCCAAGAACTATCTACATCATCTTGCACCCCGTAGCACTTTTGATGAACAGAAACCTTGCAAGAACTACAAACGATTATTCTGTTCGATTCTTTTCTGGTATCACCCGTGCAACAAAAATGACATAAAGATGAATTCACATCACATGGACATGCAATTAATATTTTCTCCAGCCCAGCATCCTCTACAACAAGCTTCCGCTTCTTTGAAGGTCGCTCTGAAGTTAACAATACCCTACTCCTAGAACCTAAAAGCCACTCTAAACTACTAGTTGAATCTGGAGCAAAACACACACCTCTGCTTCCTTCAGTGAAAATTGAGCTTGCGTTGCCCCGCTATCAATTTCCATTAATTGTCCATCCTCAACCCTGAAGACCTCCTTCCCAATCCCTTCTTCACAAATATTACCGTTTTCATTCCTAACATTAGAATTCTCTCCTCCACTACTCACGCTTACCTTGTCGTCTACTTCAGCATCCAAATTCAAATCCCCAGCTGGCTCATTTCCAACATAAGGAATCATAAAACACTTCTTCCTAGCAGTTAAAGATCTAAATGGGGTAATATTAGATAAAGCATCGATATCCGACAATGTGAGGTCCCTAAAATATTCTTCCGTTTCAACCCAAATGCTGGCTTCCCGCGCCTTTTCCCCCTGCTTTGATGACTTCTTATCTGCTCCCGAATGCGACTTTTTATGCCTCTTCCTACTATCAATCTGCTTCAATAAACTAGCCAGTCCACTAGGCAGCGTCGGCAAACTCAACCCGGCAACAGAACCACCTTCAGGGATATCAAAAGGTGAACGTTGGCTAAGTTCTTTCCGTGCCTGAGAAAAGAAATCAACAACAATATCATATTGCTTCCCGGAAGTCTCCGGCTGGGTCACCGGACTCCGACTAGAAACCCTAGAAATCGGGCTGCAAGGCCTCTCCTTGGTTCCGCAACCTCTGTCCGCACCCCTACCCATCATCTTCTTCTTCTGCTGGTGGTATAGGGCTCCGGTCATCACCGACAACAACCACAAGCATCCGGACGGCCAAGCCCTTCAAATTCCATAAAAGTTGAACCCTAATCCTATATCAACCCTCGAAAAAACACAAAACCCTAAGCCTAAAAATCAAATCACCGGAACCAGTCTTTTCGGGAGAGAAATACAAGAAAAAGGAATGGCCATAGAAATGGAAACCGAAGAGGATAAACTCTGTGTCTAGGGTTAGGAGGGAGTGTTGTTTCGGATCCGATTTAGATGTTGCGTGTTTGCTTTTGGGATTTTCAAAGAGAGAGAGATAATGAGTGAAAAAAAAAACGAGAGAGAAAGATTCGCGTTTTTTGCAGGCAGAAAGGACGGTTCGTTTTAGAAGTTATTTACTTTTTTGTTTTTGTTTTTATGAGCGTTTTTCTCGAAAAATTATTAGTGATAAGTGTATTTATCGATCTAATATTAATTATTTAATATTTTTTAATTTAATATCCGTTTTAGTAAAGCATGTCCTTGCACCGTGTTATATATTGATTTGGCGTCATGTAGGGTAAGACGCGCCTCCTAAACCGCGTTATATGCTGATATGGAATACACATAGTATAACGCGGCCCCTAGAGCGCGTCTTACGCCACGTAGGGTATAGTGCGGGTCAGGGGTCACGCATTACCTTTAATTATCTGACATAATTATATATAGCGCGGGACAGAGGCCGCGTTATACCTTTAACTGATATAATTATATAAGGCGCGGTGCAAGTACCGCGCCTTGTATAATTATAGCAACTTTTCTCGACTATAAATACCTTTCTCCCCCAGTTAAGTTCCTCACATCTCCTCACATCTCTCCTCTCAACTTATAAATTAATACAACAATTCCGTCAACGAGTCAATAATTCTGACAATTGTCTCATATTTGATTCAGAAGTTCGTGCGATTTTTCGTTATAAGGTAATTTTGTGATAAATATTTTTATTATACTTATTGTTTATTATGATTATTTGAAAAAATATTATACTAATTATTGTCAATTAATTTCTGTGTTTGTAAAATTAAAAGTGAGAATATACGTCGAAATAGTTTTACGGTACATGTAATAATATAAAATTATATTATTTAAATTATTTACGTTTATGTGTAAAAAAATTATTCTGTTATATTTTTGTTCATATATTATTTATTTAATCAACATTGTTTCAGTTGTTTTTTTTTTTCAAATATAATATTGTCGCACTTTTAAATTCAAAGAATGGCGCGACTTTCAGCTATTGTTTATTATGATGGTGAAATTCGAGAAGATGAAACATGCATTGTTTTCGTATCAAATGAGCGTGTTAAAATATCATTGAAGAGAAACATAACTCTTGAGGAGCTGATAACGAAGATTTCGAGGAAGATTCATGTTGGAAGTAGTAGAAGAATGTCGTCGTTGCAGTACAGATTTCCAACATCATTGTTGCCATTAACTTATATAGCGTTCAAACTTTTGAACAATGATGATGTTAAAATGATGGTTGAAGCTCAAAGTAATTATTCAGACGCTGATATTGAGATGTATGCAAATTTTATTCAAGTGCGTGCCGTTCGGGGTCAATCATTAAGCTCCCACTATGGGCTGGCTGAACAAGTTGATCAAGTTGACAGCCCGACGACAGTAATGTGTAATGATTTTAATGCTATAATGGGGAGACATTCATCCTCAACTCCTTACGATATGTACCGAGGTGGGTCGACGAACAATCCGTATGGCAACATCGCATCCAGTTCAAGGGGAAGACATTCATCTGCAAATCCGTTTGACCTTAATTTGGAGATGTTATCGACGCAACCATCTGTGCAGTTTCCATTTGACACGATGGCTTCAAGCTCTAGGGGGAGGCATTCGACTGCGAGCTTTTTCGATCTCAATGTCGATATGCCTTCTAGTTCAAGGGGAAGGCGTGCAAGTAGTAGGTTCTTCGACCTAAATGTGGAGCGCATGGAGGAACCATCATCTCTACCAGAAGAACCGCTTCGTGAGCCTGGTGTGGATGGTGCTGAGACTGGACTATTCATTCACCTAGAATCACCGCAATTCAACTCCGATGATGATGAAGTTCCAGGAAATGTGACACAAACTTATCCTCCTGCACACATGTATGAAGCTGATTATGGTGCAATGTATGGGTCAGAATTTGCGGATATGCCTCATCTCGGTGACAATGGATATTACTCATCAATAAATAATGGTGAGTTATCTTTAGGCATGGAGTTTTCAAGAAAAGAAGAAGCGGTGATGGGTATAAAAAATTACAATATCCGTAATTCTGTTCAGTTCAGAGTCAACAGATCCACGACCAAAAAATATGTATGCTACTGTGCCCGATGCGAAAACGGATGCAATTGGATGGTTCGCGTATAAAAAATGAAGAGGAAAAACAATATATGGGAACTAACAGTATACAACGATCTTCACACATGTTGTGTTGGAGGGGTCAACCAAGATCATCCCAACTTGGACTCTGAAATGATATGCCAAGCCATCATGCCCATGGTAAAAATAAACTCTCATATAGTTATTGCAGTGTTGATTTCAGCTATACAATCGCAGTATGGGTACACTGTCTCCTATAGAAAAGCTTGGTTGGCAAAACAAAATGCCATTGTCAAACTTCATAGCGAATGGGATGCATCTTACAACGAACTTCCAGGTTGGTTTAGGCTGGTGTGGACGTTGAATCCTGGGATAATTGTGGACTTCAAAACCTCCTATGCATACCATAATGATCGAGTTCTTCGCGATCGATGCCAATTCTACCGGGTTTTTTGGAGTTACCCATAGTGCGTTAATGCTGTCAAATACTGCAAGCCTGTGGTCCAGATCGACGAGAATTTCTTGTATGGAAAATACAAGCAAGTTTTATTATTGGCAGTTGTACAAGATGGCAATCGCAATATTCTTCCAGTTGCTTTTGCTCTTGTCGAAGGAGAAGATACATATTCTTGGGCTTTTTTCCTCAGAAATTTACGTGCACATGTTATCACGAGGGAAAACATATGTGTTATTTCAGATCGCGGAGCTGGGATCAAAGCAGCAATGGAGTCTTTGGGTCCAATGTAGCAACCACCCTTTGTCCAATATAGGTATTGTCTCCGACACATTGCTGCGAACTACCATGGAAGGTACAAGAAGAATGATGAGCGTCAATTAATTGTGCGCATGGGTAAGTGAAACTGATATAGTTTGTTTTCTTTCGATCGTTTTAATTTTGCAAAGAAAGCAAGTTAGTAAGTTATACATTTTTTGATCAGGTTACGAACTACTTCCTCGAACGTTTGAATCAATGCTTCAAGATTTGCGGGCGAAGAACGAGGAATGATACAATTACATCAGCCTCATCGATAAAGAAATGTGGACGAACGCATATGATGGTGGATATCGATATGGACACATGACGATCAACTTGGCAGAGGCAATCAATTCAACCTTAAAGGGTGCAAGTCACTTACCAGTAGCGGCTTTGGTAAAGACTATATATTTTCGTTTGGGGGCACTTTTTGCGAAGCTCGGGGGACAAGCTCAAACTTGGATGCAAGGCGGTCATGTCTATCACCCTAGATTAGTTACAGATTTACAGAAAAAAATTTCTGCATAAAATGGAATAGCTGTAACAAGCTTCTTTAAAAGGCATGAAATGTTTCGTGTCACAAAGTTGTCGCGACCTTTTCAAGGGATTGAAGCTGTGTCGTTAAGAGTAAATCTAAGGGACAGAATATGCGAATGCGGGTTTTTTCAAGCTCTGAAGTATTCATGCTCTCATGTGATAGCAACTTGCTCGTATACACGTTAAGACTATAACCATTTTTTGGATCCTGTATACCTACTATCTGAAGTTTTTAAGGTATACGAATTTGAGTTCCCCCCATAGGTAATGACAAAGACCCTGATGAGGTTCAAGATTGGCTTCCGATTGTACCAAATCCGAGTTTATTGAGGGAGCGTGGTCGTCCAAAATCCAATCGAATTCATTGTGATATGGATATTCGAGAAAGATCTAGACAAGACAGAAGATGTAGGCATTGTAGAAACCCATAACACACTAGAAAAACATGTCCACTTCTGTTGTCATCAAGTAACAATTGATGAGGAAATGATGTATTTGTTTATCAAATAATAATTCTTGTACTTTAATTTGCATTTACTTCAAGTTAATGTCATTCGATAATCGTTGATGAAGATTAAAAAATGATACAATAATACGAGATTAGACGTTTGCGTTATATGTGATTATAATAAAAGAGATAATAAGTGACAAACTTAAGAAAGTTATCGAACACAATCATTAAATTTTATCAAACTAATAACAATTTGGTATTTCAAAATAATTTTAAATACAACAAACTTACAATAAGTATTAAATGGTAAATGATAACCAAATTACAATAACTGATATTAAATGGTAATAAACAAAATTAACTGAAATACATTAAAAAAAAGTTCAACAAATTTAACAAAATAAAGTAAGTATTAAATGAGAAATAATAAAAAATTACAATTAAAAAGTCCAATAAACTAAATACAAATATAATAAAAAACAAAATCTATTGATGCCTGCGACGCGAATGTGTTTCTCAGGGCGGTGGCTGTCGGCCTCGATGAGGATTTCTTCGTATCACTGGTTGTGACTCCTCGCTGTCATCGTCATCAACATCATCATCGTTGTCGTCATCGTCGTCGTCCTGAGTAGGTACATTAGGTTGATGAGGAGCTGATGACGATGAAACACCTCCATAGAATAAGGACCCTGGAGGTGTATGACTGACTATCCCACTGGCCTGCGAAAACTGGGAAAACTCATAAAACCCAGACATCGCTGAGTGTGAAAACTGTACATGAGATGTCTGTGTTGCGGTCATGGGTGATGAGGCTGAACCCGCCAATTATCTAGTATATAAACCCCAAGTCGGATCTACAAACATAGACCCATAATAGCCTCCAGGAGGGGTCATCTGTGACCGTGGCGGCGGCGGGGTCATAAAACCATGTGAAGGCAGCGACGGCGGTATATGGTAATGGAAAGGCGGTAGCGACATCATACATGGTTGCGATACGTAAGTTGCTGGATACGGTGGCTGCTGTGAAGGTCCTATTGGTGCAGCTGAAGATGAATCGGAAGCACCTACTCTCCGTCCACTAGTCGGGGGACGATGGTATTGTGTCGGTGAACGTCTCTGTCGATGTCGCAGAAAGGTCTGCCTTCATGCATCCTCGGGAAGCAGAAATGGTTTCCCGTTACTGTTGAATCACTCATAAAAACCGTCAGCAACCATCAAGAGGTCATCAAACATGGACTCTCTACGAGGAAGGCGCCGATGTCGATCCTCCCACAACACGACCCACTCATGATGCCTCACCAGCCAATTTGTATCTGTCTTGCCGCGTCTATCTGTGCTATGCAACTCGTTCATATTGCGAGGTGCTTCTGGAATTGGTTGAAAACAACCAAATTGCCAGAGCACGCGATCAGTGGAGTGCCACTCGACGGTCGCATAACAGATCAAGGGGACCATCGCCATCCAAACATCTAAAGGGCCCCTCAACTCAGGTGGGATCACCGCCCTCACATCATCAGTAGAATATGACACCCATTCAAACTAAAACAAATGTATATAATTTTTATCAAAAGAATAATCTAATTATATAACTATAATCTAAAATCAATTTTTAAACATTAAAATTCATACTTGTGTACCAGCCTTCTGATCGATTAACACCCTAATTTTTTATAAATCATCAGGTAGCTCTTGATGATTTTTCCTATCAGTAGACCACCTATTCAAGGAAAAAAAATTTATTATACGCTTTATAAAATTATTAATATACGAAATCAGCTTTATAATTACCCAGGAGTAGTGGAAATACGAATGGGTTCTTCACAACGGGACATAAAAAGGGCAATCGATACAATGCCCAAGACTGTAGCAGCATGAGACATCCGCCGATAGCATTACGCCTGTGGTCAATGGCTCGACACATCTCCCTGTACAGCAAAGCCAAAACTGTCGAGCCCCAACTGAATGATCCGACCAGATGAAAGTCGCTCATATGTCACAACCACATGCAATAAACTTGGTTGCGCGATTTTTCCGGCATCAGCAACCCTCCTATTAGCTGCAGTATGCATGCCCGTGCATACATTTTAACTTTATCCTCAGACGCGTCTTCGCTCAACTCCCGAAAATTGGCATCTAACCAATTTACTGACCACCGTTAAAACTTTCTGGGACATATCCTAGATTTTCCCTGCACAAAGTAGTCCAGGAACCCTACACGATCCCTGATATAACATCCCCATCCACTGGAAGCCCCAGGTTCATAACAACATCCTCAAGTGTAATCGTGCACTCTCCGTACGGAAGATGGAACGTGTGGGTCTCCGGCCTCCACCGCTATACTAAGGCAGAGATAAGGTCTGGTTCTATCTTACAGTGACCCTGATATCTACCTATGTAACCAAATCCAGCCTCTACTAAATATGGCAAGACACGGCTAGGTATCACTAACTTAAGGTTCCTAATAAAATGATCTAATACACGGTCATTCTCCTAAAAATAAATAATTACAAAAATTAATTCTTAATCTAATAATCATGCATTAAATAAATCAACAAATTATTACTAATAATTTAAATTAAAGTAAAACGTTAAAATGTTACCGTATCATCAAAGTGTCGAGATATATGATTTCCATCCAAGCGAAGTAGATCACCTTCCATTATATATCTGCAAAAAAAATTATATAAGTAAAATATTAAATAAATTAAAATACTTAAATAAGTTAAATACAAAATATTAAAAATATAATAAAATATACATTAAACAGAGAATATAAGAGTATTTGAGAGAAGTTGAGAGAAATTGAGAGAATTTGGTGTGATGAAAGTGATTGAGGATGAGAGTATTTATAGGGAGGATTAGGGAGTGAAGCGTCGGGGTATGGGGGTAATTAAACATATAGCGTGGGGCAGGGGGCGCGCATTTATGATGCGTGGCAGATACACAGGTAAGGCGTGGCCCCTGATCCGCGCTATACTCACGTATATCCCATGTCAGCATATAGCGCAGTGCAGGGGGCACGCCTTACCCCACGTGGCGCCAAATCAACATATAGCTAGGGATGGCAACGGGCCGGGTTCGGGCCGGGTATTAGTCCCCCCGTCCCCGTCCCCGTTTAAAAAACCGGTACCCGTCCCCGTTTAAAAAACCGCGGGGATTTAAACGGGGATCCCCGTCGGGTAATCGGGGAAAACCGCGGGGAAATGAGTATCCCCGTTTAGCATAAACGGTTATTTAAACGGGTATTGGGCCGGGTATTGGGTCGGGTATTGGGTCGGTATTGGGCCGGGAATCGAGCCGGGTATATATATATATATTTAAATTAAATATATATTTTTTATTTAAATTAAATTTATTAATATTATATATATATATATATATATATATATATAATTAATTATTTTTAATATTTATCGGGTCGGGTATCGGGGCGGGTAATCGGGTAATCGGGGCGGGGATTACCAAACCCGTCCCCATCCCTATTTAAAATAAATGGGTTTTCCCCATCCCTGTCCCCGTTTATCATCCCCGAATCCAACCCGTTTAATTCGGTTTTCGATTTTTCCTGTCGGGTTCGAGTTTTTTTGCCATCCCTACATATAGCGCGGTTCAGGGGGTGCACTTTACTGCTAAGAGTGTTAGATCGGGAAATATAGTCTGACCGGTGTTAGATCGGTAAATATACCGGTCACCGGTGATTTTTCAGGAAAAATGCTGTTTTTAAGTGGGGTTTACATAACATGTAGTCTCACCATACATATATATCTGTGCACTTGCACCGTTCACCACGTGTTGATTCTCTATTGGATTGAATTGATAAGATTCAATCAATTACTCGATCCCTTTTTATTAGTGCATACTTTTAGAAAGTTTGCATTTCGGTCACTCAACTTTTAAAACTTATAATATAGTTACCACACTTTTAGTTCGTTTTCAGTAAGGTCTCTGACATTACCTCCCGTTAGTTTTATTTGGTGTGACATGTTATTATTATTTTTAGCTCAATAAAATAATCCTTTTAACCCATTTCATCTTAATACAAAATTTTCATCACCCAATTTTGACTGAAACCCTAAAAATAAAAATTTTCTTTCCATTATTCTCTTTATCGACAATCGAAGCTAGCAATAGAGATGCCAACTATAATCCCAACATGTTTTTGTGGAATGTCAACTACTCTATGCACATTTTAGACGAATAATAATGTTGGAAGGAAGTTCTTTGGGTGCGTTAACCATTGGCGTATATTTAGAAGAAATTGTAATTTTTTATTTGGTATGATACCCTATTAAATCCATGTTCACGTACTTTTATATTGATGGTTTTTCAAAGGAAAATGAGACCCATGGAGAGAGGAAGAAGGTTTGAATGAGTGATTTAGGTGGTTTGTTTGGAGATTTTTTTTAACTTGGTTATGTTGGGTTAAGAAAGGAGTAATTTAGAATTTAAGGATTCTTTTATATATATATATATTTTATGCTTCAAATTCATTTTGGTAAGCTAGAATTTGAACATGAATTTAGAATTAGCGGTTCAACATGTAAATTGAAATGTAAGTAAGATCAACTAAAATTGTGAATATGAACATGAATTATTAATGTCATTGTGTTTCTTTCAATGTTTGCTTATGTTTTCTACTTATGTATGTTTGTGAGTCATTTGATTCAAAATTTGATCGAAGAAAGAGTTTTACACCCTTTTAATTTTTCATGAATGGCGGGTCGATGTGATGTTTTCATTGGTTCAGAATTTTCCTCATTGAACGTGAAAGTTTTCACAAACAAGAAAGTTAGTGTGATTCTTGACGAGTTCAATTTCTTACTTTGGAAGCAATAAATTCTTTTAGTGGTGCGTAATCATCGGTTGAAGAAATTGCTTATGGGTTCAATCACGCCACGCCACCGCTTGCTACAGTGACTCTTAGTAGTAATTGTGTTGTGGAGAACGAATAATATGAGATTTACGTCGCACATGACAGTGCATTGACCTCATGGTTGCTATCCACTATGTGTGTCTCTCCTTCCTTAACTGGTTGGTGCAGCAACATCAATAGAAATATGGTTCACATTCAACACTTTTTTTGTAAGTCTACTACTACGCTGATGAATTTGCTTTGTAAGTTGAATAAAATCAAGAAATGAGAGCTAGGGATGGAGCATATATTTCTCAGGTAAAGGAAGGAAATATGTGATGCTTTGGCAGCATGTGACATTCCAATTTCGAATTTTGAGAAAATAGCCATCCTCCTCAATGGTTTACCCCCAAAATATCGACCTTTCATTGTTGTTATAATTGTCGGCAAGGAACCGTTTAGTCTTGAAGGAATCATTTCAGTTCTGGTTGATGTCAAAACTCAATAGAACTTTGAACACTTTGATAATATGAGTATTAGTGTTAATGTTGTTCTAGTTTCTGGTTAGGGGTTATTTTTTTTGATCGAGTAGTCTCATCGGCTGTTCAACGATCTGGGACATCTTCGCATGCTTTTAGTGGGCGTGGTAAAGGGCGCAATAGATTTCAATGCTAGTTATGTGTCAAAAACGGACATCTAGTTGATCGTTGTTGATACCGCTTCGATCAATCATTTCTGCATGGAAATTTTTTTCTCTTGACATAATATTGATAACCTTAAAAGTTTAAAAGAAATTAAGCTTTGATGCATCAAAACCTTAAAAGTTATGGAAGAATTACCAATTTTTCATCAGAAGTTTGATTCGAATATCGAAAAGTAATTTTTCATCATTGGAAGTTAAAAATTACTAGATCAATTTTAGGTGTGTTATAGATTTCTTAGATGTAGCACGCTTCATTAATCTCTTTATGCTCATGTATCAGTTATGGCCTCGCCATAACGTATTGTTCCATGATGATCATATGCTAACAGGGTGGTACTTGATTTCTGATTCTGTCCTCCAATCGTCTTATCTCATATCTACGACTACACCCGGGTCTCTTTCGTCGCTCGCACCTCTACCTGTTGGTTGAAGCTTGCTCTAGGGTCCATCACGAGCAACGTTAATAAGGCTTTCCCTATAGGTCCAGGGACGCGTGCCGTTGGTGTTTTCTTATCTCATATGCTCTTGCCTAGGGGTGAGAAAAAGAACGGAACCTTGTTCCGGAACTGAAATCGGTCCCAGCGGTTCTGGTTTCGGATAGCAAAATAAAGACCTTGTTGACATCATTTCCGGTTCCAGTTCCCAAAATTTTGGAACCAGAATCGGTTGGGTACCCTACTAAAAGTGATTCCAATACCGAGTACCTTGAAACTGGAACCGAAATCGCATAACATTATATTGTCTAAAATATTAGAGTCCAAATAAATTGACCCCAAATAAACTGAGCTCATACTAAAAAAAATACTTTGAACGTAAAATGTTAAAAACATAGAGCCAAAATAAGTAGTATCATTTTAGTTTAATAAATTAATAGGTTATAAAAGGGTTAATTTTAACGTGGAGGCGGCATACCATCCCACTTAATGTGTAACAATTAACAAGTTGAATGAGAAAGCTGTCAAAATAACAGGTACCCGGAATTGATACCGGTACTGGTACCTATAGGTTTCGATTCCGGATCCCAATTTTAGGAACTGATTGAACAGGTTTCGATTCCAGTTCCCATTTTTTAGGAACCGATGCAACAGGTTCCGGTTCCAAAAAATAAGCGAGTACCTGGTGTTGCTCACCCCTACTCTTGCCTATTCTGCCTTCTTCATGTCTACTTCGTTATCATTTGTCTCCAACCATCCTTCATGTGTTCATGATCTTGTTATTTACGGACACCATTTACCGCTAATAAATATAAATATTTTTTAAATAGATAAATAAATATAAAATGTATTAACCAATTAAATCGACGAGTCGCTTTTTAGGAAAATGATACTTGAAGCTCTTATACATTTTAAAAAAATTAATGTGGTCCTTGAACTTAGAAAAATAATTCAATGTAGTTCTTTGACTAACCGTTTTCATTATTGATTATTATGATGCTCACATGATATTTTACGGTGTTGACGTGACAATCTATGTACTGACGTGGCAATCTACGATGGTTGGTAACAGACATGAACCTAGGCGGGGTCGCCCCCTAAAAATCTAAAATTATCATATATTTTAGATTTTTTATGTATATTTTTTTGTTGGAAAATATGTTTTCGTATCCTCTAAAATTTTATAAGTTTAAGTTCGTCTCTTGAAATTTTATAAGTTTAAGTTTGTCCCTTGAAATTTTATAAGTTTAAGTTCGCCCCTAACTTAAAATCACGCGTCCTAATCTTTTGTTCAAGTTCAAGGGCCAAATTAATTTTTTGAAAAATTTTAAGAATTTATTTGATTTTTTAAAATAAATATATTTAAATTTAAAATGTTAAAATATTTTTAAAAAATAAATACAATAATACCACAAAAACAACGATCCGAACTATTGCGAGACATAGTATAAGGACCTCAAAAGTTCAAAAAAATTAAATATATATTTTTAAATATTATAACCCTACCAAAATTACACATAACTCCGTCCTTGGTCAAGAGGACTGCATTCAATTTAGCCTATATCCAATATATTATTTCACCAGAAAGTTTCATATATCCAGTCCCCTTCTTATTCATTAATTTATTTTTCCTTCATGAAGAAAAACATTTAATTGGTTAATTAAAATTAACCATCTAAGTCAAATTACCTAACTCGTATTTTATTTACCTATTTCTCTTTCAGTTATCTTATCATGGATATGAAGATATAATTATTTGAATAGATATCGAATATATAATCTACATTTGATACTTATTCGAATCTTAATTCAAAATAAAGAATAAAAGAGGAAAAGAAATTTAATAACCTTTTATAATCCAGATTTCGACTAAAAATTTAATAGTTTGTTTTTAATTTTAACCTAAAATTTAAGAATTTATATTTGATCTTGATCTGATTTCAATTTTAATATGATTTAACTTGATTCAACCCTAATTTAACATAATAGAATTAGAATTTAACCTGGATTTTTAATAAGTAATCCACAGATAATTTAAAAAAAAAAACGACAGTTTAACAACGACCATACATGATGACACAATAAATTTAAACAAGGATTATTCATAATAAATCTGAAGAGAAAAGATATAGATAATTTATACATTTGTAGATATCAAAAATAAGATTTTAAAATTCTCAGAACCTCAATCTTGCTATTAAACCAAATAAATGTTAACATGAAAATCATAATTAGACCTACTATGTCAAATTATAATTTTTGTCCCTTAAGTATATTTAAATTTGAAAATTCCTCTCGAGTGTCAAAAATTACAAAATAGTTCTTTGACTATAGATTATTACTCTGTTGAGTCTACTGACTATAAAAAGTTACAAAATGGCCACTCAACAATTTATTATGTTTCAAACTCGTCATTTTCGTTAACAAATAGATGATATTCTAAGTTGAACCTTAACCCATTAACTTTGATATGATAAAATATGATCACAGAATCTCAAACGACTATGGTATCTTAGTGAACATGTTAACTCCAACTTAAACAACCACCAATCTTTTAACGAAAAAGGACGAGTTTGGAACATAATAAATAGCTATGTGAACATTTTATAACTTTTAATAGTCGAGGGACTTAGTAAAGCAATACCATATAATTAGGGACCATTAGGGGTGGCAACGGGTCAGGGCGGAGATATTTTTGCATTACCCATTCCGTCCCCAAAATTTACGAGTACAATTTTGGGGAATCCCCATTATATGTTTCAAAGATTTTTTTATCTCCATACCCATCCCTTATAGATCCCAGTGGGTCAATTAATCCCTATCCCCAAAAATAAACAAACAATTTTGAAATCAATACAACACCTAAACTTGTAAGATATTGCAGATTGTCTCAAATTGATCTCTATTTATAATATGAAAATTTCAAACGTCAATATTCATCTAACACCCAATGTATATGTACAATCTTAACCATTTTCAATCTCAACAAATCAATGTATATTAAATGAGAAAAGATCTAAACTTCAATTTTAGTTCCTTTAATATATAACAGTGACAATACGTAATTTCACAATCTTACCATATATAATTTTTATTAAAAATATATATTAAAGGTATATAGGTAAATAATTATAAATATATTTTTTAAAATTTTGTAAAATATTAGGGATCCCTACAAATATTTTTCGGGGATCCCCACAGTTATTCACACGGGTACGGTTCGGATATAGCAATCCCCATCCTCATCTCCATTTGAGCTTCGAGGATAAAACTTTCCTCATCCCCATTCCCAAGGGTGAAGGTTTCGTTTATTCTCCATCCCCGTCGGTTCGGATCCCCACGATTTTCAATTTTTCCCACCCGATTGCGACCCCTAGGGACCATTGGTATACTTTACCCTATTATTTAATTAAAGCTTCTTCTAATTCTTCGAATAGAACAAAAAATGCAACAAGTTGTCATGGAAAGTATGATAGGTTGGCAACCCACTTCACGTAAAAAATATACAATTTATTTTTTAATTGAATATTATTAGTTTAACTATTTATATAAATTATTTGGATTAGTATATTTAGATTTTTCTTCTTGAATCATCATATTAGTACATATTAAATTAGTTCGATTTATTAATTTTTCTATTTAAATGAATTTTTCTATTCAAATTATGATTGTTTCACATATTTGAATCATTATAAATTTAAGGTTTAAGGATTTTTTATGTAGTCATCCCAAGTTTGAATAGTTGTAATAAATCCGTTAATTTTGACCTAAAATTAGACTTTATTAAATCAAGTTTGAGCATAAAATCCAACATTCTAAATTTGATATGATTTGGTTTTTTTTTTGTAAATAGGAAATTAGATAAACTAGAAAAGGTTGGTTTTTACAAAAGGAGGGCCTTCAATGTCTGGAACATAAACGGTTGGTTTTTATTGCATGGATGCTTGGATTTGTGGCTTTGAAGATCATCCATCTCGTTTGTTCCTGCAAGAAGCATAATCTTTAGCCCAGAAACTACCATGATGAGCTACAGCCAAGGAACTATGGTGAATGTTGGAGAAGATTTGGTGATTCCGGGGTTTCTATATGTGCCAGCAGAAAGAAACGAAAGAGATATTCCAACTTGTATCAGTTGTTGGGCAGTGAGCAGATGACTGGATATTGTTCAATAACCAGTCGACGTGATCTTGATTGAAGAATTCAGGGAGAATTGCGCGTGTTAACATCTCTTCGAGCAAAGAATATGAAATAGAGTAGTATTGAGTAATACTTCCTTTATTACGCGTGTTTTATGTACATGCTATTAATACATTTATACACTTTGATTAACAACTAAACTACTTCTAACAGCTTAACTAACTCCCTAACCAATCTTGCTAACTAGCTTGTTAACACTCCCCCTCAAGTTGGAGAATGATTCATGTCTTTCATTCCCAACTTGATCTTCAAACGCTCATGTTGGTTTGTTCCTAAGCCTTTTGTAAAGATATCAGCCTGTTGTTTTTTAGTTAAAACATGCTTGGTACAAACAACTCCCTTTTATATCTGTTCACACATAAAGCGACAGTCGATTTCTATATGCTTCGTTCTCTCATGGTAGGCTGGATTTGCTGTAATGTGGAGTGCAACCTGATTATCACAATACAACGTTGTTGGCTCGTGGTGCTCAATTCCCAGTTCCTTAGTTAATCCTCTCAACCAAACTAATTCCGCTACAGTAGATGCCATACACCTGTATTCAGCCTCAATCGATGACCGTGAGATGGTATTATGCTTCTTAGACTTCTAGAAAATGAGAGAATCTCCTAACTTAACACAATAACCAGTAATAGAACGCCTTGGCATTGGACAATCAACCCAGTCATAATCACAAAATGCTACCAAGTTAGGTTTATTTTTGTTTGAAAACAGAATACCTTCTCCTGAAATTTTTCGTATATACCTCACAACACGCATAGCTGCTTCATAATGGACTTTCTTTGGAGTTTGCATGAACTGACTTAAAAGTTGAACATCATACATTATGTCCGGGTGAGTATGTGTTAAAAAAATGAGCCTTCCAATCAGTCTTTGATATATTCCAGTATCTTCTAAGAGCTCATCAGACCGATGCTCAATGTACATATCATACTCAGATGATGTGAGTTTTTGATTCTGCTCAAGAGGAGTAGAAACACTATGTGCATTCCCCAAACTAGAATCTGCAATGAGTTCCAAGGCATATTTCCATTGGCTTAGAACAATTCATTATGCATTTCGTACAACTTCAATGCCTAAGAAATATTTGAGCTACCCTAAATCTTTCATCTTAAAATTCCTGTGAAGGATGTTTTTAACTCTTCTATCATTCCACTATCATTGCCTATAATCAAGGGATCATCCACATAGATCAATATTATTACCAATTTTTCACCCTCTCGTTTTGTGAACAACGAGTAATCATCAAGACTCTGCACATAACCATTTGCAGTAAGGGCCTCAGTCAATTTTAAGTTCCATTGACGAACGCCTGCTTCAAGCCATATAGTGACTTGAGCAACATGCATACTCTAAACTCCCCCTGGTTGAGAAAACCATATGGCAGCATCATGTAGACTTTTTCATGAAGATCTCCTTGTAGGAAAGCATTGAAGACATCCATTTGATACAGCTCCCAACCAAACATAGTAACCATGGCAATGACAGTACGAACAGTAACTTGTTTTGCCACAAGTGAAAAAAGTATCATGAAAGTTAATACCTTCACATTGACTATAACCCTTAGCAACTAATCGGGCTTTGAACCTTTCAACCGAATCATCAGAGTTGTACTTGATTCGATATACCCATTTGTAACCAATGGGTCATTTATTTGGTGGTAGATCAACCACTACCCAAGTACCATTTGCCTCTAGAGCATGAATCTCATGTTGCATAGCTTCTACCCAACGTTCATCACAAGCTACCTCATGGTAGGTTTTAGGTTCAACTAGAGATAAGGAAGAAGCAACACAAGGTGGTGATTGTAAAGATAAAGGAGAAGAAGAGGTATGATTGGAGGATGAAAGCGTATCTACTTGTAGTAAAGTAGAAGAGGATTGAGAATGATAAACAAAGTTGGATAACTAGGAAGGTGGTTTAGTGACTCGAGTAGAACGTCGCAAAGGAGAAAAACTAGAGACAATTGGATGACTTGATAACCAAGAGGATGAATGACATAAATTGTCAGAGGCTGGACATGCTGAACCAAAAACTACATTGTCATTATTTCTAGTTCTGAGATCGCTTGTAAGTTCATGCATGATTAAATGCTCATTACGTGAGTTATTTGGTGTCATAACTGAAATATATAAAAATTCTCGGTCAAGGTCACTAGGCAAGGTTGAGATAGGAAACAAAGGATAGATTTTACCTGGAAACTGAAAATGAAATATAAACTCATGAAATACCACATCCCGATTAACAAAAAAGAACTTTGAACTTAAGTTAAAAAGAACATAACCCTTTTGAACCAATGAATATCCCATAAAAACTGAATGAATTGATCTAAAGGAGAATTTTTCATGATTGTTAGGGATAGTAGCATAGTAAAGACATCCGAATACTCTAAGGTGTGAAAGATTAGACACCTTCACATATAATATTTGAAATGGTGTTTTCCATTGAAGAACCTTGGTTGGCAACCTGTTAATTATGTAGCAGACAGTTTGAATGCACTCACCCCAAAACTTAGTTGGAACAAAAGACTGAAATTTAATAGCACGAGTAACATTAAGTAGATGTTGGTGTTTTCGTTCAACAACCCCATTTTGTTGGGCCGTATGAACACAAGAACTTTGATGGACTATCCCTTAAGAAGAAAAGAAAGTGTTGCCTTCATTGCTAAAGAATTCCCAACCATGATCACTTCTCACTATTTTGATTTTAGCAGAAAAATGATTGCCAACATAATCAAAAAATTGTTTAAGGGTGACAAATGCATCGCTTTTGAGTCTAAGTAAAAATACCCATGTCATACGCATATGATCATCAACAACAGTTAAAAAGTACCTATGTCCACTATGCTTTGAGACACGATACGCTCCCCAAAGATCAATATGAATAAGAGAGAATGCGATTGACTCACAAGAATCACTCTTAGGAAATGGTAAACGAGTTTGTTTAGCAAATGGACAAACACCACAACTTTTAACATGATCAATATTAGAAAAACTACTATGTAATTGAGACATTTTATTCAAGGTACTTAAATAAGTATGGCTAAGTCGTGCATGCCATAATACACCATTATCTGATTTTAACAAAGTGGAAGACAAACAAGAATTTTTACAGAAAAAAATGACAAACCCATGGACTGAGTGATGACTTTAAAATGTAAAGACCATCATAAGATCTACCAATACCCTTCATCTCTCCACTGCAAAGGTCCTGTATAAGGCAAAATTGTTGAAAAAAATGTTAATTAACACTTAAGTTCTTTGGTTAATTGGGATACAGATAGTAAACTGTAATGAAAGTTTGGTACATGTAAAATATTGGTTAATATGTGATTAGGAGAAAAGGCATAGGTTCCTTTGTGGGCTATATGGGCGGTTTTACCATTTGGCAGCTGAACAAACGAATAGGAGTCACAAGCCACATAAGAACTCAACTTCTCAATGTTAAAGGTCATGTGATTCGTGGCACTAGTATCTAGAATCCAGTCGTGATGCAAGGGAACAAAACGAGTACCTGCCATATGTTCTGTAACTTACATATGCATATATTTCCCTAGCAACTCAAGAATTTGTTGATATTGTTCATGTGTAAAAGTAGGAACCTTAGCAGAAACAAAATTTTCAGCCATAGAGGAGGTCAATTCTCCTTCATTGTGCAAGATAACATTGTTAGCAGTAGATCCCTTACGCTTAGTGAACTTGTGATCAACTGGATAACCAACCAGCTTATAGCACTTTTCCTTTTTGTGTCCTTTGATGTGAAAATAGTCGCACACTCCATTGAATTTTTTTTTGACTGAGTGCTAGAATAGAACGCAGTAGGTTCTAAAACACTAGCTAGTCTTCCTGCATTTTAATGCTGATCTTCCTCTTAAACAAGCATGGAATATACTTGATTTGCAGAAGGTAAAGGTTTTTTTAGTAATATTTGACTACGTACCATAGAGTAGGAATCATTCAATCCCATGAGAAAATGAAAAAGTCGCTGTTGATTGACATACTCCGTATTCTGCCGAGAAACTTCACAGTTGCACATAGCGAAGGGGGTAATACCATCATATTCATCCCAGAGCAACCGTAAGTGTGTGTAATACACCGAAATAGAGGACATACCTTGAGAATGAGAAACAATTTCTCGATACAGTAAATAAACACGTGATCCATCAATCTTGTCAAAACGTTCTTTAAGATCTTCCCAAACACGTAATGAATTTGAAGCAAAAACTATTCCCGTAGAAAGTTCTTGACTGACCGTGTTCAAGATCCATGAAAAAACAATAGTGTTGCAACGCTCCCACTGTGCTGAAATATATAGAGAAAGACCTTCACGAGAACAAGTCCCATTTACGAATCTAATCTTGTTCTTGGCCAGTAAAGCAATGCGCATGGATCTGCTCCACATATTATAGTTGTCTCCGGCTGGACCATGCTTGTGCAGAAACAAAGAACAGAAAGATAACAACTAAACCAGCTCACCGGTAAGAAATTAACCGAAAATAACCACTGGTAATGACCTCAGATACCATGTTAACATTTCTTCGAGCAAAGAAGATGAAAGAGAGCAATATTGAGTAATACTTCCTTTATTGCGCGTGTTCTATGTATAGGCTATTAATGCATTTATACACTTTGATTAACAACTAAACTGCTTCTAACAGCTTAACTAACTTAACTAACTTCCTAACCAATCTTGCTAACTAGCTTCTTAACATGCTGCCATATATCACGGGCCAAACTACAGTCTCGAAAGGTGTGGAGCACCGACTCATTAGCTCCTTTACAGAGGGTACACATTTCTGAATTGGATAGAGAGTGACGATTGCGTTCTGAATTCTTGAAGAGTTTCTCTATAAAAGCCAACCATATAAAGGTTCGAATTCTCTAAGGAATGAAAAGCTACCATATCATTTTTCAGTGGGGGCACATGGATCCCAATTATTCACCATAAGCTTTGTTAATAGTGAAAACATCATTCCAACGCCATTTACAAGAATCCGCAACATCATCGATTGCAGGGCAGCAAATTCTGGCAATGTGAGGGAGGACATCTGAGTTGAACAAAATAGAGATTAAAGATAGATTCTAAGAACCACTGTCAGTTATAATATCTGTAAATAACGAGTAATGTTCTGTAGCCATTATCAATACACCACATCATATTTGATCAAGATTCATTCAAAATGTTTGAGAGTGAGTGCCAGAGGGATAAACAAGATGAGCGTCGGATGGATTGTAGGAGCATATAAGTGATTTCATATTTCTGTCTAAGAAGCTGAATCCAAAAGGAATTTGACTTGGTGGTCAAGGCTACGGTGATCTTCGAGAGGAAAGATTGATTATAAGCATGACAAATGCCAAGGCCTCCATGATCGAGAGGTTGACAGATGGTCTTCAATTAACAAGGGAGATTTTAGAAGGTGTAGGATAGGAACCCCAATTAAAATTTCGAATGATCTTTTCAATATCATGGAAAACTTTTTTGGGAAGCAAGGTAGTTTACAAAAAGTACGCGGGTATGGCCTCTAAGACATATTTCGCAAGAGTGATGCACCCTGTGAGAGAAAGAGTCTTTGCAGTCCATCTTTAAAGATGTGATCATATTTTTTCCAGAATGAAGCCAAATCAGAACATCAAATGCCTTGGTGGACTACTGGCACCCCAAGATATTTGCCTAAACTATTAACAGTTTTAAATCCCAAAAAAATACTAATAAGAGCTCTTAATTCCGCTAGAGTATTCGGAGAAAAATAGAGATATGTCTTTTGCTTGTTCACATGATGACCCCGGTGAATACCAAACTCCAAAAGAACAGAATCAATAGCAGTTGTATAGGCCATATCAGTACGAGTAAATAAAATGAGATCATCAGCAAAAACAAGCGAGAGAGATGAGAGCCTTGCTTGGTGAACTGAAAGGGGGTTTATAAACTAGAGTTAACCGCACTAGAAATGTTGTGCCCAAGTCTTTCCATGGATATGACAAAAAGATATAGGGAGAGGGGGTCACCTTGTCGTATCCCCCTTTCCTGTCGAAAAGGGTCAGTGTAACTGTAGTTCTATTGCACCTGAAATGTGGAGCTAGTAATGCAACTCATAATGATTCGAATTAGACCAAGAGAAAGGCACATATCGACTAGAGTGTCATGGATAAAATCTCATCGTATCTCATCAAACGCTTTTTCTAAATCTACCTTGATTGGCATTCAACCATGCTTTGATTTAATTGAACGCATCGAATAAATAGCTTCTTGATTGATAATAATGTTACGTATAATGTTCCTTCCTGAGATTAAGCTAGTTTGATTTGGGGCAATTAAAAGAGGCATAAGAGGTTGCAGTCTTTGGACAATAACTTTAGTGAGCAGTTTATACAGCATAAAGCACAGACTAATAGGACAGATAAAGAAATATTCAGGATTCTGAACCTTGGCAATAAACATAAGGGCAGTTTGGTTCAGATTTGGTTCAATAATCCCACCTGCAAAGACATTTCAAATGAAGGTGCCAATAAAAGGACCAACTGTAAATATATGAACACATATCTAAACTATGAAAGCAAGAACGAGAAACAAAACTAAAGAGAGAAATCTTCAAAACTTCATTATTTTCAAGTGAGTGTATACAAGTCTCAAGGTGAATATTTATAGCTAGGATTACAGTTGTAACTAATGGTGTAACTAACTTCAATAAACCAACTGCTTCAACTGATTAGCTACAGTGTATCAGCTGTATGCACAACTATCATACACAGTAGTAGTACGTGTGATCATGTCCCATGCACAACATCTTTATTCATTCATTTACACTAACATTTCTTTTGCAACATTCAACTTCAAACCTCCTTCATAACTCAAATTGAACTAATGTTCATTTACACTAACATTCCCATTACAACCTTCAACTTCAAACCTCCTTCAAAACTCAACTGATCTGTTTTTAAGTTGTACCACCAGCAGCCGTTGTCTATGTTTGAAAATAAAGGTGTTGATAAAGGCTTGGTCAACACATCAGTAACCTACTCGACTGCATGCACTTCATGTACTTGTAGTTTCCACATAACCACCATTTCTCGAACGAAAAACAAGTCTAGCTCAACATGTTTGAACTTGGAATACAGTACGGGATTAGCACATACACCGACTGCACTTGTATTATCACACCACAATGTGGCCTTGCCATGAATCATTATATATAGCTCCCCAAGAAGTGATCGAAGCCACACCATTTCAGCCGCTGCATAAGCCACACTTCTGTACTCAGCCTCAGCAGTTGAACGTGCAACAACCTGTTGCTTTCGAGAGCTCCACGAGACCAGGTTCCCACAAAAATATATACAGAACCCTAAGGTCGATCGCCTATCATCTATATATGAACCCTAATTTGTATATACAAGTCCAGTCAAAGCCATCCTCGAGGAGGGCTTAAACCGTAGCCCAAAGTCAACGGTGCCTTGTAGGTAATGAAGTATTTGCTTGACTGCCTAAAAGTGAACATCTAGTGGGGATTGCATGAATTGACACACCCTGTTCACAGTAAACACCACATCAGGTCGAGTGATCGTAATATAATACAGGGCACCTACGATGCTTCTGTATCGTGCAACATCTTCAAGTGGCATTCCTTCCTTGACTGACAGCTTGATGTTAGAGACTATAGGGGTGGGAAGGTTTTTCACTTCACCAAAACCATGCTTCTGTAGAAGGTCTTGAATATACTTTTATTGACTCAAAACAACATTGCAACCTTCATAACTGACTTCCACTCCTAGGAAAAAACTCAATGGTCTAAGATCCTTTAACGAAAACTGAGCATTCAATTTGTTTACAACACTTTGAACAACCACATCTTTATCCCATGTTAAAATAATATCATCAACGTACACCAGTAAGTACACCAAGCTATCCAAAGTCTTTCAATCATAAAGAGAGGCATCCGACTTAGCTAGGCAAAAACCTTCAGATTCCAGGTATGCCTTCAGTCGTTCAAACCAGGACATCGGTGCTTGTTTCAGCCCATAAATTGACTTGTGTAGCTTGCATACCAGCTCACCATTGCCTTGCTCATACCATGGTGGTTGAGTCATATAAACCTCTTCAGTAAGTAACCCATTCAAAAAAGCATTATTGACATCAACTTGTCTCAGCTTTCACCCTCGTGATAACACCAATGAAATGATTACCCTGATCGTTGCAGTTTTAACCACCGGGTTGAAGACTTCATCAAAGTCAATTCCTGGTTTTTAAAGAAAACCTTTTGCCACCAAGCGTGCTTTGTACCTTAAAATTGAACCATCAACATTTCTCTTTATATGAAATATCCATTTACAGTTTATTGCCTTCCTATCTCTAGGAAGAGGAACTAGTGTCCACGTGACATTCCTTACCAGGGCGTCAAACTCAGCTTGTGCAGCTTCTTTCCAATGAGGACTCTTTAAGGCCTCTGTGATATTTGTTGGTTCTCGATCTGAACTTGCAACGTTATATACTTTCGGCTTCCAGATTCCATGCTTACTTCTGGTCATCATGGGATGTACATTGGAGACTGCTTATGGTACACCACTATCCACATCGTGTTGAACTTCGACACACGTTTCTATTGTACCATTATCTTCTTGGACCCCATGTGAGTTTCCATCACAATTACTACCATTATTATTGTCAGCATCGTGATTCCCTTCTTCATTATTATTGTCAACATCGTGATTCCCTTCTTGGATCCCATATGAGCTTCCACCGCAACTACTCTCATGATGGCTATCATCATGACTTTCTTCTTGGACTCCATGTGAGTTACCAACACAACCACTCCCATTATTTAAATTTGTCACACCTTCATAATTTCTTTGGACCCCATGTGAGCTGCCATCACCACTCTCATTATATATAATTGTCACACCATCACAATTTCCTTAGACCCTATGTGAGTTGCCAATACAACCACTTCCATTATTTATATTAGTCGTACCTTCATAAGTTTCTTGGACCCCATGTGAGCTTTCATCACAACTTTTCCCATGATTACTACCATCGTGATTCCCATGTGAGTTGCCATCCTAACTACTTCCATTGTTTGTATTTGTCGTACCATCATAATTTTCTTCTTCTTCTTGGACCCCACGTGAGCTGTCACTACCACTACTCCCATTATTTTTATTTGTCACGTGATGAACACCTACATTTCTTAAAGAATTTACTAGGGTGAAAACAACAGGCAACTATCCAGTCGTGATAATTTATTGTCTATGGAACTTGCATATGAGTTGATTCTTAACAAACGAAAACACTTGCTCATCAAACCTCATATTACGAGACACAAAGACTCTACCATCACTGTCTAAACATTTGTACCCATGATGTGAGGTGTTGGGCCCAAGAAACACACATTGTCTTGACCGAAAATCCAATTTATGTTGATTAAACGGTCTCAAGAAAGGAAAGAAAGCACACCCAAACACTCTCATACCCGAGTAGTCAGGAGCTTTCTGATAGAGAACCTCAAATGGGGTCTTACCTAAAACGATCTTAGATGGTAGCCTGTTTGTGATGTACACTACCATAGTAAAGACATGACTCCATAACTTTGTTGGCAGTGATGCTTAAGCTAACATGGCTAGTCCTATCTCAACAATGTGGCGATGTTTACGCTCAGCCTTCCCATTCTGCTCTGACGTGGTGGGACAGGAGATTTGATGTTGTACACCATTGGTAAAAAACCAATTCTTCAGTTCACCTCTACCATCGCTTTGCAATGCTTTGATTTTCTTTCCAAACTGAACCTCTACATTTTTAACAAGGTTGAGAAAGCATTGGCTGACTTCAGACTTTTTTCTAATCAGATACACCCATGTATGTCTGCTAAAAACGTCAATAAATGAGACATAATATAGGTAACCTTCAGTTGAAACTACAGGTGTAGGTCCCCACACATTTGACATCCAGCTTAAAAATTTCTTTATATTCAGTCAATGAATTACAAAAAGGCAGCTTATGAGCCTTGGCTTACAAACATACAGAACAAACAATGTTCAATTTGTTTTCACTAAAAGAAACATTACACATTTTTATAACATCTTTGACAGTCTTCACACACGAGTGTCCTAAACGCCTGTGCCAAAGTTCCAAACTACTCTAAGTCTTTGACACATTGTTCATCATGCAACTTGATTTCTTCTCTTCATACGGTAACAGCTGGTATAATCATTCACGTGTAAGCTTCCCTTTTAACAGAGTGGTCCAAGTCTGTGCATCCTTCACCAAGCATTCAAGAGGATAAAACTCAATAAATATATTGTTATCACGAGTGAATTGAGATACTGACAGTAATTTCTTCTTAATGTATGGGCCATGTAGTATATTTTGTAACACCAGAGGTCTGAGACTAGAAGACAAAAAGCCTTGACCAACATGATCAATTTTAATCCCTTCACAATTTCCCATTAAAAGTGTGTTGTTACCTTTGTATGCCATACTTGAATTGAATGGGACAAGATCATTTGATACATGATGAGTGGCACCTGTGTCTAGATACCACAAGGCATTGGAGTATTTTGAAACACTGTGAGTTGCTGCCATACTAGGCACAGTGGATACAAATGTTGTAGGTGCAGTATGAACAAATGACTCTTATCCTTCTGTTGTCGTAGGATGAGTTACACAGTCCCCAGAAAAGGTATTCATTACCTGTTTTGAGGAGTAAGACAGTCCTTGACGAGTCAAAGCATAAGGCATACCAGGTATAGAACTGGATGGATAATGGTAGAAGACAGGAGAATTCAACGTGTGATTATACACATGTCCATTCACAAGAACAACCTGTTCAGCTGGTTTCTTCCATTGCTCAGTAGATTGATCTTCACTAACAACTCCAGTGAAATCCTTATAAAAATGACGATAGTATCGCTGAACAATGTGCCCAAACTTTTCACATAACTGGCACTGTGGTCGATTTGAATTGTTAAACCTTCCTCAGCCTCGACCACGATAGCCTCCCTGTTGACCTCTCACGGGATAAAATTGCTTTTCGGTCGAATCTGTTTCATTTACAGCCTGAGACCTCGACCCATTCTCTTCTTTTGAATGAACAACCATATTCACATTAATACCATCACTTAAAAAAGCTTTCTGCCTAGCCTCATAATCTAGGAGTATTTCAGTGAGACTATCCAATGATACTACATCACAAGACGTTATAGCAATGATGGACTTGTACTCCATTGACAATCCAACAAGAATCACACTTACTTGTTCTTGTTCAGATAAAACACAACTAGCAACATTCAACAAGTCACAGATTGTCTTGATCTTGGCTAAATAATCACTCACACTCAAGCCAACTTTCCTCTGAGAGTGCAAAATGTGTCTAAGAGAAGAAATGTTGGCACTAGAACAAACTCCAAACAATCTTGATACTTCATTCTAGATTGTGCGAGAGGATGTGAGCCCCGTAAGATGTGGCAAAACCTCTATGCTAACTGTTGTCATCAACCATGAAGCAAACAACTTTTCTTGTTGTCGATGCATAATATATACTGGATTTTCCTCAAGCTGTCCTGACTCATTTGTAACAAACTAGGATGGAGCAGGACTATCACCAGAGATATAAGCTAACAGGCCATAACCATCAATTATAAGAGTCACCTGATGCTTCCAAAGAAAATAGGTTGACTCGGTGAGTTTTATGACATCCTGTTTAGGTATATGTTGTACACTAGATAGGACCGAAGAGCCATATGATGATGAATTGACTGTGGTATTCACCGGAGACTAAACACCAGCTTGTTGTGAGTCCACTATTTTCCAAAGAATAACAAGAACTTTCAAGAATCTTCAAGAAAAAGAGCAAACCAAAAACCGTAAGACCGTTTTGGCGACTGATACCATGTAAAGATATAAACACATATCTAAACTATGAAAGCAAGAACGAGAAACAAAACTAAAGAGAGAAATCTTCTAAACTCCATTATTTTCAAGTGAGTGTATACAAGTCACATGTATTCGGGTTAAACATGCATAATAAAACACTGTAATCTTGTACTTCGGTTAAAAAACCAAATAAGGTAATACAATATTGAGAGAGTAATGTTACATTCCCGTAATCTTATTCCTAAATGTAATCTTACATTTTGTTAACCAAAATACCCTAAACGTCATCTTCCTTTAAGTCGCATGTGAAAATTATGTTCTTTTAAAAAATAGGGTAAATTATATGTTTAGTATCTAAATAATCAAATTTGGTCCGTTTTAGTATTTTAATTTTAATTTTTTTCAAAATCATACCTAAAGTTTAATTTTTGTTTCATTTTAGTACCACTGTTCAAAATTTAACGTTAAATTTTGATTTTTTTAAAAAAGTTTAAACACTAAAATGGACCAAACTTGATAGTTTAGATACAAATGCATTATTTTTTTAATAATGGGTACTAAAATAAAATTAGGTATGATTTTGAACACTAAAATGGACTAAACTTTATAGTTTAATTTTTTAACATTAGGTATGATTTTGAAAAAAAATTAAAAGTTTAGGTAATAAAATTGTAACCCCCTAGACCCTGCCTATACGTTACGACTAGATCTAGCTAAGTACATGAAATTTCCCAAAAATGTTCTTCAATACTTTAAGATCATAATATATCCAATACAAAAATAAAAACATAAAAATGGCATGCGTAAATATAAAATACCAAATAACTAGTATCAAAATAATACAACATCAATAATAAAATAAAATACGTCATAAAACAGGTGTCTCAAAAAATAAGCACACGTCACCCACAATAAAGACGGTCTTAAAGATAGAAATATTACAACAAAATAAGATACATGATGTGTCGATCCTCTATGTGCCAAGTATGAGTTACCTAACCAAAAGTATCTGAAAAGAGAAAGTTTGGGGACTGAGCTAGGGAGTTTAGTGATAACTTTGTAACAAGGATATATTTAGGGTATTTTCACTCAAGTTATTGATTGTCTAAAGGCTCATATAGGTTCATTTAGATGCATTTAGGAACATTTAATTGCATTTGGTGGATTTTTTGCCTTGGCATCTTATTTTGTGAATGGTGTTATTTTATAGGAAAGGCCTGATTTAGATGTTGATGTGCAGGTTTTAGAAACAAGGGTGTGTAAAAGAACTTACCATGGCGAAGTGCAATTGAACGTGCCGTGGCATTTTTGGGTGCAGAAAGGACAAAAGAGGTTGAAGATATTTTCACTTAGCTATTATTTTCACGTGTTCTCTACTGCTAACCTCCTATGAGGGGGCCACTACCAGCTTATGTATTACCTCTCTCATGTGGAAAGTGTGACTTAGGGTACAATTGGAATTTTGGCAAAAAAAACCTAAGTAAATTCCCTAGTATAAATAGAATATGATGCCATAAAGAAAAGGGAGACCTTTCACAATCTTAAAATTTACATTTGCGAGCTAAAGAGACAGCTGAAAAGTTCTATCTTTTTCTTCTTTTATTTTTCTTCGTGGTGTTCCTCCATTAAACGAGCTTAAGGGAGTGGTCAGCTTGGCGTCCGAGAGGAACAATTGGCACTAAGGCAGTTCATGGTGGCCGAGGAGCTCACGGCAGTGCACGTTGGGAGTTTTTATCCCCTTCTTTGCTTCATTTCTATTTTTATTCGATGGGTTGTATGAAACAAATTGTTTTTATGGATGATTCAAGCCTCACCATGAACTAAACCTTATTTGGTGGGTTTATGATGGATGATTAATTGTTTTTATTTAATGAATGGTTGATGTTTTTCTGTTTATCACCTGTTTTGTTAATTTTTTTCAAATTACTTAAGATTGTAGGAGACATGAGAGTGACAATTTTTTAAGTATTATACTTAGTGTTCAAGAGAAACTAGGGGAAGATCAACATGAACAATGTGTTTTAGCTGATAACTAGAGCCTAATCCAACTTAGTGCTCGAGAGAAATTAAGCTAGGATTTCAACGACTAATAGGAGTTGAGCTTAATCGATAGGTTAGATGTTGTTGTTTCAGGCCAAGAAGATTTACCGTGGCATTCTAGTCTGTCACCTTCCTTGACTAGAGATAGCAGAGGGACACTCTTAGTGAACTCTGTCGAGCAAGTGATCTAAGTAGTTTAGACCATTCTTAAAGGCGATCATTAGGATTTCTGATTGCCCCCATCAATTTGGTTAATTCTCAAGTTGTCATTTTACCTTGCCTTGACATTTTTATTCAATTTGCCACAACATTTTCATCTGCCACATTTCTATCACAATTCACCATCACATTTCCTCAATACCATCCTCATATATTTCACTTTGCTTTGGCATTCTCATTTGTGCATATCACCACACTAATTATACTTAGATAATTTAGTTTTCGTGCTTTAACTTAACTTGTAATTTCCTCCAATCTTCGTGGGAATGATACTCACTTACTCTTTATTACTTATGCGACCACGTATACTTGCACATATTTTACGTCCAATTTATAGTACTCACAACACGCAACACTCAGTGTGATCCAATAAGTGCATAATAAAACATATTGGTAAATTTCAGAAAATAATTCAGTAAAATATCATAAAAACGGTAGTGAAATTTATTTAAAATATATAACTACCTGCCACCTGTACACCAAAATGCAGCTCCCTAGAACTACATCTATAAGGACTTACCCTAGGTCTATTGGACATAAGAGCCAACCTAAAGAGCACCCTGGGGCCTATGGGCCTACACAAGGGTCACCTTAGGTCCATAAAAATTACCAGCTTGATCGGAGCTAAACCTGTAAAACTCTAGAATACATCCCAGACAGTACCCTAATAAAACAATTTCATATAATAATGTGTAGTATCAGGATTCCATAAATCAAACATATTTATATTTCTAAGTAAAACAGTAACCAGAGAACATGTATCAGACAAACATGATTTAAAATTTGCTAAACTAGAAATTAAACTTTAAATCAGATAAATAATTTTTAAGTCAAATAGGTAAGACAACCACATTTTAAATAAGATAAAGCACTCATGTACACATATATTTGAAACAAATATATAGCACACAAGGAATACACCTGAAAAGGACCAGTCCGAGATGTTTACTAAGCACCCGCTTCGCTATGCTCTACAGTAGTGCTCGAACCTAAACTAAAACGAATTCAAGTTACTATTGAAGTAATATTTGAATCTAATTAATCACAGAGATTTACAAAATTATACAAGTAATCTTGGGCTCACATGGTTGAATAGATCGATAAGAGCTGGGTCGAGCTGACGAACGGTCGGGGGAATCTTGAGTACCGTCAATAATCAACATCATAAATCAATCTTTGATCATACTTTTAAATGCACTTAAATAAAATATTCGAGGTTCAAAGTTTGATTCGGAGGCTTTCAAGTTAGAATTTGGTAAAACAAATTACATAACCAGACTCAGGATATAAATAACCCTAAAATATAACTTTTTAGAAATAATCAATTTGTGGTCAAAGTTAAAGTCAAAGTCAACCTTGGACAAATTTAAAGTCAACTTTGGTCAAATTCAATGGTCAGGACAACGGTCCAAATCAATTTAAGTTGACTCGGATCATTTCGTGTTGACTTGGGTCAGTCTAAGTTCACTCGGTTCGGTACAAGTTGACTCAAACTAGCATCTAGATGGTTCTCGACCGACGGAGAATCTCATTAAAAGTACAGCGAGTGAGGTGATGGGGATGACAACCACGGTTTTCCAAACACTCCGGATACGACTAATCACTAACAATAACTCACATTGACTCAAAAAAATGAGCTAAAAACTGGGTAAAATAATTAGGGTACTCATTTTTCGGTTTTAATTGAATTAACCCATCGAACTAAAATAGTTATGTTAATTAAATTTGGCTATCAAATTAGTTCTGTCGAGGAATGATTAATTTTTTTCAATATTTGGTTAACGGTTAATTCGGTTAATAAACTAAATTAATTAAAATTATTAAATATTATATATATATATTAAATACATATTTTAAACTCAAAACCATTAAGAATTAAGACTTAATTATTTTTATCCACGGTAGACTCATTAAATTATTAATACGGAATTAAATTTTAACCCATATAAAAAATACTTCTAATATATTCAAATTAATCTAATAAAAAAATATAAATTTTTTGGTTAATTCATTTAATCAACCGTAATAACTAAGCTTTATTTTGTTCGGTTATTTTTTTTTAAAAGTTCGATTAAGTTAGTTAAAAATGTTTAGTTAATTCAGTTAATGGAAATTCAGTTCGGTCGGTGGTCGAATTAATCATTTGAACACCTCTGGAAAATAATTGGAAAAAAGGTCTGAGGACTCACCTAATGACGGTAAGAGAATGAGCATTGGAGGAGCGATGAACCTCGTCGATTTTTAATAGGAAAAATGTGAGGATCTTAGTGATGGAGGCGGTAAGGTGCAACAGCGACGTAATCTCCCAGAAAATGAAGAAAACCATGGGACAAATGGATTTTTCGACGAATATTAGAGGGCCTTTATATGTTGAATGATGATGAAACTTGATGGGGGATAAGGATTTTGGTCGCGGGAGGTCGACGGTCACTCTGATAGGGGCAATGTAGGCTACGGTTGGCCGAAAAAAGGTTTGGCAGTGAGGGCATGCTTGAGTGGAGATGAAACCTTTAATATTTTTTTGAGTTTTGGTTAGATGTACACATGGAAGGAACTGATTTGGGGATTTAAAATCTCAACTAAAAGGTTTAATTTTTTTAACTAACTAAAGCATAAATAGTTCCATAGCCTAGTGGCTATGGCACGACACACAATGCCTTTACAAGTCACTGTTTCAAATTATGTCAGCCTCACATTGTACTTTCTCTTTTATTTTCTCTACAGACATGAGATGGGTGAATTTAGCATTAGGACCCTAAACTTCTTGAAAATTCAAAACTAGCCTAAGAACTTTATAATCTCGTATTTTGGTCCTTAATAAATAAATTAATAAATTAAATATAAATCAAACTAAACAAAAAAAGGGTATGGCAACTCTCTCTCATTAAGAAAATCACATCCTCAAAATTTACCTGAAGCGAACAGATGTGGAAATTGATATTTCATTGATTCATCTATCTTTCAGTTAGATTTTATAGGACTACGATTACTCCACTGAACTTTTACCATCGAGATACGCCTATTCCGAAGAACTCTCTAGTCTCGATCCAAAATCTGAATAGGTTCATCATCATAAGATAGATCTACCTCAACTTGATATCCTCAACCTAGACAATATGACTCGGATCCAGATGGTATAGCCTCAACATAAACACATGAAAAACATCATGAATACAACTAAGTTGAGGAGGTAGCTCAAGCTAATAAGTAACAGGTGTGACTCTTTTTAGAATATGATATAGTCTAATAAATCTCGTACTCAACTTACGCTTGTATCCATATCACATCGCCTTCTTTCACGGACATACTTTTAGATAAACTTGATCCCCAATCTCAATCTTAATGTCTTTCCTCCTTTCATCAGCATAAGACTTTTGTTTGTCAAACTCACCCTCAGGCGATCATGGATAAATGTGACAATATCCTTAGTCTCTCAAACTAACTCTAGACCCAAAGTTTTCCTATCATGCAACTCAGTCCAACAGAGAGGAGTGGGACATCTATGTCCATATAGAGACTCATATGGTGTCATACTAATACTGACATAATAATTGTTATTATAAGAAAACTCTGCCTTAGTCAAGAAATCCTCCCAACTACCAAGAAAGTCAATCACACAGCCTCACAACATGTCCTATAGAACTTGAATTACTCTTTCGGACTAACCATCAGTCTGTGGATGAAAAGTTGTACTAAAGTTCAAACGAGTACATAGGGACTCGTATAAAGCCTTTTAGAACTTGAAGCAAAGCTTGGATCTCGATCATAAGTGATAGATACATGAACCTCAAGCAATCTAATAATCTCTGAGATATACAACCTAGCTAGCTTACCCAGAGAATAATTAACTCAAACAGGTACAGATCCTTTTTTAAATAAGACAGAGGTAAAACAATAACAAAATTGTTAGTAATTCGTTCCCACTCCCACTCAAGAATCTTGATAGGATGCAATAGACCTGACAGGTGACAGTTCTCTGCCTTAACTTCCTAACAAGTCAGATACCTAGCCACATAATAACAAATATATTTCTTCTTACCAACCCAATGATATATCTTTCTCAGATTACGATATATCTTATCTCCATCTGGGTGTATAACATAAGGCCTATTATGAGCCTTACGAAGGATAACCTCTCTCAACTTTGCATCATTAGGCACACAATAACGACATTTGAAGCAAAAAATTCCATCATGGTTAAAAGCATAGTCCGAGGTAGATCCATGCTTAACTTTCTCAATAATGGAAAGTAAGGAGCTATCTAGCATCTACTTGGCCTTGATTTCCTAGACCAAGATAGGCTTAATTTGTAACTCTGCTAATAGAATACCATCATCTTGGAAAATAGAGACCTCAGATGGGATATTGCCTTACGACTCAAAACATCAGCGATAATATTAGATTTACCTAGATGATAATCAATCAAATAATCATAAACCTTGAGAAGCTCGAGCCAACAACATTACATCAGATTAAGTTCCTTCCGAATAAGAAGATACTTTAAAATCTTATGATCGGTAAAGATATAAATCTTCTTTACATAAAGATAATGTCTTTAGATCTTAAAGGTAAATATCACAGCTACTAATTCTAGATCATAGGTCAAGTAATTGCACTCATGCGACTTCAGCTAACGGGATACATAAGTAACTACCCTTCCCTCCTACATCAGAACGTAGCCAAGTCTAGAGCGAGAAACATCACTATAAACTATAAAATCCTTCTCGGGCTTATGTTGAATCAGAACTGAAGCTTGAGCCAAAATTGTCATCAATTTCTTGAAACTCTCCTACTGTGTATTACCCCAAAAAAAGTAGCATCATTCTTGAGCATCTTCGTCAAAACGCAACAATAATAGAGAAGCCCTTGATAAAGCATATGTAATGCACAACTAAGCCCAAGAAATTACGGATCTCAGAGACATTATTGGGCTACTTCCAACTCACAATGGCCTCAATCTTACTCGGATCCACTTGAATACCTCTAGTGATACAATATGCCCTATAAAAGTTATCTCTCGAAGCCACAGTTCATATTTGATCAACTTGGCATACAATTGATGTTATTTCAGAGTCTACAGAATAATCATCAAGTGTTTATAACCTTTTACTTCAGTCTGGGTATAGATCAGGACATCGTCAATGAATATCACTATAAATTGGTCTAAATAGGGTCGGAACACACAGTCTATTAAATCCATGAAAGCCGTTAGAGCTTTGGTCAACCCAAATGGCATCACCAGAATCTCGTAATCTCCATATCTAATACAGATATCAGTCTTAGTAACACTAGTATCCTTCACTTTTAACTGATAATATTCATATTAAAGATCAATATTCAAGAATATAATGGCTCCCCATAACTAGTCGAATAAGTCATCGATCCGGGACAGTGGGTATTTATTATTAACTATCAGCTTGCTTAATTTTTTATAGTTAATACACCGTCTGAGTGATCTATCATTATTTTTCATAAATAGAACCAGAGCTTCCCAACGTGTGGTAATATGTCTGATAAAACCACGATCAAGAAATTCATGAAGCTGAACCTTTATCTCCTTAAGTTCCTTAGGATCCATACGATATGATGCCATGGAAATAGGTGCATAACTTGGATAAATCTCAATCTCAAACTCTACGTCTTTATCTGGAGGTAACCCTAACAATTCCTCAGGAAAGACATCATGAAACCCATTAACAGTACGAATTTCCTCGATCCTGATAAAGAGTCTATATTATTCAAAATACAGGCAATGAAAGTCTCATATCCCTATCAGATCATCCAGTCAGTAGCCAAAGCTGGAACTATATTAGAGAGGTAAATTCAACACTCACCCATTAATACCACAATCTGACCATCATAAGTCTTTAGAGTAACCCTTTTGTACTCATAATCTAGATTGACCCGATACTCATTCAGGTAATTCATCCCCAAAATAAAATCTAACTCCTCCAAATAAAGCTCTATAAGATTAACCAAATTTTTTTACCTTGAACCTCTAGAGGACAACATCAAAAATATTATTCACCACTATTGATTGGCCCATCAGGCTCATAACTATAACATCACTCTTGGTGTCCTTGATCAAAATAAGAAGGTCTCGAGATATAGAAATCAAAACAAAAGAGTTGGTTGAACCTTTGTCTGGAAATACAAAGTATGGAATAAAATAAATAGTAAATGTGCCTATGATAACCTCTGGCTCGTCTCTATCATTCCTACATCTAGTGGCATGCACAAGAGCTGGTTGTCTATCCTTAGATACAACTGGCCTTCTACTCTGCTATGAAAAGGCTCTATTGTCAGTCTTGGAAGTAGATTCAGAAGCTCTCCCCTGTCTGCGATCTTAAGTTGAGGTTTGAACAAAAGCCTGAGAACATAGAAAATTCTATATAGATGTTCACTCTATCGAAGCTAGTTGTGGGCCATTCTTAAAAAAATGACCAATGAATCCACATCGGAAGCAAGTGCTTGACTTCTTTCGACATTCTCGCCCATGTCAATTCCCAAAAAACTTGCAAACATGCACTTGAGAGAAACCTGACGAATCACCTCAACTAATAGTTGAGGGTGGAGGTGTTGCAGGCGTAGAGCCAAAATTACTTCTCTACGAAGCAGTAGTATGAGTCCTCTTATCTAGACACATGGAAGACTCGTTTGGGGTAAAAGACCTCCTAGATCGCTCTCGATCTACTCAGTCTCTAACATGAACCATAACCTCAACCTCCTCATTATTTTTTGCTCTACCCACCAAAACATAAAATACCTCATCCTAATGGGTCACCACATGTCTACGCAGCTCATATATATGTTATCGAGCAAACTTGCGACATCTATCCCTCTCAGTAGGAACTAGATTAGAACCACACTTTAATAACGTCAAGAATTCCATCTCGTACTCAGAAACTGACATTTCATTGAACAAAATCATGAAACTATTGTCGTCTTTCAGCTAAATATCACTCTAAAAAATGATTTCTAAAGTAATCTTTGAAGAAATTCTGTGTCAGACGGTCGACAGTAACACTGCTCACTACAGACTCCTACAAGGTATGGGTATTCCCATCAAGCATTGATTATTAAATGTAGAAGTATCATTTGGGTAAATTATTGAATGCTGGAAAATTTATTAGTATGTTGAATTTTGAATTAAATATTGAGTTGGGGTTGAATTAAAAATTTACCAAATTAGATGGTTAAAGTTGAAAATTCTAAGACAATTTAGGATGAATTTGCAAGCTTTTGAAAGTTTAAGTGTTTATTTGAAGATTTATTGAGGTGCATGAAATTTTATGTGAAAAACGTGATATGATCATAATAGTGAAGGACTATTATGAATGTAATGGAAAAATTGAGGTGAATTTGAGAAAGAATTCAAAATTTTGGTTTAAATGTGTAATTGGCAAAATCTAGGGATTTAAATTGGAAATAAATATTTATGGAAGTTAAAGGGTATTTTTAGAAGTTTGAATTTTGGATGAAAGCATGACTTAAGTTTGTATCGATTTTGTATCAATTTTTATTTTTATAGACTTTTATATTTTAAGTTTAAATTATGTTAGTATGATACTAACATATAATTGAATATTTTATATTATTATGTTATGTTGTCAGATTACGATAAACCTAGCGATCCGAACAACTTGAAAGGAAAGGAAAAAGTACTTGAATCAAGAATTAACATATAAATGTTCGTTAGTGAGGTAAATATGAGTGCAATTTATTTATTTAATTATTTTGATAAAGGGCAACTTGCGATAAGTTAACATCACCTTATTTATTTCAAAGATATGAATTATGTTTTGATTATGGAATTATATCCGTAAAATTTTAATAAGTTTTATGAATGATTTTGGGTATGAACTACCCATGACATGTTTTACGAGTATGATCTGAATATAGTTCTGATTTTGATATGATTTTTATCAAATGATTATGAATTGAAATGAAACCCCATTGTATGTTGTATTGAGAGTCAAAGGTACAATTAGCATGACATGAGGTGGGTGGATTATATATTGATTTTGTTATACTATGGTATACCGGTGGGTACACTAGTATACATTTATTCCATTGTGATTGCACTTTGTGTGCATACTGTAATCTCCGATGTGATAACACTGTGCGTGCTTATATGCTCCGATTTTGATAATAGCACTGAGATGCTTATTGCACAGACTTGTCTGCCTCACATACCTTAAATTATCTTAAATATACTTTTGGGCTATAAAAATGAGATATAAAAGTTCTGAAAAGTGTCTAACTGAAAATGATTGTTGACTTATTATTCTGTCTGATATGACCTATTATGATTTTGTAAAAAAAATCATAAGATAAATCTTTTCAGGGTTCTGATAAATATACAACATGAGATATATGGTTTGAACATTCTGAAAGTTTTATCTGAATTGTTTTTAAATTTTTTTATATGTTTCCATATTTTATTTATTATTCTCATCTTTAGTATTATTTCCTCACTAAATTGTACTTAGCACGTGATGGTTTTCATGCGTAGGGTCTGATAAAGATATGAACGTATTGTGAGGAACCTCCCGAGCATGTTGTGAATATCATCTATAATATCAGTATTAGTAAGACATCATCGATGTTTCTTTTGACTAGTAGTGGTATGTATAATTATGTTATTAGTATACTTTATTAGTGTTTGATTAAATGGTTTGTAACAGTAAATTAGGATTATTTATTTTGACTAGTTTAGTTTATAAGTATTTGGTATGCATATAATGTATAATATTAAGTTTTTAAATGATACAGAAATTCAAGTAGATATAAATAATTTTAAAGTTGAAAATATGAATGTTTTAAAAAAATTAAGCAATTATGAATAATGAATATTGGTCAGTTTGATGTGACATATATGGCTCGTATTTTTAGTTATTTACAGGCTATGAGTGTTATATTTATTGGTATCAGAGCTGCAAGTTTAGCCAATTCTTGGCCTAAACCGAGCCTATGTTATATAAGAAATATGTACATGCCACTTGGATGTCGAAATTACTGATCTGATATGGTTTGATATTTTATTTATGATGTTGCTCCTTACTAACGTAAGTTTGTGATTTTGTTCAGATGTTGGGTTCGGAAGGCACGAGACGGGACACCGAACAAGAGGTTCCCGAGGGAACCGGTAATGGGAGTAGTAATGAGGTAGAGAACGTACCTCAAAGACAAGGAGCGCAAGTACATCAAGGAGTGTCCAGACCAGGGAACATTTTTATAGGCTCTAGAGGTTATACTGGCTTGATATCAGCTGGAAGCAGCACCTCCACTTCCTCTTCCTCCACCTCTTCCTCCAGCTTCGAGAATGTCAGATCCAAAAGAATTAAAAAGTTTAGGACTTGCAAAATTTAAAGGCGAAGCAAATGAAGGCTCGATAGTGGCAGATTTGTGGTTGAATGATGTGAAGATTATGTTGGATAACCTTCACTGTTCTGATGATGAAATATTGGAGGAAGTAATTTCGCATTTATGAGGGTAGGCTCGTATATGGTGGATGAACATGACTGGACGTGTTCCTCTAAATCAGATCACTTGATAGTTTTTCCTAGAGGCATTTTAGAAGAAATATATTGGGGATCAATTTATTACCTAGATGAAGCATGATTTCTTTAATATGATCTAGGGTAATAAATTTGTATATGAGTATGAGTGCAGGTTTAATAAGCTCGCTCGATATGCCTTAGAGTTGATTCCCACTGAGAGATATATATGTCAGAAGTTTATTCGAGGCCTCTGCCCCAGACTTAGGGAACTTCTGTTGACTGTGAACTTGACCACTTTTCAGAAAGTCATGAATAAAGAAAAAGACTTGGAAATGGCGTAAAATGAGAATTTTATGATAGAATAGAGATGACAGTCTAAAAGATTAGGAGTATCATCCTTGTCTCAGTCTAAAAGAGGTTGAGATTCAGGTTATCAGTACCAGAATAAATCTAAAAATGGTGCTTCAGGTCATAAAGGATCTAAAACAAAAGGAAAAAGAAGACAAACTCATATGACAGCCTCAAGAGCTAGCAGATCAGCTCAGTCATAGGGTCAGATGTTACCATGTCAGCATTGTGGTAAAACTCACCCTGGAGTTTGTATAATGATTTTTGGAGCATATATTTGTTGTGGAGATACCAGTCACTTCATCAGAGATTTCCCATTAGCTGGGGAGTCATCAGTACAGACCGAGATATCTGCGACAGTATCTCAGGGAGGTGGCTGAGGCAGAGGCAGAGGTAGAGGGAGGGGATATTCAGAGACAACCTCCTTGTTTGATGTTCGTGCTTCATACAAAATTTATAATATCAAGACTAACGAGGATTGTGATGACCCAAAGATTATAACATGTACTTTCTATCTTTATCATGATGGCTCTGTACAGGATGGCTCCAATGAAAATCAGAGACTTAAAGGCGCAATTAATGGACCTACTTGATCGAGGTTTTATTAAACTGAGTGTATCTCCGTGGGGTGCACCAATATATTTTGTTAAAAAGAAAGATGGATCAATACGATTATGTATAGATTACTGTCAACAAAATAAAGTGACAGTGAAGAATAAATACCCTCTTTTGAGGATTGATGATTTGTTTGATCAGATAAAGGGTGCTTTAGTATTTTTGAAGATCGATCTTCGATCGGGGTATTATCAGTTAAAGATAAAAGATGAAGATATTCTAAAGACGACTTTTAGAACCTGATATGGTCACTATAAGTTTGTTGTGATGTCGTTTGGACTGACCAATGCTTGAGCAGCGTTTATAAATTTGATGAATTAGGTGTTTCAGTAATATTTATATCAGTTTGTGATCATGTTCGTTGATGATATTTTGGTGTAATCTAAGACTAAGGAAAAGCACGATGCACATCTCTGCATCGTAATTTAGAAGTTGCGAGATAAAAAGTTATATGCTAAATTATCAAAATGTGAATTTTGGCTGCTAGAGGTCGCCTTTTTGGGCCACGTGATTTCAGAAAAAGGAATTAGAGTAGAATCCAAGAAAATACAAGCGATAGTGGAGTGGAAAACTCTGAAAAATGTCTCTAAAGTCCGAAGTTTCTTGGTATTAGCTAGATATTATCAAAGATTTATGAATAATTTTACGATAATTGTATTTCCACTTACTAAGCTACTCCGAAAGGATGTACCATTCATCTATACTAAAAAGTGTCAAGAAAGCTTTGACATACTTAAAAAGATTTTGACACAAACTCCAATTTTAGTACAACCAGAGTCAAGCAAAGATTACGTGATTTACAACGACACGTCTCATGATGGGTTGGGGTGTGTTTTAATGCAAGAAGGTAAAGTGATAGCCTATGCTTCAATGTAACTAAAAGTACACGAATGAAATTATCTGACGCATGATTTAAAGTTGGCTGATGTCGTGTTCACTTTGAAGATATGACGCCACTACTTATATGGTGAGCGATACTATATTTACACATATCATAAGAGTTTAAAATATTTGCTCACTCAGAAGGAATTAAATCTAAGGAAAATGAGATATATTGATATTTTATAAGATTATGATGTGATTTTTTATTACCATCCTAGGAAGGCTAATGTGGTAGCTGACGTACTTAGCCGAAAAAACTTTACTGCTATGAGAGCGTTAGATGCACAATTATTAATAAAAATGATAGTACATTGATTGCAGAATTGAGATTTAGACCTGCCCTATTGGATCGAATCAAATATCTACAAAACAAAGATAAAAAGTGTTTAGATAGAATGGAGCAAGCGAAGAAATACGAAATAAAAGATTTTGAAATTAAGTATGATGGATGTTTTTATTATCGAAATCGAGTTTGCATACCAGATGATGAAGAACTGAAGAAAGATCTTCTTTCTGAAGCTCATTATAGTCATTTGACTATGTATCCAAGAGGAAATAAAATGTATCAAGATTTGAATAGTCGGTATTGGTAGGCAGGTATGAAATGAGCTATCACTAAGTTTGTTTCTTAAAGTCTAACCTGTCATAACACCAAGTGCCTTCTGGGTTATTGCAACCTATTTCTATTCCTTAGTGGAAATGGGAACGAGTTACCATGGATTTCATAAAAGGTTTACCTTTGACACCCAATAAGAAAGATTTGATCTGGGTGATCGTGGATAGATTGACTAACACAACACACTTTATCCTAGGGTTTTAAACAACCATTGCTTTTATGTATTGTAGATATGTATTGTAGATCTACTACATACAACATGACTACAGTTGGTGACAGCGAGGCTTTCCTGGTGGAAATCGGACTCCACCAGGGGTCGGCATTTAGCCCTTACCTCTTGATTATGGACGACATCTATTGTGCGACACCAGACAGTGTTCCATGGTGCATGTTTTTCGATGACGACATTGTCCTAGTTGCTGAAACAAAAACTGAGCTGAATAGTAGAATGACTACCTGGAAGATTGCCTTGGAAGAAAAAGGTCTAAGGATCAATATTGAAAAGACAGAGTGTTTATGTTCAAACTTCAGTGGGAACCAAAACGATGAAGATGTAGAAGTATGTATAGAAGGACACGTTCTCCCCTCAAGGGATTGTTTCAAGTACCTAGGGTCTATGTTACATAAAGATGGGAGTGTAGATGATGACATTACACACCGTATAAAGGCGGGATGGCTAAAGTGGAGGGCTTCTACTGGAGTTTTGTGTGATAAGAAGGTGCCTCTAAAACTTAAGGGAAAATTTTATAGAATGACAATAAGACCAGTGCTGCTGTATGGATCATAATGTTGGGCAATCAAGAAGGATCACGTAAGGAGGATGGAGGCCGTAGAAATGAGAATGCTTCGATGGGCATGTGGTAAGACTCTGTGGGACATGACACCAAACTATTCTATTAGGATGTCCTTGGGGGTGGTGCCTGTATCCGAAAAATTGAGGGAGGGAAGACTATGGTGGTTTGGGCATGTCCTTAGGTGACAACCGTCGGATGCGGTCAAGAGGGTAGAGTCAATCATAATCGACGGTGCCAGAAGGAGAGGACGACTAAGGCGGAAGTGGGAAGACTGCTTGAGATCTGATTTGAAGGATTTAGCCTTAACCGAGGACATGACCTCTGATAGGAAATTATGGAGACTCAAGACCAGGGTAGCCGAGTAGTGTGGGTCACATCCATAGGGTGTGTCATCTCTGCCTTATGTTAATGCCTTTGCAGTAATTTCTATGACTTCTACTTTTTATACGTTTTTTCATTGAAATTTATGAAGGCTTAGAATTAGGAATGAAGAGTAGTGTTGCCTTAGTTTAGGTCTTATCCTATTTGACTTTATTCCTTCTCGTAGCTTGCTATCGTGGACTACTGTGTATCATTCTCTTCATATTTCCTCTTTTTAAGTTTAGTCGGGTCTTACGTTTATATCTATATGCAGAGATTTTTACGCAGGGATTTATTTGCAGGGAGTACTTCCCAGTAAAATCGCGCATATGAAGACTGCATATGAAAACTATTCAACTCTGTATTTCTTTATTAGCTTATACATACATTGCATTTTATCTTTATTTTAATTTTTTGACTGTCGGAGGTCTTCCACGGAAGCTGCTCTCAACCATGCGTTGGGGGCAGCCTACTACCCTACCTCCCTCTTACCCCATTGCATATGGGAATAGGGTTTTGTTGTTGTTGTTGTTGTTTCTTTTATGAATAAACTTATAAAATTTAATTAAATGTACCTATTTTCCTCTTTAATATTATCTCTGATTAGAAATTAGGATTTTAAACATTCGATGATCGAATTACCTTAGTATAAAGCTAAATTAATTAATTTTTCAAGATTTTATAATTTTTATACAAATTATGTTTAATTAGATTTCGATTCATGCACCTAAAGCTTCAAATATGTACGTCTATTAAGATTCTTCCATCCCCCAATATGCTTAACATTCAAAAGTTTTTGTCAAGAATAAATAATTAGAATTTTTCAATGGGTAAATTACATCGTTCCTCATTAAATTTTACTTTCTCTCCTATTTTACTCACCGTACTTTCAATTTTTATATTTTACTCATTGAATTTTACAGATTGGATCATTTTGCTCACTCTACCATTAACTTTTAAACAGCGTGATGACATGTCATTTTTTATTACTATTTAATATAAATAATTAAAAATATAAAGGGTAAATTACACCATTTCTCACTGAACTTTACTCTCTCTCTCTCGTCTATTTTACTCACCCAACTATAAAATAAAAATAGAAGGTGGCCGATGCCACTGTTGACCACCGTAGGTGGTGGCCGTTCGATCTCAATTTTCATGGGTTACTTCGTCTCTACACCTTGAGTCCGAATCCAAACTTTATTTTCTCGTACCTTACTCCGAAGTCCATGAATTAGAGAATGAAAGTGGGGAAGTCGAAATGTTTCAATCGAGATTCATGGATTTTGAGATATTTTCCGGTGAAACAACCAGTAGATTCAAACTCAAGGGATCGAGATGAGCCGTTTAACGCCCTGAATTCCAAGTTTGTAGTTTGGATCAACCCGAGACCTGTAAATTGAGCCAAATGACCCATTAAAGTAGTATTAAGTTGAGAGTGGGCTTGAGTTGGGCCAAAGAGTTAGTGATATTTTGGGTTGAAATAGAAAGTAGAGGGATTAAAAGTGCAAATTCCCTATTGTTATTTTGAAAGCTAAAGATCCCCTCTCTATTATATGATTTTCACGTAACCACTCCCTCAAAATAGTCACCAAACACTCATCTTCTCCCTTTCATCCTTTTTCTCTTTTTCTTCCTTTTCAAGGTGAATATTTCAAGCATTTCAAGTTTAGTTGATTAAAGTAAGGTGAGAATATTAATCCTTATCCCTTAAGCATTATTTTAAGCTCCATATCTCAAGTTTTGAGTTTAGAAACCAAAAATTGGGTTTTAGGTAGGTTTAAAAGAATCAAGTGATTCTAGCTGTTTTAGTAGTTTCAAGTTATATATAGTGTTCTTAACTTTAATCAAAGTCTCTAGATAAACAATTAATTAATTTCTTGCATTGTTAGTGAATGAGGTGGGGGGACAACTCCAAAGATAGGGGGAAAGAAAAAGTGACCCTTGGTTGATTTGGGAGAAATACTAGTAGCTAAAAAGCTAAGGTAACACATTCACAACTTCTTCATATCACTTGTGCGTCATTAGAGATGCATTGTAACCTAAAGTTGAGTTATGGAGTAATCATGGTAGATTCCATGTTTTTTGATTTTTAGTATGTTTAAAACCTTCTTTATGACCCCTAATATCAAATAAAACATGTAAACAATAATTAAGGACCTCAATAGATGCTTTTGGGACAGAAAGATAGGATTTTTGTGCCAAAACATGGCACTTCGTAGCGATGGTATCGATATTGTTCATATTTCAGGCAAAACCTAGGCAAATTTAAAGAGGTAGTTGTTAGAGCATGCCCAAAGACCAATTATATGATGATTGTATTGTCATAGATTATTTATCGTATTTATTGAATAAAAACATTATCGTTATTTTCTTTTATTATATTTATGTGCATTAAATAAACTAAAATATAATAATGTCCATATAATAATATGGTTATTATTAAAAGATCCTTAGTCAATAATTATTATGAGCATGGATAATAATAAAACACTTAAGACTAATATGTTATTGATTGATGACAATGAGTTGTCACTGACAAAGAGATGTCAGAATTGATACATGAATATATTGTTAGAGAACGATGAATTGGATTGAATCACCATGAGCATATGTCTTGGATTATTATGTGATGGTCATGATATTGCTAATTGTGACAACAATATGTGTGATCCTTAGACTTGAGATGAGTACTATCTCAATATATATTGTTGTATGTTTTGAAACAACTAAACATGGTCCGTAACTAGTTGCACTACAAAGACTGTTATTCAATATACCTCGATATATGTTGTGAGATATGAATGATTAAGATAAGATTTGTCCTTCCTACATAATAGGAAATGTAGACACTCGTTTTTGTTCGGGTTATAAATATTATATTAAAATTATATTATTATTATTATTATCATTATTATACATTATTATTATTATTATTACTATTAATGTTACATATTGGCCCAAAACCTAGTTACAAATATCAACCCAATTACAAGATGGTTCAAGCCCAAGACCCGGATCCAGATTCGGTTACAAATCTGACCCGCCAACCACCAGAAATGTGTGTGCTTCACTACTGCTCCCATCTGCGTGAATGAGGCCGCCAATCATGCCACCATTGAAGCTGCACAAATCATCCAGTAATCACATGCCAAAGTCAAAAACAGATTCCACCTACCCAAACCTAATCCATCAGCAAATTCAAGGCAGTGGGGGCAACATATTATTAAAAAAAGGCAATTAAGGGTGGAATTATTTTTAATGATGGGATTTCGGGCAATAAATAGAAGGAAAAAATAGAGGAAAAATGATTAGGAACGAAAAAGAGAGGAGGCCAAACACCAAAGAAAAACGAAAACAAGAACACATCAAGAGGAAGGAAGAATACTCACCAACATGAACGAAAGGTGACCGTTCGAACAGGAGGTGATTCTCGATTTTCAACAACAAATTTCCAGCAACAATTGTAAGGGGATAGAGGGTTTTGCTAGGCTATACGAAACTAAAAAAACAGTGTAATCTCATAGTAAAAAAAAACAACATATCTACAGATTTTCGTTTCAAGGTATTTTCCATCGATCTCTTGTATATATATATATATATATATATATATATATATATATATATATATATATATATTATACTATTTGTTTGTGTGTGTGCTATTATTGTTTAAAAACAAAATAGAGAGGGAAATAAGTGTAGTATTACCTTAGCCATGGATTTTGCCGAGAAGTAGGGAAACTTTCCTTGAGGATTTGAGTTCGATTTAGGGGATTTTTAGTCTCATCGATCGTCATAGGCGGTGTTTGGAGATCGGAATAGGGCTGGGTCTTGGTAGTTTCGTTCAGTTTTGGGTCTAAAAAAAAGATGAATGGATGAGAGAGTGGCGCAACATGGAGAGGGAGAAGAGTTGAAAAAAATAGCAGATTTGTGTGTTTTAGTTTAGGTTAAAATCCATTAGGTTTAGGTTATATATTAAAGTTTTTTGTTATATTAATTTTTAGCCACCTACTTAGAAAAGTAAAATTAAGTTTTAGTCCTCTGCATGTTGATTGTTTTGTCCCGATTTGACTTTTTTTTATTTGATCCAAATGCATTAGTTTACCTTTGTGTACATATCCATCTCTATTGTGTTGAAATCCTTTTGCTGTTAATAATTCATTCGAACTTAGAAAGTGGTTGGGTTGTGGCTTATCCTTTTCCTTTGATGTTTGTGGGTAATTTACTATGCTTATAAAATGAAAATAAATTTATATTTTCATTTTTTAATGAGATATGTCATATATGCTTTCAACAACCCTTTATTAAAGTATTTAATTTTGGCATGTGTGCCATCATAATGTTTCCCATGTCTTTTCTTTCATGATTAACGTAATATATATGTATATATTAATAATTTTTTGTTTTTGTTTTAATAATTGGTTAAAGCTTAGTATACGTACATATTCATTTTTTTTATGTTTGTTTGCATATAAGTTTAGTCATATATTTATTCGATATGTATGTTATCCTCATATTACAACTTGATTTAATTACATAATTTAATTAAGGGTAATATCATTTTAATTTAAAATTGTTGGAATGGCTTTTCTGAACTCACTAGATAGCTATTCTCGACGATTTTAAATTAAAAGCATATCCTGTTATTGACACTTTAAAAAATGGTTCGCCGCCTTAAAATTTGGGAATGAAAACAAAGGAATATTCGACTATTTAAATTTCTCGAGAAAAAGTCGTTAGAACTCACCTAAAGATCTGGTCTCGATATCTTTAAATAATCAAATATTCTTTATCTTTCTAATGGCTTGGTAATTCTAATTAAATCTATTTTGTTATTTTTTAATGTTATAAAATTTGTATTTTTGTTGTTTTAAGGGATCATAAATCAAATAAAATTTGAATTTATGAAATTCCTTGCAAAGACATTAATTAATCGACTAGGTACCGATTTAGGACGTTGTGGTGGCGCTAATCCTTCCCCACGAGTAACCGACTCCCGAACCTGGATTTTGGTAACGTAGACAGGAAATTTGTCGTTTTATTTTTATAAAATGACAATATTTTTTAGTGTCCAATCACACCCTAATCAAATATTGGTGGCGACTCCTCGAACTGTATGTTTTTTATCGTAAAGGAATTTCCAAATTTTTGAAACGAGAGGTTTTCTAAAATCATATTATTTTTAATTAAAAATCAACAATTAAGAGAAAAATTAAAAAATGACGTGGTTTTTCAAAATCGAAATCTCACTTCTTTAAGAAAAAAATCATTTCGACAGCTTGGCGACTCCGCTGGAGACTTTTTTAGAGAGTTAGGCCGATAGTCGATTAATTAATTGTCTTTCCAAATGAAAATTATAAGTTCGTTTTAATTTGGTTTTTGATCCCTTTTTTTGTTTTGAATCTCTTGTTTGCATTTTAATTTGTGATTTGGTTAACGAATAAATAGTTGTACTAACGTGTGATTTGCATGTTTCAGTTTTCTGATCTTCACTTTAGATTGTTGTTTTTCTTGGATCAAGGCAAAGGATTATGAGTTTCCCCTCACTGTCGCTATAACTTTTCGATATTTAGAGCATTCTAATTATTCTTTGTCCCGTTAGGTAGGGGTGAACGCTACGCTTACGTGAGAAAAATTACTTTTCTCCGCATGTGCTTTAGCAAGTAACCTCTGGGGTACATGCCTTATGTTTACGAGAGAAACATTGAGTTTCCTCGCATGGACATAGGGAAATGCATCCTCTCGAAATTGAACTTGATCCATTTTAAGCCTATAATGGGTGAGGATCGAGGGCCTGGCAAGCTCAAGGGAGCACCAGGGAAGGACAATTCGAGGACCCTTTTTAGTGATACCAAAACTTTGCCTGTTTTATGTTGAATCTCTGTTCGCATACACAAAGGGGAAACTCATTCTAACCTTTACCTTGAATTTATTTTTGCAATAAGTATGAGAACTAGAAAAACATGTGGTAAGGTTTTATATTTTTGCACAAAGCATGTGAATTAGATACCATGCGGTTAGGATTTTTTGTGAATGACAAAGCATGTGGGTAGATATCATATTGGGTAGGATCTACTAAAGCATGATTGGGTAGCCAGCATGTGAGGGTAGGTTTTATTTGATGTTTACGGTATCCATTATCTTGTTGTTTATCTTATGTGCACTAACCCGTTTTTGTTCTATGTCTATTTTATTGTGATTTTATTGCATTTGCATCCTCATGTCGTCGAGGGGTGTTAATTCACAAGTGATTGACTAACAAGAAGGCTGAACATATTGAGGCAAGAAATTCTCCACCATATAGTCAAAACTGGGAGATCTGAAGACCATTGATAAAGACATGAAGACCCTTCATAAAGACATGAAGACCACTTCGCATTGGAGGTAAGAATGAAGATTTCAAGATTCAATTTAAGGATATCCGACGTCATCAAAGGTGATGAAATACTCTGACAACTTTGGGTGTAATGTTAGATTCCATGAAGAGTACGTGTCAAGGAAATGAAGAGATGAAGAATCATATATGTATTTTGACTACATGGTGTACTCACTGAATTCTTGTTATTTAAGTGAACATTTGTTCTATAAGTGGTCACTTTTGGGATTAACACCTCGTGCATTTGCATTTACATTTGTATTTTGCATTGCATGCGTTAATTTAAGCATTTTTACATGCATCAATCATGAAAATGTAAGAGTAACTCGTGAAGGATGATGTGACAGAAGATCTAAAAGCAAATTGAAGTTACCCAAGACGTGTTTCTCGAAATTTAGAGAGCAATGAATGAAATGTTAGCACGAGTTAGTAAGATCGAGGGAATTCAAGAACAACTCATAAGGACCCAATAAGAAATGATTGATGAAGCAAGGAAGTTCCAAGTGGAATCCAGAGAACTGATGTCCCAGTTGATGAGCATGATGATTACAATAATATATGGGGAGAAATCATCAGAGGGCCCTATTATGCAAGAAAATATGAAGACTTCGAGTGATAATTTGAATGATAGTGGTGCAGCCAAGGCAATGACAGCAAATGATCAAGAACCTGTTAGAGGATGTGGTAATTCAAGTCAACTCCAAAAAACAAGTATGATTCCAGAAAATGCTACAGAAATCATACTGGGGAAAGTAGAAGCTAAGTGTGAAACTTCTAAAAAGGAAGTTGAACATGACTCAAAGAAGAGAAGCCTAGAGGAGGTTCATGTGCCAGTAAAGAAGGCTAAAAAGAGTAGAAAGAATAAGAAGAGGACACCTCTAATTTCGATTCTGATCTCATATTCATACTTGTTACCCTTTCTCTTTGAAAGTGGGCTCCTAAAGCCTTTTCCTCCAAGGTACAATACTTATTTGCGTCCAGACTGGGAAGGTATCAAAAAATCATGCGGCTATCATTTTCAAGAGTTTAGCCACTCTACAGAAGATTGTACAGTCCTGAGATTTAAAGTTCAAAACTTCATCATGGAAGGGTTGTTATGCTTTGAAAATGGAAAACCTAAGCTCCTTGGAAGCACAAAACTTGTCGATGAAGGGATATCTGCAAACCAATGTCTCTCCCAAGATCCTGGTCAAACGTTAAATCTTCAAAGCGATCATTTTAGTGGTCAGTCACAAGGTCTCCAATATGATCATAAAAATGGTAAGGAGAAAGTGGGGTCGAAAGAGCTTTCATATAGCCAGATATATCCCAAGTTGCTCCAAGCCCAACTGATTGTCCCACGTCTGGCCAAGCCTTTGCGGCCCCCATTTCCGAGTTGGTATAATGGGAAAGTTTCCTGTGAATATCATGCTGGAGCCTGAGGACACTCCATCGAGAATTGTAGCAACTTCAAACGACAAGTCCAGGATTTTTTAGCTCATGGGGTTATAGAGGTGGATGATAAACAGTTGAAAGTCAATCCCCAGAATAGAGTTGACGGGGTCAAAATAAGCGAAGTATATACGGAAGAGAGTGTTGAAAAAGAGAAGAGCAAAATCAGTGAAATCAAGGTATGTGAAGCATAGATAAATGACTCAACTCTTGAGACCTCTCTAATGCTAAAAAAGAAGATAGAAGCGGGAGATGACGAGAAAAAAGTCAAAGGAGAAATAGTCTGAGATTGGCCACATAAGATGTTTTGGGAAAATACAACCCTTAAGGTTTTTCAAGTGCCCATTTCTGACTTGCTATCCCCTTTAATCAATAATCAATATCTCACTCCAAGGCCCTTAAGAGTGAAGACTAGTCCATCTGCTTATGGATATGACCCTAATAGTGCTTGCGAATTTCATCTAGGGGCATTGGGCCATCACACTGACAAGTGCATACCATTGATGGAAGAGATAGAAAGGCTCATTGACCAGAGAGTCTTGACAAGAGACATGATCGAGAAATGGGGAGTAAATGAGGGTAAAAAATCCTAATCCAACTGGGCACCCATCATTATAGGGAAAATAGGGCATTCAGGCTAAACAAGAGAAGGTTGTGCTCCACTAAAATCGCATTTTCCATTTGCGACATCTTGTTTGAACTTGTTTTTTGTACTTTCTCATCTTTTTGTTTGTAAGGATATTTTAAATGAATTCATGCTACTTTAAGGATGGTGAGCGTTGAATCAAATTTACGACTTGAAATTCTCTGAATATCAGCTGAATTAAAAGCTCTTTAATGATTAGAGTTATAAATCTTTGACAAAATGACAAGATTGAAACCTGATAAAACAAGGACCCTGGCCTTATCCCCAGAAGATACAATCAAACACTATACATTTCTATTGCAGGGACCGATATAGCCTTCTCCTCTTATAAGGAAATGAACATTAGGCTTGGTATTCAGGTATGCATAGGAGCGGACAACATGGGGCATCTTTTGTGTATGACATCACAAAACTGTCTAGACCATACTTTTGTTGATGAAAGTTCAATGATGATTATGATCTTTACGGATGGAATAGTAGAGTAAGTGAATCTAGTTTAGGTCAGTTGATTGGAAATTGAGCTCTAACAATGAGATTTTCTAACATTCAACAACACAGACTATGACAGGTTCTTCTTGACAAGTTTAAGAAATTGAATCCGCATACCCAACATATATATATATATATATATATATATATATATATATATATATAATATGTGTATTCAATAAAGCTGGGCTATTCTGCTAAGGCAATTGGTTATAGAGGAAACTCGAAAGGCCTGGCTTTATGAATAGATTATATTCAAACCATGACCTTGATCGGGTACTAGGCAATTCGGTGTATGCTCCACTGTGATTGTCAAGTCAAAGACTTTGTGATGAGATAAACCCTTCAGCTAGCCCGATAAAGGCAAATTACAATAAAGCTTATTTCAGCTAGCCAGAAAATGGCAAATTAAATCAATTTTATAAATAAGGAGTTTCGGTAAAAAATGAACTAAGGGAGTTAAGGAACACCTGTTATAGTCGATTTCACACGAGCACACATGAATTTCATTTTTAGATCGATATTTCTGCATTGCCTTTGTTATAGGAGCTTACGAAGCTTGAACAAATGAAATATTTTAGAGAACTGAAATGGAAGTGTTCTAGGAAGTCTAGCAATGAATTATGCTAGTTGCCTCATTTTTTCCGTATCCGATTAAAATACCAAGCCAAGAAAGAAGGGCATGTTGCGATATTCACAATTATCAATAAAGAAGTGAAATTTTGGTGGTCAAAACCTTAGAAGATAGGAAGCCAACCTGAAGCTAACCCCTCAATTTTGACACTTGTCAAAGAGCTATAACCCTGAAAACATTAAAGAGCTATTGATTCTTTTGATATTCTGTGAACTCATGTTTATGATTTGATTTAATTGTGAGCCTGCATTAAGGGGCAATGTTAAAAAAAATCTTTGATCCCTAAAATAAGAGAAATAGGAAAAACAATTTTAAACAGGACAATTTCAAACGTGAAAGATCCTTGAAGCTGGTGAGGATCATTATGCCTCTATTGGAGAAGAATAATAAGAAATGCCAAAACATGAAGCATTCCATAATTTTGAAGCAGGTGGTCTAAGAGATCAGAATGGATGAAGAATAAGAACTTGTAACATTTTTTTATGATGTTGTCGATAACCCATCAAGAAGAAGAGAACTCCATTATTCATAAGGGGTACATATTATGGCTTGTAAGATATTTTGTTAGGAGAATTGACCACTTCTTAAGTGTTCATGGCAAAGTGAAGAGACACCTTCAAACTACTTGACAACACTAATGTGTAGTGACATCAGAATGAGAACATTCAAGTTAAGATAATGTTGGGGCACGACTGAACCCACATCATATTGAGATGACAAGATTCAGACCAAGGAGGCATGCAGAGTGAGCCTTATAATTTGAAGTGATGGGACATTTTGAAGGCCCGTATCGGTATAAGTTAATGTTGGGGCACGACTGAACCTACATCATATTGAGATGACAAGATTCAGACCAAGGAGGCGTAAAGAATGAGCCCTATAATTGAGGTGATGGGGCATTTTGAAGGTCCGTACCAGTATAAGATAATGTTGGGGCACGACTGAACCCACATCATGTTGAGATGAAAAGATTCAGACCAAGGAAGCATGAAGAACGAGCCTTATAATTTGAGGTGATGGGGCATTTTGAAGGCACGTACCAGTATAAGGTAATATTGGGGCGTGACTGAACCCACATCATGTTGAGATGACAAGATATAGACCAAGAAAGCCTTGAGAATGAGCCATACAATTTGAGGTGTTGTGGCATTTTGAAGGCCCGTACCAGTATAAGTTGATGTTGTGGGACTAGTGAAGGCCTGTTTCAGCTAGAGGTGTTAATGTGGGGCATCTTTGGAAGCCTATGAAGACCTGTGGAATGATCATTGAATTGAACAAATAGTTCTGATGGGACATGAATGTATGAAGAGTGAAAATGGAGAAGCAATGATAGTGGGGTTTATTGTATATGATCATTTTGTCAATCATTAGTTGCATGACTCTTGTGATTTTCACCGTGTTTTGGTATCCTTGTAATACCATAGAAAACTCTGAAGGCTATGCAAAGAGCTTCTCTGGCTGAAAGATATGAGCAAAAGCCACATGAAGAGATGAATGTATTGTCGAATGTTTTACAGTGAGTATGGTGATGAATCAATGTTACGATTATGGATTGTTCCCATTACCTAGGATGAAGATTATCTTCTGCAACCCCAAGGTTAAAAATGAGAAATGATGGAGATTTTTGTCCACGGAAGAGGTGATAAACTTTTAACAACAAGAAACTAGTGGAACCAACTAAGGTTGAATGATGGGCTATTGATAAACCTCTCGACATAATATAGTATAAATGAGCTTTGTTTGATATCTGATTAGATGTGGTGACATGAAAATCGGGATAGATCCTCCTTGTGATATGTTTCAAGAGTCAAATCAGAATAGACACATCACTCCCTTTGATCTTTACGGACTTTGGCCTAGTCATATGTATAGTCTCAAAAAATGGGGGAACATAGTCATATTTATGACCATAGCAAGAAGTTGAGAGAGAAAATGTTTTCTACGAAATAAAGACATAACACGAAGACAACAAGAAAACAGAAGAAGATTAGATGGATCTTCACAAGTGCAAGTTGGGAATTATGAGTTGCTACATCGATATTTGAGTAGGCCTTGAAAGAATGATCAAGTAGAAGAAGATCGAGCTCACCACTCTAGAGCCAAGTGAAGATTGATTCAACATTTATTACATTAGTGTTTCATGCATAAACACATGATTTTGACAGATCTTCCGGTGAAAAGAGAAGATGCAGGATGTTAAAAACCTAACTATTGAAATGAAGATTCAACCCTCAAACGTAAGGAGTTACATTTAAAGAGGCATAACCTGAAGAACAGAGAGGTCTAATATATAGAAGAAGCATTTCTTTGAAGTGAAAACCATCAGATGTAGAAGAAAAACAAAGATTTTCGTGTATGAAGAGAGGAATCAATCGATTGAAGTGACTTGCACACATGAGATTGGAGCAAAGTCAATCTTAAGCCTTCACTGAAGAGTAGTGAAGCAAATCCATCTTAATCCTTCACCAAAGAGTAGTGAAGAAAACCATCTTAAGTCTTCACCGAAGAGTAGTGAAGCAAATCCATTTTAAGCCTTCCTAGAAGAGTGTTGAAGCAAACCATCAGATTATCAGATGTGGAAGGAAATCGAAAAGTTCTCGAGTACGAGAAAGATGATCAAGTGATTAAAAAGAAACGATCGCGAAGAGTCATTAACCGATTCAAGGTCTTAGGAAGGGAGAGGTTCAAATGACAGTCAAGTCAAGGAAGACTCTAGCATTTAGTTGTGGCAAGACAAGCTCTCACAAGAGAAATAGATTCGAAAGGATTCTCTTAAATTCTAAATTTTTGAGTATAATGTTTTTCAAATCTTCAAGCATACATTCAAGATTGATAATGTTTGATTTTCAGGTTCGACCTTTGAAGCAAATCAAACTTAAGCCTTCACGAAAGAGTAGTGAAGCAAATCATCTATAAGCCTTCATAAAGAAGTAGTGAAGCAAGAGAAGATGTTCAAGTTCCATACTCCCTAGAGAAAGAGGGAGCGAACCCGTAATAATAAGATGTTCGAGTTCCATACTCCCTAGAGAAAGAGGGAGCGAACCCGTCTTCAGAATATGTTCTAGTTCCATATTCCCTAGAGAAAGAGGGAGCGAACCCGTAAGAAGAAGATGTTCAAGTTCCATACTCCCTAGAGAAAGAGGGAGCAGACCCGTTTGTAGAAGATTATTCGAGTTCTATACTTCCTGAAATAAAGAAGGAGCAAACCCATTTGCAGAAGATTATTTGAGTTCTATACTTCCTGAAAGAAAGATGGAGCAAACTTGTTTGCAGAAGATTATTCGAGCTCTATACTTCCTGAAAGAAAGAGGGAGCAAAACCGTTTGCAGAAGATTATTTCAGTTCTATACTTCCTGAAAAAAAAGAGGGAGCGAACCCGTTTGCAGAAGATTATTCGAGTTCTATACTTCCTGAAAGAAAGAGGGAGCGAACTCGTTTGCAGAACATTATCCGAGTTCTATACTTCCTGAAAGAAAGATGGAGCGAACCCGTTTGTGGAAGATTGTTCAAGTTTTATACTCTCTAAAGAAATAGGGAGTAGACACGATTGTTCGAGTCTTATACTCTCTGAAGAAATAGGGAGCATACACAATTGTTGAAAATGGTTCGAGTCTTATACTCTCTGAAGGAATAGGGAGCAGACACGATTGTTGAAGATTGTTCGAGTCTTATACTCTCTGAAGGAATAAGGAGCAGACACAATTGTTGAAGATTGTTTGAGTCTTATACTCTCTGAAGGAATAGGGAGGAGACACGTTTGTTGAAGATTGAGTCTTATACTCTCTGAAGAAATAGAGAGCAGACACGTTTGTTGAAGGTTGTTCAAGTCCTATACTCTCTGAAGGAATAGGGAGCGAACACGTTTGTTAAAGATCGAGCCCTATACTCTCTGAAAGAATAGGGAACAGACTCGTTTTATGAAGATTGTTTGAGTTTTACACTCCCTGAAGAAAGAGAGAGCGAAACCGATGGTCGAAGATTGTTCAAAGAAGAGGGAGCAAATCCCTCATCAAGTTTTAAAGAACGAAGAAATAACTGGACAAAAACGCACTGTCTTTTTTATCTTTGCTCTATTCTTGTTAACGCAAGAATAGGCAAAGAGGGGCAGCTATAGACACTCGTTTTTGTCCGGGTTATAAATATTATATTAAAATTATTTTATTATTATTATTATATTATTATAATTATTATTTATAATACATTATTATTATTATTATTATTACTATTATTAATGTTACATATTATATTTTGCAGGCCCAAAACCCAGTTACAAATATCAACCCAATTACAAGATGGTTCAAGCCCAAAACCCGGATCCAGATCCGGTTACAAGATCCGACCCGCCAGCCACCATAAATGTGTGTGCTTCACTACTGCTCCCATCTGCGTGAATGAGGCCGCCAATCATGCCACCATTTAAGCTGCACAAATCATCCAACAATCACATGCCAAAGTCAAAAACAGATTCCACCTATCTAAACCTAATCCATCAGCAAATTCAAGGTAGTGGGGGCAATATATTATTAAAAAAAGAAATTAAGGGTGGACTTATTTTTACTGATGGGATTTCGAGCAATAAATAGAAGGTGAAAACAAAGGAAAAAATGATTAGGAACGAAAAAGAGAGGAGGCCAAACACTAAAGAAAAACGAAAACAAGAACACATCAAGAGGAAGGAAGAATACTCACCAACATGAACGAGAGGTGACTGTTCGAACAGGAGGTGATTCTCGATTTTCAACAGCAAATTTCCAGCAATAATTGTAAGGGGATAGAGGGTTTTGCTAGGCTATTCGAAACTAAAAAACAGTGTAATCTTATAGTAAAAAAATAACGTATCTACATATTTTCGTTTCAAGGTATTTTCCATCGATCTCTTGTTATATATATATATTATATATTATTTGTTTGTGTATGTGCTATTATTGTTTAAAAACAAAATAGAGAGGGAAATAAGTGTAGTATTACCTTATCCATGGATTTTGCCGAGAAGGAGGGGAACTTTCCTTGAGGATTTGAGTTCGATTTAGGGGGTTTTTAGTCTCATCGATCTTCATAAGTGGTGTTTGGAGATCGGAATAGGGCTGGTTCTTGGTAGTTTCGTTTAGTTTTGGGTCTAAAAAAAAGATGAATGGATGAGAGAGTGGTGCCGCATGGAGAGGGAGAAGAATTGAAAAAAATAACAGACTTGTGTGTTTTAGTTTAGGTTAAAATCCATTAGGTTTAGGTTATATATTAAATTTGTTGGTTATATTAATTTTTAGCCACCTATTTAGAAATGTAAAATTAAATTTTAGTCCTCTGCATGTTGATTGTTTTGTCCCGATTTGACTTTTTTTATTTGATCCAAATGCATTAGTTTACCTTTGTGTATATATCCATCTCTATTGTGTTGAAATCCTTTTGCTGTTAATAATTCATTCGAAATTAGAAAGTGGTTAGGTTATGGCTTATCCTTTTCCTTTGATGTTTGTGGGTAATTTACTATGCTTATAAAATGAAAATAAATTTATATATTCATTTTTAATGAGATATGTCATGTATGCTTTCAACAACCCTTTATTAAAGTATTTAATTTTGGCATGTGTGCCATCATAATGTTTCCCATGTCTTTTCTTTCATGATTAACGTAATATTTATGTATATATTAATAATTGTTTTTGTTTTAATAATTGGTTAAAGCTTAGTATACGTACATATTCATTTTTTTATGTTTGTTTGCATATAAGTTTAGTCAATATTTATTAGATATGTATGTTATCCTCATATTGCAACTTGATTTAATTATTTAATTTAATTATTTAATTTAATTAAGGGTAATATCATTTTAGTTTAAAATTGTTGGAATGGCTTTTCTGAACTCACTAGATAGTTATTCTCGACGATTTTAAATTAAAAGTGTATCCTGTTATTGACACATTAAAAAATGGTTTGACGTCTTAAAATTTGGGAACAAAAACAAAGAAATATTCGACTATTTAAATTCTCGAGAAAAGGTCGTTAGAACTCACCTAAAGATCTGGTCTCGATATCTTTAAATAATCGAATATTCTTTATCTTTCTAATGGCTTGGTAATTCTAATTAAATCTATTTTGTTATTATTGAATGTTATAAAATTTGTATTTTTGTTGTTTTAAGGGATCATAAATCAAATAAAATTCGAACTTATGAAATTCGTTGCAAAGACATTAATTAATCGACTAGGTACCGATTTAGGGCTCTGTGGGGACGCTAATCCTTCCCCACGCGTAACCGACTCCCGAACCTGGATTTTGGTAACGTAGACCGCAAATTTGTCGTTTTAATTAAAATTATTTTTTTTATAAAATGACAATATTTTTGGGTGTTCAATCACACCCTAATCAAAGATTGGTGGCGACTCCTCGAACTGTATGTTTTTTATCGTAAAGAAATTTCCAAATTTTTGAAACAAGAGGTTTTCTAAAATCGCATTATTTTTAATTAAAAATCAACCATTAAGAGAAAATTTTAAAAATGACATGGTTTTTCAAAATCGAAATCTCACTTCTTTAAGAAAAAAATCATTTCGACAGGAAATATATCACATGCCACTTGATTGAGTGGGACTAGAAATGCATGGCCATACTTGAATAAGTTGATATGAGATATCATAAATTATTCGTTAATTATAGTCTACTCTAGATATCAAGAAATAATAGATGTGCTATACAAGTGTGACTATTCCAAGACTTGTGCCTACTCTAGATATAAATGACAAAATGATGTAATACATAAAAGAGTTAATCACGAAGATGATATGTCGAATCATGATTTCTTGTAACTTAGGTGACAATGATATATTGCTAGATGTCACTCATTGTTTGTAATATTAGAATGGTTCTAATAATTACTACTAATGTTACAAGAACCTACAGGGTCACACCCTAGGGTTGAAATGAGCAAATATGTACAATTTGTTGTACGTTATTAAAATATATATCTAGAGTTAATATATATATATTTGATATATATATGATTTTAATTATCTCGAATATAGTAAGTAAACATTAAAAGAATGTAATTCTGATTACAACTATTTTAATGTATATTTAATTCAGAATAATTAAATAAGGATAAAAAGAACATTAAAAGAATGTAATTTGAATTATAACGCTTTTAATGGACATTTAATTTGAATTAATTGATTAATAATTTAATTAAATTGAAATAACTAAACCCTAAAGGTTAGTGTAACTCGGGTATATAAAGATAAATAAGGTATAGCACCCATCTTGATCTTTAGCCGATTTTCTCAAAACTGTTTTTGGGAAAAGTTAAAATTTTGCTCTCAACTGGGTGAACTGAGTAGATGCCGAGGTGTTTTCGTGGAGACTTACGATTTGAACTGTTCGTGATCATCATTAGTCATTGTTGTATTTACTATTTTTTCAAGAAACCCAATGTAAGTAATTGTATCCCTTCCTCTCGATTTCAGATAAACGTACATGGATTGCTAGTGAAACCGCCGCGTTTTGTTTCTGTTATGCTATGTGGTGCGCCGACAGTCCCAACAATGGTATTAGAGCCACTTGTACGATCTAGATTTGGGTTAAAATTCTTGGTTGATATGATATGTATGAGATGCACACTCATTTTACTGTTTTCAACGAGTATGTGTTTCAATTGTGTTCGAATTAATGAGTGTCGCAATTAATCTGTTAATCTAGTTAAAAACAATAATAATTACAATCGTTGATTAAATGTTAATCAAAAGTTTATTGTAGTACGATTTTGATGTTCGTATGTTAATTGTTAACATGATGAACAGTGGGGATGTGATAGCAGATCACATTCGGTAGAGGAACAATGGTTGTTCAAGTTTGAAAAGCTTAATGTTTGAAAAATCCCAAAAACACGATTTTGTTGATAAATGTTATCAAATCGTGAGGTTTTTCATAGAAAATAAGTACTTTTTTCAAAAATTTCCCACTGGCCGCGCCGTTGCAAGGGGTTTCACTCATTGACCTTGCAAGCTTCACCCTTGACCCCTTGTAAGCAACAAAGATTGTAGGCCCGTATCAGTTATTAATAATAAACTTGTAATGGTATATGTATGATATGTTTAATTTGCACGGTGTTTGACATGCATGGTTATAGCCCCTTTATTTACAATGGTTGTATATTTTTTAAATACAACCTGTTTGTCGTGCCTCTCTACACTTCTGTTATATCTATCTTCTCATCTTACTCCCTCGTATGTAAAACGACTTTCTAAAATTGTAATCATATAAAGATTCAAAGGAGAAGAAGATTGGACCTACTAAAGGATGCTTGAGAAATAGTCATAGTATTTAGTATTCTTGGTTCTCCCATTGGCTTGGAATGGACCACCTAAGTTATTTCTTCCAGGCTAAAATCATTGCATTTTATTTACTGTTTTACGTTTATGTTGTATGTGATACAATGTTTGATATAGTAACTTGCTAAATCTATTGATGAAATCAATAAGAGCCTAATATTAAAATGAACATCGATGAGATAATTATGAAATCCCTCTAAATAATTTAAGTTAATTTTAACCATTCATTATTTGCCCTCGTTAAGGCTTCGATCGATATTATGTGGGTTTTGCAAAAGCAATGAAACATAAGTCTATCTTAGTTAAATGGAAAGAATAAGAAAATGATATTCACAGGTTGAAATTTTTGTAATAACTTAGCTAGGTTATTCTAATAAGATTATAAATCTAGAGGTTAATTATTTGGATGAATCATTAGATGATTTGAACATGAGTTGTTCAACAAATGGAGGAGTTACATGGAATGTAATTAGTAAGGTATTACTTACCTAAATAATCATTCTCCTAAAAAAAACAAAGTTGATTTAGGAATACGGTGAAATATGGATCCTCACTCACTAGAAAAACTTTCGAGATGTTTTTCCGAAATTAAAACAAAAGGGTTTTTAATTTTGAATAAAATAATGGGAGGAATTTGTAAATAAAGACCTATTTATAAATTTTAAATTCGATAAATTACTTACTTTAAATATTTCCATTGTTGTAGATTTAATGACAAACAACACACTATCATTGTGATCACTCCTTGAGAATAAGAAACTTAATGGCATAAACTTCCTTGATTGGTTCTGTAATTTGAGAATTGTTCTCAAATAGGAAAGGAAAGAATATGTCATTGAAGAATCTGTTCTTGATGAACCAGCAACTAATGCTTCTAGAGCTGAGAAAGACAAGTTTAAGAAACATATGGATGTCTAATGCTTGCCACCGTGACTCCTAAGCTTCAGAAGCAACATGAGGACATGGTTGCATATGAGATGATTTAAAATCTCAAGGAAATATATGAAGGGCAAGCACGTCAACAGAGGTATGAGACCTCTAAAGCTCTATTTCAATGCAAAAGGGCAAGTCACGATATTGCTCATGGTGACAACTATATGTATGATTCTTAGGCTTGAAATCATTACTATCTCAACGTATATTGTTGTATGTTTTGATACAGTTAAACATGCTCTGTAACTGGTTGCACTAAAAAGATTATTATTGAACATACCTCGATCTATGTAGTGAGATGTGAATGATTAAGATAAGATTTGTCCTTCCTACATAATAGAAAATATATCACATGCCACTTGATTAAGTGGGACTAGAAATGCATGGCCACACTCGAATAAGTTGATTTGAGATATCACAAATGATTTGTTAATTATAGTCTACTCTAGATATCAAGAAATAATATATGGGTTATACAAGTGTGACTATTCCAAGACTTGTGCCTACTCTAGGTATAAAGGAAAAAAATGATGTAATACATAAAAGAGTTAATCACGAAGATGATATATCGAATCATGATTTATTGTAACTTCGATGACAATAATATATTGCTAGATGTCATTCATTATTTGTAATATTAGAATTTTTATAATAATTACTATTAATGTTACAAGAACATACAGGGTCACACCCTAGGGTTGAAATGAGCAAATATGTACAATTTATTGTACGCTATTAAAATATATATCTAGAGTTAATATATGTATATTTGATATACATATGATTTTAATTTATCCTGAATATAGTAAGTAAACATTAAAAGAATGTAATTCTGATTATAACTCTTTTAATGGGTATTTAATTTGGAATAATTAAATAAGGATAAAATAAACATTAAAAGAATGTAATTCAGTTTATAACTCTTTTAATGAATAATTAATTTGAATTAATTGTTTAATAATTTAATTAATTCGAAATAACTAAACCCTAAAGGTTATGATAACTCGGGTATATAAAGATAAGTAAAATATAACGGTCAACTTGATCTTTAGTCGATTTTCTAAAAACTATTTTTGGGAAAAGTTAAAATTTTGCTCTCAACCGGGTGAACTGAGTAGAGACCGAGTTGTTTTCATGGAGGCTTATGATTCAAACCGTTCGTGATCACCGTTAGCCGCTGTTGTCTTTTCTTTTCTTTTTAAGGAACCCAATGTAAGTAATTGCATCCATTCCTCTCGATTTCGGATAAACATATATGGATTGTTGGTGATAGCGTCGTGTTTTGTTTCTGCTGTGCCATGGGGTGCGTCGACGATCCCAATAATAGTATCGATAATCATTCATAGAGTACCGATACCAGGGTAGGAGTATCGATATTCCCTATAGGGGTATCGATATTGGGGTATTTTCAAAACATCAAACTGAAATTTGGTATCGATACTGAGACAAGTATCGATACCTCAGTACTAGAGTATTGATACTCATCCTAGAGTATCAATACTACTTTACCCAAATAGCCTTTATCAGTCTGGGGTATCGATACCAATAGGTTGGTATAGATATCAAAGGATTAGTATCGATATTGAAGGGTCAATATCTGTACCCACGAATATTTTTGGATAATTAATCCAAGGCAAAAGGGTAACTTTTGCCCCTGTAGTAGACTCAATTTATAACTTTCACCCCTATCGTATTTTTGCATCAATTTATCCCTTGAAGTTACTCAATTGCATCATTCTATAACCCTACCCCTAACTTAAAACCTTAAATTATAATCTATAAACCCTAAACTATAACCCTATTATCTTTAAACACTAACTTAGGGTTTTGAGTTAAGGAAATTGTATAGAATGATACAATTAAACAACTTGAGGGCTAAATTGATGCGAAAATATGATAGGGTCAAAAATGATAATTTTGGTCTACTACAGGGACAAAGGTGACCTTTAAGCGTTCAAGGATTAAGGGATCAGATTTGAGGTACCCTATATACTCAAAATAATATCAAATAAGACTTTAAGTGATAATAATAATAATAATTTATATTAAAATAATAGAAACAAAAACTGATAGAATTACATAAAACTAGCCTTGTTTGTATACTCGGGAAAATGACCAGGATACCTGGGTCACTTTAGTAAATGATATTAGTATCGAGCAATAGAATCAGCCTGGATATCCTTAGATAGTGCGCGAGTCACTTTAATCTGACTAACTAAGGTTGAGGCCCGATACTCGTGAAGGGTGGGTTAGTCAAGGGTGTTGTGTCCAATGTAAATATTTCGGGCCTCATCCTCGATAGACTAGAGGGGCGCGTGAGCTCTGAGATACAAAACCCTCAGCTGTACTATGATGTCTACCATAGAGTAGAGAGTGCAGTATACGAGTATACTCACTGTTGCATGTTCCTTGATAGCTTGAGCATTAGATGAACACATTTAGTATGATTTAATTGTTAGTGTGGCACTGGGTTGGTAAGCCCAGTGTTTGGAATTTGTTTCATTACGCAGTTTAGTAGGAGGAGCAGTCGATGAGCCTTTTGAACAGTAAAGATCCAAACCGAGTTTGAGTGCAGAGTACATCTTGAGGTTATTCCTTTAGCAGGCATGTATATTTCTAGATCCCTTTTTGTATATTCGAGTCATAACTTTATTTTAAACGATAGTATGTATATTTTGGTTTATTTATTTTGGGAGCTCTTCATGAAAACTTATTTTGTATATATATATATATATATACATACATGTGGTTAATTTATTATAAAATTAGTACTTTCAAGAAATCGTTTATTTAGAAATTTTTTTGTTAGTCACTCAAGTGGTTCCGTGTGGCATTCTAATTGATCGAATTTGTGTCGTACTAGTTTAGGGTGTTACAAACTGACCCATGAATTTTGAGACCGAAATACCACCATCAACAACAGTCGACGGTGGCATCAGACCACTTTCTATTTTTATTTTATAGTTAGATGAGCAAAATATGAGAGATATTAAAGTTCATCGAGGAACAATGTAATTGATGATTAAATAATAATAAAAAATGACACATCATCACACCGTTAGAGAGTTAACGACAAAGCAAGCAAAACGATTCAATCTGTAAAGTTCAGTGAGCAAAATAGAAAAATTGAAAGTATGGTGAGTAAAATATGAGAGAGTAAAGTTCAATAAGGAATGATGTAATTAACCCTTTTCAATTTACTTTAAACTCACGAACATAACATTAAATATTGCATAAGCGTGCAAAGCTAATATAATTTCGCGTCATTATATCTCTCAACGCCATCTTCCTTCTAGTCCCATCTGAAAATTGTGTTCTTTTAAAAAGTATTTTCTACATCATTGTCGTGTTTATATTCTTAGAATTTCGATTTTGCGCAGCGTAAATTCAATTTCAAAGTGAATTAAAGAAATACCCCAAAAGAAACATAGATTTTGAAGTAAAATCATGAAAGTTGTACACAGAAACCTAGTTCCCAACGGCCCTGGCTTCGTAAAGGTATATAGAAGGTTTTTCTTTTTCCTTTATCTTTTTGAAATTTGAGTTTTTTTAATGAAATATTGTTCATTGCAGATGATACCGGTAGATTCAGATGATCTCTGGTTTGTTTACAATTTGATAGCTACTGGAGACTGGGTTACGGCTCGAACCGTCAGGTTTTCTTTGCTCCACTTTTTTAATTTTCTATGTTTAAAAAAAATTGATGGAATATATATCTGGATAGAATTTAGCTGCTTTATATTTTTATGGATGAGGTAAATTAGGGTTTTGTAGGGCTTTTTTTAGTATAATTAGTTTAAATTCTTACTTGTTCGTCATCTTTTATATTGTTATTATTTTCTGTTACTATGGTGTTTTCCCATGAATGATTACTCATAGGTCGGTTATTTGTTGGTTGATAATTTTTTTAATATATATATATATATACCTTTCTTATAGTAATTGTAGATCTTGTTTCCAATGGTAGCTACTACCTATACCAAATCAACGAGTTTTAATCCCAATCAATATTTTTGGGTTCGGCTACAAAAATAATGAAATAAAATAATTTATGTTGGGTGCATGAATGCTTGACCATCATGTCTTAAAGTTCTAATAGTTTTATTTAGTTCTTTATAACTGTTAACCATATAGTTTTTGGTCTTCCCTTCAAGCTTTCACCCTATGCTACGTTAATTTTCTCCATCATTCTAAAAGTGTATCCCTCAATCTGTGTCTAATGGGATTGTTGGGATTGATTGTTTTTTCCATCTCGTCCTTGTCATACCATTCATACATTGTAACATTTTCATCTTGGCTGTACTCATCTTTTGTATATGTTTCTTCTTGTTAATCTAACATTATGTGCCTTATAGCGATGCAAGTATAATAGCTGTCCTATTAAACATTCACTTCAAACTCAGTTTTTTCTCATACTAGATCATAATTCATAAGTTTAACAGCAAATGTATTTTTAGTGTGTAAATCTGAATAATTTGATATTCATAAGTTTCTTGATGTCAATCCTTATAAGTATTATGTACATTCTATGATAGGAAAGTTCTAAGGGAGACATATGGTGGAAGAGATGCAGAACGTGTTACCCTGAAGTTGGAAATAAAAGTCGAGGTACAACTCATTTTTTTCCAGTTGTTTGAATTGCCAACAATTTTTAACAGTGTGGTTGATTTGTACTTTTTTGGTTATGATTAAGTTTTGAATCCTTCAAACATGAAAGTTTTCTGAAGCTGCTTTTAATTATGAGCATTGATACTGATATTAAGTCATACTTCTTTAGGCGATAGATTATGACAAAGAAGGATCAGTTTTGCGGATAAGGGGGAAGAACACCTTGGAGAATGAACATGTTAAGGTAGGTGCACCATAGAATGTTGTCTCTTTTTTAATATTTTTTTATTGCTTTTAAATGCATAATTGTCTTGTTGCAGATAGGGGCATTCCATACTCTAGAACTTGAGCTTCATCGACCTTTTGTATTAAGAAAGGTAGTTATCTTTTCTGGAATATTCTATAATATTGTATCCTTTCTTGTTTGTCCACTAGCCTTGGGTGCTATATCTGTTCAATCTACAAATTTTAGGCTTTTGGGCATCTCTTTCGTACTTCAGTAAGCAAACTTCTATTCTTGATAGTTGTGAATATCACTGTAGTTGCTGCAATTCATCTGTGCACATATTCCTGTCTAGTTAAAGAATCTTTGATACGGTATAAATGTTACTTTGTTTACTTTCTACATGTTTTTAGCTTTTTTAGAGCTATGCCATGTGCAGACATTTGTGGCTAGTCAAGAGATGTCTCTCTGTTCTGGGTGGGTGTTTTGAAAAATAGGGATGGAGATCACCAAGAATGTGTGAAAGGGAATAGTTGACAGAGGTCAAGGGCATTGGCAATCATAGGCATATTTTCATAAGCTATATGCTGGCAGGCTACTACTGGATTAGTTTGAAGAGAAACATAGGCTAATGAAACCTACTTTTTAAAACTAATCAAAAAAAGAAAGTATTATCTAGTATTAATCGAGTTATAGGCATGCTCTATGCTGCTATAGAAAGCAAGCAAATGTGGAATGGACCATACCCAATAATAGAAATCATTGAGAAATCTTATTAATGATTCTAGTCTATCCTTATTGCAACACTTAATACTGGCTAAACTTCTAGGTTATATTCCCTATGGTCATTCTATCTTTTATAGCCTTCTGAATGACAATCATCTTTTGGAATTCATGGACCTGATACATAATGATTACTTGAATATTTTAACACATCGCATTAGCTAGTTACTTGAATTGTGTTCCTTAAGAGTTTGTGGTTTATCTTAGTAGTCTTATTGTTGTTGAATATTACTAGTTCTTGAATTATTGTTTCTCCTTAAGTCATCTTCTCGCTCTCAAAATATTTGATACTCCAGCTGAATCATGGAATTTTCCTTTCATATCTCAGGAAATATGGGACTCATTGGCATTAGATGTACTCCATCAGGCCTCTGGTATGTAGTCTGACTTCTCCAATTGTCTGTATAACTTCAGAATGAAAGCATCTGATGTTTATTATCATGCTTAGAGCTGATTTCATAGTTTCATTTTGCTTGATGACAAATTGCTGGTATATTGATTAAGGCTTTTAGAAGTGTTCTAGTATCACAATAATTTTAGCTGATTTATTGCACTTCATGGTTAAAGTGTGGATTTGAATAAGGGAGAATGATCTCTTTAGCTTCACAAATAAGGTTAAATTGTTCATTTTTAGAGTTGTTTGCATGTTTTCCTTATTCAGTATACTAGAATGACATATCTTTCATCAGCTAATTTGTAATTTGTGGCTTTATATTTAATTTAAGTCTGATTCCTTCATTTAGTGCTTATTGGCTGTATACTTGGTATTAACATTGTATCACCGTGCAATCTCATGGGTCTTAGCACGATATCACATATCATCATCTAAATAAAGCTGGCAAAGTTTGTCCATACCTGAAAACTTGTTTAATTTGTGACTGAACCATAACCAACCCTGACTGACTTGGAATTTTTTTTATTAAAAAATGTATCTGTAGTACTAAACTGTGCTATGTGATAAAAAAAAATCAGGATGGCATGTTGCATCAGCAACAAAAAGGTCATGGTCTAATTTAACTATAAAGTTTTAACCTTGTTATCAACTGTTCTTAAATTGCATTTTCTAGAATGTATCAAGACTGAAACCATTAAAATTTAGCTAGGGAGTTTAAATCCACAGAATTGAAATAATAGAGGAAAAAAATTCCGGCTTCAACCAAAAATGTTAAAATGATAGCATTCCGACATATTTGTTTGTCTGTGTCTATCTGCCTCTTTTAGCGCTCATTGAATAAGGGTTTGGATTTCTCCTCTACCTCCTGTTTATTGTCTTTCTCCTAAAACATAGATTTTTCATCGTTTGTTTTTTTTTTTGCTCACTAATTTGTTTTCTGTGTCTGTAATTTGGGTAATGCAAATTTAGGCCGCATCTTTTTAACAAGCTTGATTTAACTTTGCAATTACACATATTCCAGATCCTGGTGCGAGTGCTGATCTGGCTGTGGTATTGATGCAAGAAGGGCTAGCAAATATACTGCTTGTTGGTAGAAGGTATGTGAGACCAACTTGAAGAATGAATTTTGTTATGAATTTTGATAGATAGTAAGGGGATTATTATGAAGTTGGGAAATTGCCTAGAATCTAATTTTGAGCCAAAGAAACAATATAACTGAAGGAGACACTATTAATATTCCCAAATTCTAGTGGAATCAAGATTGATGTTCTAGCTAATTCTTAGTCACTGCACTGCTATGACAACCTCCAAAATATATAAAACAAGCAGCTCCCATTGAACTTTCTATTATGGCTGTTGACCTATAGTCTTCAAAATTATTTTTAAACTGTGTGTAATGGTGTACAAGATTTTTAACTTTAGTATCATGGTGGCATGTACAACAGTATGACAAGTACCCGTTCACGGATTGAAACTTCAATTCCTCGTAAGCATGGACCTGCCATTGCTGGTTACGAGTCGGTATGTATCTCTTTTACTATTATTATTCTTTTATATTTGGAATTGCAATTAATTTCTAATTTAAAAAGCCGTTTACCTTTAAGAGCATGTAATGAGAATTTGGGTTCTGTTGTCTACCTGGGTTCTGTGTGCTTATTGATTTATTTTTTAACATTCGACAGGCTTTGAAGAAGTTCTTTGAGAATGTTCTACAGGTAAATTATACTTGAACAGTAACATCGCTGTTTTATATGGATTTTAAGTGAGCTTAAGTGGTTGTTTTTGAATCTGTGACAGGCTTTTAACAAACATGTCGATTTCAATGTTATTCGCTGTGCTGTTATTGCTAGTCCTGGTTTCACAAAGGTCAGGGATGAAAACTTCCAACTTATTTTCTTTTCCAATTGCCTTCAAATACTTCAGTTTCCTTAGTACCTATTGGAAAGATACGTTTTAAAACATTTGTTATTATTTTTATATCTTTGATCTGTTTCAGGACCAGTTTCATCGCCATCTTTTGTTGGAGGCAGAAAGAAGACAACTGAGGCAAATTATTGAGAATAAATCACGAATAATTCTTGTTCATACAAGCTCTGGATACAAGTATGTTTTCTTGCCGCTTCAGTTTTTACTCTGCCAACTATGATAAGCAATGTAGATCTACATCTCATCTGAAATACCATATGTATCTAGGAGTTTGATGTTGATATATACATGCGGCTCCATTATTTAGAACATCTATATTCTATCTTTCTCTGTGAATTCGGACGCAAATATAATTTTTTTTAACTGATGCTATTTCATTTTGGAGTTTCCATACGGACATGGATCTTAGTTTAACTTCATTATAATGCAGGCATAGTTTGAAGGAAGTATTGGATGCTCCAAGTGTCATGAACATGATAAAAGACACAAAAGCAGCCCAAGAGGTATGTTGTAGGAATACCCGGCTAAGAATTTTATTTTTACTCATCAATTGTTCCAATTTGTTTTCATTTATTTCTTCTGACAAGAGCCTTTTATTTTCCATTTTGCAATTTTACCAGGTCCGAGCTCTCAAGGATTTCTTCAATATGCTTTCAAATGTGAGGTTCTACCTTGGTGTGATGTAGTACGGGGGTGTGTTTTCACATTAATTCTTGGCTTTTGTTTTATCATACAGGATCCGACACGTGCATGCTATGGACCGAAACATGTCGAGATTGCCCATGAGCGAATGGCAGTTCAAACACTTCTTATTACCGATGACCTCTTCAGGTTGGTTTATCATATGATCATCTTAATATGTTTGGGTAGCTAAATGGTGGTTTGTTGTGGCATTCAGGAATTCGGATGTAATAGTAAGGCAAAAGTATGTGGATTTGGTGAACTCGGTTAAGAAAACGGGGGGCACTGCTCACATATTTTCTTCGATGCACGTATCAGGGGAAGGTGAGTGCAGCATTTTGTGTTTTAGTTTTGATAATTATTCTCACTATTTCTGACGTGCATGCATTTTCAGAATTGGCACAGCTGACTGGTATTGCGGCAATCCTCCGTTTCCCTCTCCCGGATCTGGAAGACATTGAAATGTAACGCAGCAACATATAATAAGATTGAATTTAATTTATTGTATTTCCGCATTTTGAACTGTATCATATAACTTTATTTCCTTTACTGGTTTTCAAATTTATTAAGGTCTTATTTTACGATAATATATATATATATATATATATATATTAATGTATGTCGACAAATTCTAAATATTTAATTTTTTTTTTATTTGAAATTAATTTAGAAGAATAATATCCAAAACTAATTTTATAGATATTTGCAACTTTCAGTTGTAATTATATTGATACGGTTAAGTAAGGGTAAAATACATTTATGGTCATTGAACTTTTAGGGTGTTTTCATTTTGGTCATTCAACTTTTAAAACTTGCAATGTAATCACTAAACTTTTATTTTGTCTTCAGCAAGGTCTCTAACGTTATCTTTCGTTAGTTTTATCTGATGTGATACGTCACTAGCTTAATAAATAATCATTCTAACCCATTTTAGCTTAATAAAAAAAATCACCCAAAATTAACTGAAAACCCTAAAAATCAAATTTTCCTTTCTCTTATTCTCTTTGTTTGATCAACAATCGAAGCTAGTAATGGTGACACCAATTGCAATCTCAACATGTTTTGGTGGAACGTCGGCTGCCTTAAGCATAGTTTGGATGAATAATAATGCTCGAAATAGGTTCTTTGGATGCCTTAACCATGGGCGTGTATTTAGAAGAAATTAGAATTTATTTTTGTTTGGTATGATCCTCACTGAATCCATGTTCACGTACTGTTATCGTTGGTTTGCTAAGAATGATGAGAGCTATTGAGAGGGGAAAAAGGTGTGAACGAGTGATTTGGGTGGCCTGTTTGGGGGGTTTTGCTATACCTGGTCATGTTGGGTTAAGAAAGGAGTAATTTAGGATTTAGGGATTATATTTTATTTTACTTTTTGCTTATGTTTGCTATTTCAAGTTCATTTTGACTAGTTGGAATTTGAACATGAATTTGAAATTTGAGGTTCAACATATAAACCGAAATGTATGTAAGATCAACTAAAATTGTGAATATGAACATGAATTATCAATTTGTCATTGCGCATCTTTCAATGTTTGTTTATGTTTTCTGCTTATGTTTGTGAGTTATTTGATCTAAATTTTGATCGGTAAAAGTGTTTTAAACCCTTTTAACTTTTTCAAAATTTTATACGACATCGTTTGAGATTTTTTTTTAATTTTTATTAACATGAAAAATAACAGTAATGTGTCACTCAGATAAAACTAATGAAAGGTAATGTCAGGGACTTTACTGAAAACGAAGTAAAAGTTTGATGACTGTATGGCTGTATTGCAAGTTTTAAAAGTTGGGTGACCAAAATGCAAGGGCCCTAAAAGTTTAGTGACCATTTATGTAGTTTACCCTTAATTTTAATTAAAATTATATTAAATTATTTGACTTTCTCACTCCACTCTATTCCAATATATAATAAATTTATCTTGAATTTTAATTATGGTGATTATTATATACGCATAAATGTTAAATCTACCTTAACTATATTATTTTTAATACTTAAATTTTATTATTGGTACTTTAATTAGTTAGTCGTTAATAAATTATAATGTCTTGAATTTTTTGATGATCAGAAAGTGACGTTGGTTGATTAACTTTAATGAGTTAAATCAACAATAACGATATATAGAAAATAAATTTCAACCTAGTGTTGCTATAGCATGAAAAACGATAATGATAATAATAATAAGAGCTTAATTACATTAAACTGAAGCATGAAGGATTGATTTGCAAGGAAAAAAACATACAAGACCAAAACTTACAATCAAATGATGAGCATAGAATCATGTCCATCGGTAAAAACTCTATTTTTCTTCATTTTAGATTCTTCTTTTTTATGTATATATAGAATAAATCAGATATGAGTGAGATATCGATGCCTTGGAAAGCAATGGGATACACTTAGCCACTTAGGGGATTTTGTGTATCCGTCCTTGAAAGCAATGGAGTCCGGAGAAAAGGTGATTATGTTTCGGGTAAATTATACGACCGTCTCATATTTTTAAACCGTCTGATTTTTTTTCATCAATTAAAAAAAAGAGATGTTTTGATCTCTTATGTTGTTTGCCTGTTCAGTTTTAGCCCATTGAGCGTTTATTCCCATTAACGAAAAGCTTTGTATTTCAAGGCATTATCTTTGTCTCCAATCATTTTCAAGTATTTCAAGGCATTGGATTTCAAGAAGAAGAAGAAAGAACATGTTTTTTTAATTGTCAATTCAAGCTTCTGTTAATAAGTTAACGCCCAAGGGACTAAAACAAAACGTATTGATAATATAAGAGACCAAAACCATTTTTTTAACCGGTGATCAAAATTGGACGGACCGAAAACATAAGATAACACTCGTGTAGTCAACGACCGAGGGACTAAAACCAAACGTATTGATAACATAAGAGACCAAAACCATTATTTTTTTTTAAATCAGAGATCAAAATCAGACGGACTAAAAATATAAGATATCATCTGTGTAATTTACCCTTAAATTTTAGTTAACTATTCCACGATCCATCTTTGATTAAAATGAATTATCTTAATAAAAAAATAAGTGTTCAAACTATATCTTTGTTTGCTTTTTAGTTTAAAGCAAGTGTCTAATTTTTTAGACGTTATCTTTTTAGGTGTTCAGTCTGTATGGATGTTAAAAGTTTTTATTTGACACATGTCTTATATATATATAATTTTTATTTTTTTAAATTATTAATATTTTCTAAAAAAATCAATATTTTTCTAAAATCTCTTAAAATTTCAAATCCTTAAAATTTTAATTCCAAACTCTCTTTTATTAGCCATTGATGGTCGCTACTGCTACTGTTACTGTTATCGTCATCAAATAACCACTTGTCTATTGTCGATTGTAATTTTTTTCACTGTCATTATAACGTATCAAATAGTAGATTTCTCTAAGCACTTAAAATAATAACATCAGAAATATGAGATATCTACTTCAAACAAAAAATAACCCTTGAAATGAACAAAGTAAAACAAGCAAATATTAGAACTATTCTACATCCACCTTTAACAAAAATTCCTCTCAATCATCTTGCATTTATTGTTCAGAAAAAGATTTATTTTATTTGTGATGTACATATGCAAAATCCATGGATGATCCAAATCCTGCTATCCTAAAAATAGAAACATGTATTTAAAAGGGTAAAGTACACAAATGGTCTCCTTATTATAAGAGACTATTTTGTTAAGTTCTTGCTTATTATAAGACAAAATAGTCGTCTGGTTATAAGAAGTTGTTTTATTGAGTCCATTGACTATTAAAAGTTACAAAATGATCACTCGGTTATTCATATATGTTTTAAACTCGTCCTTTTCCGTTGAAAAAAATTAATGGTAGTCCGAGCTATACATTAACCCGCTGACAGATATATCATAAAATCTGATCTCATAAACTCAAACGAATATCATATCTCAATCAACATGTTAACGTCCAACTTAGACGACCATTAATTTTTTTAACAGAAAAGGGTGAGTTTGGAACATAATGAATAGTCGAGTGACCATTTTGTAACTTTTAATAGTTGGAGAACTTAATAATGTAGTATCTTATAGATGGAGAACCATTTATGTACTTCACCCTCTTTAAAATTAAAATATATGAGTAAAGTACACAAATGATCCCTCGACTATAGAGTATTACTTTATTAAGTCCCTCGAATATTAAAAGTTATAAAATGATCCATCGATTATAGAGTATTACTTTATTAAGTCCCTCAAATATTAAAAGTTATAAAATGATCCTCTGACTATATAGTGTTACTTTGTTGAGTCCCTCGACTATTAAAAGTTACAAAATTATCACCCAACTATTTATTATGTTCCAAAATCATCATTTTCCTTTTAAAAATTAGACGATATTCTGATATGAATTTTAATAAGTTGACTATGATTTAATAAAATTTGATCTCAGAATCTCAGACGACTATCATATCATAGTCTAGGTTAACGTCCAACTTAAACAAAAACCAATTTTTAACTGAAAATGATGAATTTGAAACATAATGAATAATCAAGTGACCATTTTATAATTTTAATAGTTGAAGGACTCGCACTAACCAACTTACCTAAGTGGTTAAAAGAATCTTTGTTGTTCCTAGAGGTCACGGGTTCGAGCACCAACGACTGTAGTAGGGTAATTGAGCGTTCATTGTCAAATGGTTGAGACTATTTAGAACAAATACTACTTTGTAATCACTTTAACTTAATACAAAAAAAATAGTCGAAGGACTCAATAAAGCAACATTCTATAGTTTAAGGACCATTTTATAACTTTTAATAGTTGATAGATTTAATAAAGTGACATCCTATAGTCGAGGGATCATTTGTGTATTTTCCCCAAAATATATTTAATGAGGTATTTTCCATCAATAAAATTAAGGGTAAAGTATAGTAATGGTCACTGAACATTTCAGAAGCTTGCATTTAGGTCCCCCAACATTTAAAACTTGCAATACAGTCCCCCAACATTTATTCCGTTTGTAATATGGTCCCCCAACTTAAACCACAGTTAGAAAATTAGGATAAATTATATAAATGGTCATTGAACTTTTCAGTCACTTGAATTTAGGTCCCCCAACTTTTAAAACTTGCAAAACAATCATCAATTTCATTCTAAACCCCAATTTCCAAAGTAATTCAATTTTATTCTAAACCCTAAATTCCAAAATACTTAAATTAAATTCAATTATGTCAAAGTTATTATTATTTAATTTCATCTTATTTCATGTGATACGTATTTTTTATATAAATATAATAGTATAATTCTTATCTGTTGAAGAAATTTTTTAATTAAAAAAAGTAGTTAGGATATAAAAGAGGTTGAAAATAATTCAAATTTTAAATTTATAAAATGTTATTTTGACGTATAAATAAAAGTGTAAACTACTCGGTTGACAACTTAACTATCTAGCCCTTTTTACTTTTGTCATCGATCTTTTAAATTTATCAATCATACCACATAATTATTTAACTGTTTCAACTAAGCCACTAGTCGTTACCAATTGATAAAAATGATGATGTGGCAGTTAAAAGGAATTGACATTATTATACATTCAGTCTTTATTATTTATATAATCAATTTGGTCCTAAATTAAATAAAATTTAATAAATTAATCATTTAATTAGGATCTGACATGTGTTAGCACATGATCATGACACGTGTCATTGGTGACACGTGTTACCACCTAATTATTTATATATGCTATCAATTTGGTCCTAAATTAAATAAAATTTAATAAATTAATCATTTAATCAGGATCTGACATGTGTTAACACATGATCATGATATGTGTTATTGGTGACACATGTCACCTCCTAATTAGAAGAAAATTAAGTTACAAAGAAGTAAAATTTGGGTCTTGGGCAAACTCAAACCTGAGTCACGCAAATGAAAGATATAGGGTGGAGCCACTAAGCTAACACCATCGTTTGTGTTAAGAGATATACAATAATACATATACTAATAGTATGACCAATGCCAGAAAAAAAAGAATATAATGTAAAATGGAAATAATGAGATTTGAACTTCGGCAAAAAATTTGAAAGCAATAAATGATGGGAAAATATTATATTTTTTACAATAAAAAATATTATATTTGATAAATTGTTTGATAGATTTAATATATTTTTTAAATATTAGTTGATACAATATTTTAAAAGAATAAATTTAAGATTTATATATTTTTAAACTAAATTTAATAATTATATTTTTCATATTTATAATTCATGATTATATATATAATCTTAAGTTGAGTATTTCTAATATAATTAATAATTTTAATTTCTTATTAAAAATAAAATATTCAAAAAATATAAATGATTCATACATTAATATATGAATATATTTTTTATTTATACATCTAAATATAAATATACATTTATATAAATATATTTTTATTCGTTGTGTCTGTGCCTTGAACTCTTTCTTCAAGCCTATATTACCTTAAATTGAAGTATTTTAGAATTTAATTGAAGTATTTTAGAATTTAGGGTTTAGAATAAAATTGAATTATTTTGGAAATTGGGGTTTAGAATGAAATTGATGATTGTTTTGCAAGTTTTAAAAGTTGGGGGACCGAAATTCAAGTGACTGAAAAGTTCAATGACCGTTTATATAATTTATCCTAATTTTCTAACTGTGGTTTAAGTTGGGGGACCATATTGCAAACGGAATAAATGTTGGGGGACTGTATTGCAAGTTTTAAATGTTGGGGACCTAAATGCAAGTTTCAGAAATGTTCAGTGACCATTACTATACTTTACCCTAAAATTAATTAGTCCATTAAAAAGAATTTCACTCGCTCCTTCCACAATTTTTTAAACCTCCCCTCTCCGAGAACTCTCTCCCCCCTACTTGACCACAAATCATTCAATTCCAGGTATGTTTGATTCCGGTTTCCTTTTCCATCTTTATCGTACATCTCTCTCATATTTCTTTAATCTGATTATAATCTGGTTTTCCCCTCTCAATTTCGATTGTATTTGATTTTGAATATGTTGCATTTTTTTAATCTTCAGTTTTCTGATCGCGCTTTACAGTTTTAAATGTTTTATCCTAGGGTTTTAAACTACCACTTCTTTTATGTATAAGAGTATAAAATTTAATCAGCTGTACCTATTTCCCCCCTTTAATATTGTCTCTGATTAGAAATTAGGCTTTTAAACATTCTATGATCGAATTTTCTTAGTGCAAAGCTAGATTAATTAATTTTACAAGCTTTCATATTTTTTTATACAATTTATGTCTAATTAGATTCCGATTCGTGCACCTACAGCTTCAAATCTGTACGTCTGTTAAGATTCTCCCCTCCCCCAACATGCATAACACTCGAAAGTTTTTGTCAAGAATAATTTGTTATATTTTTTCAATCTACTTAAAACTCAATGTGCGTAATCTACACGAACATAACATTAAATATTGCATAAGCGTGTAAAGCTAATATAGTTTTACAATACTGTAAATATATTCGCCTTATAAGCGTGTAAAGATTTGGTGTTGTAGCTGTTCCTTCTTTAAGATTTTTTTTAGTTTTCATTTCCATTTTTGAATATCTTTTTGCATGTTTTATTCTTTTCTTTTTTAAAATCTATTCTATGTAAATCATTCTAATTAGTGTTTGGAATTTTACAAGCTAAATGCTGAAAAACCCCTTAATTTGATTGGAGGAGAATTGCAAATGTATGATTGCTTTCAGCAATTATAGAGTTGCACTTCAGCTTTTTCTGAGATTAATGAGAAATGGTTTGAATAGATTTTGCAGTTGTATTGCGAAGGATAGAGTTTGCACCTGAAACCTTGATTTGCTGGTGCTAAATAGTTTATTCTTCTATATATTTTCTATAATGTACAAGCAACAATAAAAGGCAAAAACCATATTTGCTTTTTCATTCTTATACATTTTGCTGTTAGTACTTCTTTTGAAGGACTTTTTAATGTCACCCGAGTATGTGCGCATTTTCAATTCCAGTGTAATATTTATCTCACTTCTTCCCCTCCCTCACCCCCAAATATTTATGTTCGGGTCAATAGGATGATGGGAATTGTGCATTATAAAGTTAGTTTTTTCTTATTCTTTTCTTTCGTTTCCTGCTATCTTTGTTTGTAATGAGAGATTCGTCATTTATCTGTGATTGCAGATTTCTTTATGATTTTAGAAAGCTTTTATTACTTGCTAATTTAGCTTTGGTTTGTAATTAATTTTGGGATCTTATTTCTTAAAATACTGTTTTCCATTGCAAGCTAAAATGCTTTATAACAATAAACATGGTGGACTGTGTCTTTGTGGTTTAAGCATGTTTTAGAAGTTTGCAGTTAAATCCTGTTTACAATTAAATCACTTTAAAAAATGTACTATATAGTTTAGAGCTTGATTTCGAAGTGAGATTTTATAATACTTTGGTTAGAAACTTTTTAAAATAAGGGATGGACTTAATTAATTGGTAAGCAATTTCTTACTTGTTAGCACTACAGAGCAGGGTTTTTTTTTTTTTTTTTACTAATTTTATAGTGTAGAGTCATTTTGTCTTATGATAGTTTTTTTGTTTGAACTTTTTTTCTTAAATTTATACAAGCTTCATCCTAATCTAAATTAGGAATTCCATCAAAGTTTATATATGTCCTTGAAATTTGTAAGTTAGAAAGAGTTTTTTTGGATAAATTTGACATTGGTTTCCAGATTATTTGTAAAGGTGCCATGCAGGTAGAATATGTACTTGAAATCAACAATTCTTTGGTGACTTTGATGGAAATTCACCAAGGGGTCAAGGCTTCAAACGGATGGACCGTTTCTTGATCTGGTGGCTGCCATCCAATATACACTTTGGGGTGGGTTAGGATAGCCTGGGGTGTAGGGCAAGGTAAGGGTGCTAACTGTGTAATGATAAAAGAATAGAAAGTGGTGATGAATTCAAACCTTTATGCACGTTCATATTGTGCTTTTCATCATTTTACTTGTAAACTCCCCCCTATTTCTAGTTTCAGCGAGCAAGGGTGTTTCTTCTTTTGAAACATTTCTCTAGAGGTGACTTGCAGGCTTGCAGCATATTCTTAGTTGTAGATGTGGCTTCCTTTTGTGCCTTTTCTTGTATATTCAACTCATTATATATCATAAATATTCGGAGAAGAAGCTAACTTGGTCACACAAATAAATCTGTGCCTGTGCATAAATTTCTGGAGTGTCTTTTTGATGTCTTTAGTGGTAGTATTGTTAATAATGTCAATCATCGTATGTCATCCATGATCCACCAACAACAAAATTGGTCTCCAATAATGCAATGCTCTACTTCTGTCTGGAAATATGAATTTGAATATTTAGATTTGGATTTCATCTGTAATCATGAATGTTACCTTTATATGTGTTCTATCACACAACTTATACTAATTTTGAATTTTAAGTTCCCAAACACCACTTTAGTGAATTGGTTTTTGTGGATTTTCATAGTATTGGTATTTTGGCATATGCCATCTAAGAACAAGTCAGGATAGTGCTGCATGTTGTGACATGGTCTAGATGGTTTCTTTCATGTTCTTTTGTCTTCTCTTGACAGACCTGTCTGTTTATTATCAACTAAGATTCCAGACATTACATTGTCTGAAAGTGTGTACAATACATTTTCAGTTTTTAGGTAACAAGAACAGTACCTTTGCCAGCCATGAAAGTAGGAATGCTCAAAAAGTAATTCCAGATACTTTAGTCAAACCGAGTCAACAGGCCAACTCAAATTTGTTTTCAAATTTTTGGCATTGGATTCCTTTATTTGTTGCCTTAGAAGTGTGAACTTTTAAGTGTGTTAGGTGTCATTTGTTCCGAGAATGCACACCCATTCTAAACAATAAATTATCGTTCTCTAGAGACAGCTCTATTTAGTTGCCTAGGCTTTATCCCTGTTCTGTACTGACAACAAGGAACATCGCTATTGTTGTTGTACAAATTTTGAAGTCCATGCATTAAATGCATGCAATGCACTTTGAATCTGTTCTGTTCTCCCATTAGAAAATATGGCATATGGGGTCAAGTCGTGAACTAGTCACATTATTCTTGATTATTTTTACAAAAAATGTATTTTTAATTGTATCTGATCTTATTTTATCTTCCCGTGCTTTAGGTAAAATTGCAAATGGCCAAAGTTAGTAAAGTGCGAAAGTCTGATTCACGTCATAAAAAGGTGAATCCTTATCTATTGTCTTCTTACCCTAAGAAGGCTGGCAAAGGCACCCAACAGAAGCAATGTTTGAAAGCTTCAGAGAAGAAAGATTTGGGAACTGCAAAATGTTCTGTCTGTCTAGAGTTTCCTCACAATGCTGTTCTCCTCCTTTGTTCCTCCTATGACAAGGGTTGTCGCCCCTACATGTGTGCCACTAGTCAGCGCTTTTCCAATTGTCTTGAGCAATACAAGAAAGCCTACACTACAGTAACTTCAGTGGACGGTGGTTCGGTAGATAATTCAATTATTGTTTCAGGTGTGGGACAGCCCGATGAAAAGATGGAAATACCAGAGCTTCTCTGCCCGCTATGTCGAGGACAAGTGAAGGGTTGGACGGTGGTAGAACCTGTACGGAAATATCTCAATAGGAAAAAAAGATCATGCATGCAAGATAAGTGCTCTTTCGTTGGAACTTACAAAGAGCTCAAGAAACATGTTAAGGCAAAACACCCATTGGCACGACCTCGAGAAGTGGATCCTGTACTTGAAGAAAAATGGAAAAAACTAGAGAATGAGAGAGCGCGGGATGACGTAATTAGTACAATCATGTCATCAACGCCGGGGGCAGTGGTATTAGGGGATTATGTGATCGAGCCTGGCTCTCGCGGTATCTACAGGGATGAATATGATTCAGATGACTCTATTGATGATGGCTTCCTTCACCTGGACTCATCTTTTCGATTGCATGGCAGATTCATTGATTATGACCTATCTGAGGACGGAGGTTTCTGGATGCACCGTGCTTTCCGTCGATCTAGGCCTTCTCGCTTATTGGGGTCAGTAGGGCTAAGGCGAATCTCCTGGGTCCGAGGACGTAATGGAAACCGATGATTTTGTGTGTTTACCTATACCGCACTTGAGAATAAGTAGATGTATTTTCAACTGCAGTCACATGCTGAAATTTATGGTAACATGATGTGATGCGGCAGGTATTGTAGGAGTAGGTCACTGGTAAGGTATTGAACCCAAGGTATTTTGACCTTAGGTCCCATAGTAGGTAATGTGTAATCGAATATCATTTGGTCGTATGCATAGAGCATTTGGGGGTGGGCTTCATTTGACAGCATTGCAGCATAAAAATTAAAACATTATTTTTTATTACTCTCTTTGCTTTAGAAGTTGGCGGGCAACGTTCTTGATGTCATTACTTGTGGTTAAAATTAATTTTTTAAAGTTAAAATATAATATTATTATATTAATTTACAATTTATAAAAGATTAGATCATAGCTTTGTTGCTTTGGGTCAAAATATTTTTTTAATATTTAGAAGTTCACGATTTTAAATAATTAAACGATAAAGTTACCATTGGGATGGGGTGCTAAACGATCCCTGAATAGTAGTGATGTTGAAAATTTGTGAGAATAATTCATTCATTTTTTTTAATCTCATTCTCTTTTTTTATGTTTTTGAAATTATAAATTGATTTATAGAGTTCTCTTATTTTTATTGACGAGTCAATAAGGAAATGAAAATTTTACAATATATAGGATGCTCGGTTAATTCCAGTGCAATAGGAATATTACTGAGAAATAAACTTGGACAAATTTTAGATATGGTTAAAATATTAATTGGATTTGGACTTCAACATTTATGGCTGGAGTTCGGTCTAACCTATTATATAAGATATTGTGTTGTGTTATCTCATAAAGATTAAATCTATAATATATAATTTGATCTAAATAAGAATCACTTCAGTGATTAATGTGTTGTTCGATATTTTGATCGGATTATTTCAATAGAGTATCAGGTGTTATAAAATTATGATAATTTTTTATAACTTGCAGATGCATTCTCATAACATGGGGATGAATTTATACAAGGATTCAAAGTTTTCATTCTTAAAACTTTTCATTTCCTTAATGTTCTAAAAGTTAATGATTCATACATTTGTAACGATTCGGTTTTCAATATGATTGTAATTATCACTTTTATATATGTTAAGCTTTAGTAGTTTTATTCTTCCAAATGAAGCGGTTAGCAACGGGACTAATACTATTTTGGTTGTATTTAACTACATTTACACGTGTGACGTACTTAACTAAATTTGCACAATTTGGGATTTCAATCCTACGAGTAGGACTTCCCTAACCTTCGCTGAAACATTCACACTACTATGTTATTTTATTTATATACATTTAAAATATATAACACTCGTGCTGAAACTTTCTATGAGGTTGAACGAGGACCTATTGATATGTATTTGGGGTTGTATGTGTTTTGTTTAAAACTCCTTGATGTATCGTTGGGTTGTATTTAAGAATGATTATCGGTCGGGTCGGATCAAGTTTCTTGTTAAACTCATTTATATGCATTTGACTCAATTCATATTTAAGAGGGTTTCACCCGACCCTAAACTAACCTAATATTTTAGGTCAAAACTTGCACTCAACTCGATCAATGTGACTTATATATTTATATATAAATTTATTTTTATTAGGTAAAATAACAATCTAATCGAATAACAATATAGAAAAAAATATTATTATAATTATTCCTAAACATATAAGGGAAAATTATAATATTATATCATGTCAGAGAATTTTTAACCCTAAATTCGAACTTGATTCGATCCAATCTCACCCTTAAAAAAATTCGATCCAAACTTAAATTTTGAAAAAAAATCTTACCCAATCATGTCGGATCAAAATCCATCAGGTCCTGGCGAAATGCCCACCCCTAATTGCATCTACTTCATTTGCACTCCCACGAGCTGACACGTTCCTTGGATGATGTTATCGACCTATCTTTTCTCTGTTATAGTGCTTGCATGTCGAATCTGTATGCTCTCTTCTACAACTTCACATCTTTCATTGATATTTGTGCCCATATCACATTATCTTTAGCTAGATTGGAACTGCATGTTGATATGATAAGGTCTGGCCTTAACGATTGATTGTGGATCTAGGAAGGAAACAAAACAACCTGCATAAGATAAATGGTTCAAATAGGGTGGTTAAGGTGGTAATCGTGATGGTAAATGGTCGGTTTAATTATGAGAGATGGTAGCGGAAGATGTTTGGTTGTGAATATGATATGGTTAACGAAATAGTGGAATGGTGAATAAGATAGTATATTAGAATAACCAAGGAAGAACCAGTGCTATAAAGAGCAAAGACCCATCATTACAAATCATTCTAAGGGATGGTAATTAGGACTTGGACCCGCTATCTATATCGAGATAGGAACCACAAGTATCAAGGTGAATAAGGAATGACGCCACAAGTAACGAGTTACTTGATAAGTCGATAAAAGTCAAAAAGGACTCAATAAAGAGAATAATCTCAATTTAATTCAAATTCAAAGTTAATTCTACAATGCAATATGAAAGCCCATTTTATAGGACTTGAATATGCATGGCCGAATGTTACATTGTAATTGGCCGAATGGTGCTTGTTGATGAGGTTATCTTTGGCACATAATTTAATCATAATTGGAACACATTTATCATGCATGTCCTTGGTGTATATTCGGTCAAATGTAGGAGAAATGTGTCTTGGCCGAATTCCTTCAAGTGGTGGCTAATGGAGACAAGCATCTTGCATGCACATGGGCTGTTTGTAGTGCAATGCTTGGTCACGCACATGGGCTGTTTCCTGAGTGTAATTGTGTGTAGGATTTGCAACAACAATTGGGCGTGCATTATCTTCATTTTAAACTTGATTGAGTGGGAATATAATTAACAAAAATAAAGGCTGGTGGTGATCTAGTTGGTGTAGTGTAATTCCAGCCAAATTAGACATTCTTTAGTGCCCCCACAATCTGCCATGATTTGTTGGTGATTTGTTCATGTCTCCTTAGTGCTTCAACACGCTGTCCAACATGTGCCATGCTCAAATAACCTTTTTTGCCGTGTTTTGTGAGCTGGAAATGTCTTGAAAGTGCTCCACTAAACCTTCCATCATGTGGCATATTTCTTGATATTCCTACATGTGCAAAGAAACAAGTATTTTAATGATAGTGGTATGTTATAAACAAAATACTTGCTGCCGTGCATGTGCTTATGTTGGTGAGCTTTTGATTGCATGTTTATTATCTTCAAATGACATTAATAACATGTGAAAAATCTTAAGTGCAAAGATGAATGCAATGAGTTACACGAATGTATGCTGTCATGTGAATGCAAATGCAAGTATATCTAATTATGCTTACAAATAACAAGATGCACGAAGTGATCATACTAAGTTATTAACTATTAAGACATTATATAACTTAACATCGGAGGGTGTCAAGTTATTAAATGAATCAAAAGTTTCAAGACACTTAGTTAGGATTACTTCCCTGAATTGTTTGGCCCTTGATCTAGTAATGGGACCTCGTGGCATGACTTCTATATCTGAAGTGGGCGTGATCACATCATCCCCCCTTCTTTAAAGCGATTTATCCCCAAATCATCTCCATCCTCAAAGGGTGTTAAGTCTGCAATGTTGAATGAAGCATTGACGTCACCAAACTCACCGGACAACTCTAGTTTATAAGCAATGTCATTGATCTTTTCCACAATCTAGAATGGGCCATCTCCTCGGGGCAATAATTTGGACTTTCTTTGATTTGGGAACCATTCCTTTCTAAATTGTACCCAAACCCAATCTCCTACTTCAAAAGTTATCTTTTTCATTCCCTTGTTGGCTTGCTACTCATATTGTCTAGTTCTCCTTTCAAAATTGTCCTTGACTTGTTGATGGATCCTTTTAACAAATTCTACCTTGTCCTTTCCATCTTTGTTCATTATTTGATCACAAGGTAAAGGAAGTAAGTCCAAAGGAGTTAAAGGATTGAAACCATACACTACCTCAAATGGAGAATATTTTGTTGCTGAATGATTGGTTTGATTATATGCAAACTCCACATGTGGTAGACATTCCTCCCAATTCTTGATTTTCTTTTTGATTATGGATATAAGTAATGTTGACAAAACTCTATTGACATCTCTATATGATACAATGGTTTGACGAAGTCCATGGAACCTTACCACTTCTTTAAAGAATAAGTTCGCAACGTGAATAACATCATCGATTTTGTTACATGGTATAAAATGAGCCATCTTGGAAAATCGGTCAACCACCACATATATCGCATTCTTTCCATTTTTGGTTCGAGGTAAACCCAAAACAAAATCCATAGAGACATCTATCCATGGCATGGTTGGTATCGGCAATGACATGTATAACCCATGAGGCATGACTTTTGATTTCACCCTTTTACACACTAGATACCTTTCGCATACCTTTTCGACATACCTTTTCATCTTTGGCAAAAAGAGGTGTTCTTTCAAGATGCTAAGTGTCTTGTCAATGCCAAAGTGTCCCATAAGTCCCCCTTCATGGGCTTCTTTGGTTAGCACTTCTCGCATGGAACCTTGTGGGATACAAAGTCTTCATTCCTTGAAAAGATACCCATCATGCTGATAATATTTGTCATAAGCACCTGCTTTACATAACTTATATCTTTCTCCAAAGTCAAAATCAGTAGCATAATATTCCTTAATGAATGAAAAACTAAGGAGTTTGGAATCCAAAGTGTTGAGTAATACATCCTGCGTGAAAGAGCATCTGCCATAATATTATCCTTTCCTTTCTTGTAGCGGATGACATAGGGAAATGATTCAAGGAATTCAACCCATTTGACATGTCTCTTGTTGAGTTTGTGTTGTCCCTTAATGTGTTTTAACGCTTCATGATCAGTGTGTATAACAAATTCCCTTGGTAATAAGTAGTGATGCCAAGTCTCCAATGTTCAAATGAGTGCATACATCTCTTTGTCATAGATTGGATAGTTCAAGGTTGCACCGTTTAGCTTTTCGCTAAAGTAAGCGATTGGTTTTCCCTCTTGACTCAAAACAGTACCAATCCCAATTACGGAGGCATCACATTCAACTTCAAATGTCTTCTCAAAGTTTGGCAAGGCTAATAGGGGAGCCTTAGTCAAATAATCCTTGAGTTCTTTGAATACTTCATCTTGTTCTTTGCCCAAAGAGAAGTTTGAATTCTTCTCAATAATCCCTGTTAAGGGGGCGACAATAGAGGTAAAGTTTGGTACAAACCTCTTGTAAAAATAGGCTAATCCATGGAAGCTCCGAACTTGACTAACGTTGACTGGTCTTGGCCATTCTTGAATTGCCTTAATCTTTTCTGGATCCACTGCTAGTCCATGTGAACTTACAAGGAAGCATAAGAAAGTAACTTGGTCAGTTCAAAAAGTACATTTTTTGAGATTAGCATATAAGTGCTCTTCTATTAAAGTGCTTAGGATAACCCTTAAATGTTCAACATGTTCGCTCAAGAACTTACTGTAAATCAGGATGTCATTAAAATAAACAACACAAAACTTACTGATGTAAGGCCGAAGTACATGGTTCATTAGAAGCATAAAGGTACTAGGGGCATTAGTTAAGCCAAAAGGCATGACTAACCACTCATACAAACCCTGTTTAGTTTTGAATGCAATTTTCTACTCATCTCATTCCTTCCTTCTAATCTGATGGTAGCCGCTTTTCAAATCAATTTTGGAGAAGATGCTGGCTCCACTAAGTTCATCAAGCATATCATCAAACCGAGGTATAGGATACCTATATTTGATAGTGATCTGGTTTACAACTCTACAATCCACACACATTCTCTAAGTTCCATCTTTTTTAGTACCAACAAAACTGGTACAACACAAGGACTTAAACTTTCCCGAATGTATCCTTTGTCTAGTAGTTTTTTGACTTGTCTTTGTAATTCATTCATTTCCTCGGGATTACTCCTGTAGGCTGGTCTATTAGGAATGGTAGCTCTGGGAATGAAATCAATTTGATGTTTAGTTCCTCTAATCGGTGGTAATCCATTTGGAATTTCTTCAGGAAACATATCTTCAATTTCCTACAAAAGTTTAGAAACAGAAGAAGGCAAACCTTCGGGAGGGTTATTAAGAAGAAAACTTTCCTTATACATAAGTATAAGTATAGCCTTCTTGGTCGATAAATGTTTCCGAACATCTCCTCTACTGGCGTATACGTTCATCTTCTGAGTAAGACTTTCTTTGGCTTTCTTTTCCTTCTCCCACTCTTCTATGTGTGACTTAAGGGTCACTTGACATTCATGAACTTGGCTTGGAGGTAGGGGTGCCAAAATAGTTTCTTCCCCTGATGTTGGAAAGAATACTTGTTGGAAAATCCATCATGGGTAGCCCTCTTGTCAAATTACCATGGACGTCCCAATATAATATGGCTTGAACTCATGGGCGCCACATCACAAAGAACTTCATCCTTGTATTTTCCTATTGAAAAAGGAACAATGAATTATTTGGTTACCTTGGCTTCTCCCACATCATTAAGCCACTGTAATTTGTAAGGATGAGGATGTTTGGAAGTCTTTAGGCCCAACTTTTCCACCATGTAAGTGCTTGCAACATTTGTACAACTTCCACCATCAATGATCACTACATAAAATTTATCTCCCACATGGCATTTTGTATGAAAGATATTCTCTCTTTGTTCATCTTCTTGACTTTGAATGTTCAAAGTCCTTTTAACTACAAATATGTTGGATGAAAGAGACATGTTAGTAAAATAAGAAAATGAAACATGTAAAAGGACCTTACCAAATAATGCTCTCACAAAGACCTCACGAGTTCACTCTAATAAAACTTGAATGTCACTCAATCTGCTCGTGTTTGCACTCTATGACTTCAAGGCTTTTACTTGTCCTTTTCTGATCTCACACACTCAAGCCTTTTTTCACTCGTTCCTCTTTGTAAAGTTCTAAGTGACTTTACTCAAGACCGTCTCAAGTAAATGTTACTTTGTTGTGCGTCGGCTGCAAAGAGTTAGTAGGAATGAAAAACAAAAGATAATGATAGGATGGCTTAGAAATAGAAAGAAATAAAAAAAAAAGGTTACTCACACAAGTCACTTTAAAACCTTTCTATCACCACAATCAATTAACAAGGCTTACATTGAATGGTTTGGTAATGAAACTTGTTGAGTGCTTTAACCTTTCTTTGTTGATTTTTTTTCCGATTTCTTTCTCTTGTAATTCACGTGTGCTTCTTCTTGTAATTTTATTTTGTTTTTTGTTGCACGTTGCTTCTTCTACCACAGCTCTGATTACCTCATGATACGATAAGGTCTGGCCTTAACGATTGATTATGGATCTAGGAAGGAAGCAAAACAACCTGCATAAGATAAATGGTACAAATAGGGTGGTTAAGGTGGTAATCATGATGGTATATGGTCGGTTTAATTATGAGAGATGATAGTGGAAGATATTTGGTTGTGGATATGATATGGTTGACGAAATAGTGGAATGGTGAATAAGATAGTATCTTAGAATAACCAAGGAAGAACCAATGCTATAAAGAGCAATGACCCAACCTTATAAATCATTTAAAGGGATGGTAATTAGGACTTGGACCCACTATCTATATAGAGATAGGAACCACAAGTATCAAGATGAATAAGGAATGACGCCACAAGTAACGAGTTACTTGATAAGTCGATAAAAGTCACAAAAGACTCAATAAAGAGAATAATCTCAATTTAATTCAAATTCAAAGTTAATTCTACAATGCAATATGAAAGCCCATTTTATAGGACTTGAATATGCATGGCTGAATGTTACATTGTAATTGGTTGAATGGTGCTTGTTGATGTGGCTATCTTTGGCACATAATTTAATCATAATTGGAACACATTTATCATGCATGTCCTTGATGTATATTCGGTCAAATGTAGGAGAAATTTGTCTTGGCCGAATTCCTTTAAGTGGTGGCTAATGGAGACAAGCGTCTTTGCATGCACAAGGGTTGTTTGTAGTGCAATGCTTGGTCACACACATGGGTTGTTCCCTGAGTGCAATTATGTGTAGGATTTGCAGCAACAATTGGGCGTGCATTATCTTTATTTTAAACTTGATTGAGTTGGAATATAATTAACAAAAAAAAAAAGGCTGGTGGTGATCTAATTGGTGTGGTGTAATTCCAGCCGAATTAGACATTCTTTAGTGCCCCCACAATCTGCCATGATTTGTTGGTGTTTTGTTCATGTCTCCTTAGTGCTTCAACACGCTGCCCAACAGGTGTCATGCTCAAATAACCTTTGTTGTCGTGTTTTGTAAGCTGGAAATGTCTTGAAAGTGCTCCACTAAATCGTCCATCATGTGCATATTTCTTGATGTTCCTACATGTGCAAAGAAACAAGTATTTTAATGATAGTGGTCAATTATAAACAAAATACCTGCTGCTGTGCACGTGCTTATGTTGGTGAGCTTTTGATTGCATGTTTATTATATTCAAATGACATTAACAACACGTGAAAAATCTTAAGTGCAAAGATGAAAGCAATGAACTACACAATTGATATGCTGTCATGTGAATGCAAAACATAAACAATACGTAAAAATCTTAAGTGCAAATATGAATGCAATGTGTTACACGAATGTATGCTGTCATATGAATGCAAATGCAGGTATATCTAATTATGCTTACAAATAACAAGGTGTATGAAGTGTTCATACTAAGTTATTAACTATTAAGACGTTATATAACTTAACATCGGAGGGTGTCAATTTATTAAATGAATCCAAAGTTTCAAGACACTTAGTTAGGAGTACTTCCCTGAATTGTTTGGCCCTTGATCTAGTAATGGGACCTCGTGGCATGACTTCTGGATCTGAAGTAGGCATGATCACATCACATGTACTTACCTTGCCATATGTTCATTGGATCGGAGTTTGAGGTGATTAGAATTTGGGAACATGGTTGCATCTTTGGATTTTTTTGCAATCTAACTATTTTTTTTTGCGAGAGAAGGATTCACGTTCACTCCACTAATATTAATGTACAACATGTAAGGTAGTACGTGGTTCAATCAACATTTTGTGGTTCATTCATTCTAGTTTAGATGGAGAATCACTGGTCAATTTAGTTATGGATGTAGCGTGTAGAATATGTTCTCACTCGTCTAGAGGAAATAAATAGGAGTTTCCTAAAATTTTAGGGGCACTTTATTATGTATCTCGTGTATTCGATAGGCACTTAGTTTGCTCCACGACACAATATGAAAATCAATTAGACCATACAAGTTATCCATTATTTAGTTTTATGGATGATTTTTAGGTAGACTCTTTCAGAGTAAAGGAGTGTGATGAAGAGTATAATTGTAATGCCCTAAATTTTGGGTTAGTAGTTTCGATCAACCCGAAACCCGTTAGTAGAACCCATTAGATTTTCCTAGCCAATTTTAGACTAATTCTTAAGAGTATTGGGCTTAGGTTGGCCCAATAGTTATAGGGAAGTGGTATTTTTTAGAGTAAGTAAATAGGAGGACCTAAGGTGTAGTTTACCCTTTTTGTTAAAGTTGGAAACTTTCCCTCTTTTTTTATATCATTTCACATAACCAAACTTCCCATAATATCTTACTCACTCACTCTTCTTCTTCTTCCTTCCATTAGTTTTCATTTCTTCTTCCTTTCAAGAGCCAAGTTTTAAGTATTCTAAGCTTAGTTTGTTGTAGTCATGGTAAGAATGTTTTTCTCCATCATTCAAGCTTTGTTTTAAGCTTCATTTTGTAAGTTTTAGAATTTGTTTTCAAAATTGGGTTTTATGGAAGTTAAGGGGATCCATGAACCCAAGCTTAGTTATAGTGTATTCAAGTTACCTAGAGCATCTTAAGCTTTAATACAATAGTTTAGTTAGTTTAGTAAACCTCTTTTCTTGTCTTTGTTTAGTAAGGGAGGTGGAAGAAAACTCTAAAGCAAGAGGGAAAGAAAAGTTGCCCTTTGGTTAACTTAAGAGAGTTTCTAGCAAGCAAGAAGCAGGGTAACACACTATTAACTATTCCATACTCCTAGTGATGATTAAAAATAAGTTCTAGCTTGATAGTAAGTTATGAAGCTTAGTGTTATACGTTAATGGTAGATTGTTTAATTGATGTTATTAGCATGTATTAAAGCCTTATTTATGCTCCTTTATGATCACTTAAGACTTAATAATTAATGGGAAACCTCAGGGTAGGAAATTGGGGACCTTAGGATGGTTTTGAGAGTGGTTTAGAGAGTTTTCTCGAGTGAAAAAGTGAAATCTACAGCATAGGTTTCTAAACCCTTTGTCCAGAATGACATTTTACTAGAGAGGTTTCGAAACACCCCTCAGAGGTTTTGAAACCTGCCCAAAATGTCAAAAATGGCCCAAAAATATTGCCCGGGAGACCTTAGACCCATAGTATGACCATAAATGGGTTCGAATACACGTAAAACACTAGAATAAGTGTTATAGAAGGTGTTTAAATTTGGGATTCAATGAATGAAGTAATTGTAGGGTTATCGATAACTTAGGAAGGTATCAATATTGTAGGGCTAGTATTGATACCAAGGGTATGGTTTTAGCTTTAAAGCACAAGTAAGTGTTGAGGCAAGCGAGGGTATCAATATTGTAAGGCCAGTATCGATACCAAGGATAGGAAATGGGCTTTAAGTTAAGAGAAAGTATAAATGTAAGTGAGGTTTCCCAAAAGTTTCTTTAGAAAAGCTAGCAGTGTCGAAAGTATAGATTCAGTCCGGATATCCTTAGGGATTGCGCAAGGCACTTTAAGCTGACTAGTTTGGGCACAAGGTCCGACACTCAAGGAGTGTGATAGTCGAGAGTGTGGTGTCTGATGAAGAGATTTCAGGGGCCACATTCTCAGTAGACTAGAGGGGTGTGTGACCTCCGAGATGCAGAACCCTCAATCGCACCATGATGTCTACCATAGAGTAGAGAGTGAGTATACGAGTATACTCACTAAAGCATAATAGAATAGACAGGTAGACTTGATAGCTTGAGCATTTCATTGATAAATTTTTAGTACGTTTTAGTTTTTAGTGTGGCCTTCGAATTTCTTTCTGTGGGTTGGTCAGTAGATCGAGAGTTTGAAAGCAGTAGATAGATCAAGGTCCAGACCCAGTGTAGATTCAGAGTATGTCTCAGCAGTTTTTGAAGGGCATGTATATTTTATAAACTCTGTTGTATTAGTTGAGTCATAAATTTTATTAAGAGTCGGTCTGTAATATTTTGATTGTAAATATTTGTTTTGGGAGCTCCCCAGTATAAAGTTTTAAATTATATTATTTCATGGATGTTTTTATTTGTGGAAATGGTTATTTTATAGTATAAGAAAAGAGTAAGGTGTTGGTTAGCCACTCCGGTGGTTCCGTATGGCATCCTACATCGGTCGGCTGTGTGTCGTACTGGTCTAGGGTGTTACAATAACATTACTCAACACATATAATATATATGAGAATATATTTAAAATGTGTATGTGAATATATTATATATTAAAAAAGAAGTAGCTAGGGAAGTAAACATGTGTGTGCTTGTGCACGTGCGCGCGTACATGTGTGTGTAGAGGGCATGATTCAATTATACTATGTAAAACTCTTTCAATTGTAAACATTTTATGACCATTGGATGAGAGAAATTAAATGCTTATAAAATGAGAAGATATTTAATAAAAAACGAGTTAATCTCAACCTTTGACTTCCCTTAATCAAGGACGAGGCTAGGACTAAATATTGGCGAGGTTCAAAATATTTTATTTTTTTAAGAAAAATTCAATGGCTTATAAGGTATTGAAATTCAAAATTCAGAAGACAATCATTAATTTGTCTAATATTTAAATTTACAATGACCTACATTGTTATTAGAACAAAAAACTTGAGAATTTTGGATTATCCTTCTTTAATTTGGTCCTTAATTAAATATTTAATAAATTCTTTTATTTTTTAATTTGAATATTTATTTTTATATAAACTAAAATAATATTAGACCAAAATTTATCAAATATATAAACTTTTACAGGGGTTAAGACCCCTTTGAGCCCCAACATAGCTCTGTCTCTGTCCTCAATTCTGTCTAATTCTCCTTCTAGTCCTTCTAAGTTTGGATCTTTACATGTTCATAATGATAATGGTGGTTTGATACACACCTCCTTACCCAATGGTGCTATTGATTTAGGATTAGTAGGCTTAGTAGACCTTATAAGTAACCCACTCTCTTAGGAGGAAGATCAAAGCTCCTCTCTTGTCTTCAGACCCAAAACCTTCTCTGTTGACTATTTATCCTTTGTTGATGAAGTTGAACCAGCATCAATCTCATAAGCTCTTCAAGATTCAAAGTGGATGCAAGTAGTGTTTGACTAGTACAATGCGCTAATGAAAAATGGCACTTGGCAGGTTGAACCTCTCCCACCTAACCGGTGGCCGTCGAATTTAAATGGTTGTTCAAACTTAAACGTAATATTGATGGATCCATTGAAAGACACAAAATACTGCTTGTTGATTTAGGTGAAAATACTTCTTGTTGATTTAGGTGAAAAAAATGAAAGAAACTCTAGCAATCTAGTGTGATAACACCAGTGCAGTGGCAATGAGTGCTAACTATGTATTTTATGGCCGAACAAAACATGTTGAGTTGGATATGTGCTTTGTTCGAGAGGTGGTAGAAAAAGAACTCTGCGTGAATTATGTTCCTGTTGCTCACCAGGTCGCAGATGGTTTGACCAAGTCATTCTTTGTGTTGCTTTCACAAAAGAACACTGTACTCATCCAGAATAACACTAATTTTCTTGTTGATAAACACTTTCCCACCTGTGGATACTCATTTTCGTCCCGGCTTAACAACAGGCCCAATTAGGCCCTCAAACACAAACCTAGAATTCCCAAGTTACAATCCGACCTGGTACCCGAAGCCCATCAGCCAGGCCCACACGTGAAGACCCAATCAGCTAGAGTTTCCTTGCTTGATATCACATCAATGTGGGACACGGTTTTCTCACTTTCCATACACAACATAATTCACATGTACTCTACTTTGAGCATCAATTTCTCATTCATCACTCAATCGTTTTTAGCATATGAGATACCATTGTAAAGATCTCACAGAGTAGAATATGAATCAGTAAATTTATTTTTCGATTCTCCATCTTTACACTTAAAAAATATGCCTCAAAGTTTCCAATTTATCACATTTTTTCCAACAAAGCATTATCCTAAAAATTTAGCCGGCTGTTCACTATTTCTTCAATTATCAACATTGTTTGAAGGCGTTTGTAGGGCATGGTATGCTCGGAAGTTTGTTTATAATTTAAAAATACATTAAAAATATTTTAACAACGTATATTACCTATATCCCATTTTTTTTATAAATCTAGATGAATACAAAATAATATATGCTTAAATATTCTCTTAACCATTTGATAATGAAATTTTACATTCATGCATATATGATACTTGAACCCAGGACCTCAAAGAATAACAATAAGTCTTTGAAACACAAAAGTTGTTGTACATCTATCCCATTGTTTATTAAGTTTTAATTCAATTAATAATAATATTATTATATATAGCATACGTGACTTTCGACGTGTTTAAATCCGTAATTGTTATAATTTATAAACAAAAGATTAAAAACAAATTAAATACTGTAAACATCGTCCAGCTTAAATTACAAGAGTAAGTATTGAAATCTCCGTAGTATTTCCCTCTATATGTAAATCTCAATTCTAACAATGTTATGAAAGTTAAAGCTAACAGGACTTGAGAAAACTGTCAATCATCAATACCACATGCACCCATAAATGTTCCAAAATTTTGGTGCCTATTCATTGATAACTGATCTCCGCTTCATGTGATTTAATTAGAGAAGAACATTCTCTTGTATCTTTAAGCCCAATCAATGAGTTTAGATTAGATACATCATGGTTATAGAAAATGCATTAAAACTATCTTTTGTGATTTAAATAATTAGAATAAATGATTATGATGATGTTTATAATTCAAACAATTTGCCCTAACCTAAGAGTCAAGTCCAATTTCGAGAGGCATTAATATATAAACCTATATTTGAATGTGAAGAGTCGCCATCCTTCTTAACTCTATTGCATTATTCATTAATAAAAATAAAAGCAAGTAGTGGTGGGCAATGCAGGGGAGCTATCGTATTAGCTGCTGCCAGTGGATTGAGATTTCATTAATTAAATTGAATAAATGTCAATTACTTGTACACAAAAGTCGAAAGGCAAAGGCTGCTAAGTGGAACTGTCTTTTATAGCTATGAATATAAATGCGTGTTTTATCATATATGCTAAGAATTAGTGCTTGTTTGACTTGCATTTTCAGCATTGATAAAAAATAACTCTGAAAGTAACTAAAAGGAAATTTAAAGAATACAGCATAGTGTAAAGTGATAACTAAAAGGCTAAATGTTAAAATAAGGGTCATGTACCCAAAAAAATGTTAAAATAAGGGTCTAATTTTTAAGAGATTGTTTATACAAAGTTTTAATATTTCAAAAAAAAAGTTAATCTTTAAAAAATATTAAATAATGGTATAATATTTTCGAGTCTACTCAGATAATGATATAACATTTTCTAAGGCACTCAACTAAGGACGCTTATTTGAAACAACAACAACAACAACAAAACCCAATTCCCATATGCAATAGGGTAAGGGGGAGGTAGGGTAGTAGGCTGCCCCAAACGCCAGGTTGAGAGTAGCTTCCGTGGAAGACCTCCAGCAGTCAGAAAATTAAAAATATAGATAAAATGCAATGCATGTATAAATAAATACATAAATACATAGTTGAACAGTATTCATATGCAGTCATTAATATCATATGCGCGTCTGTAATGGGCAGTAATCCCTGCAAATAAATCCCTGCGAAAAAATCTCTGCATATAGGCAGAAACGTAAGACCCGACTAAACTTAAAAGTGAAAGAGAATGATACACAGAAGTCAACGATAGCAAGCCCAGTTCTAAGCCTTCATAAATACTAATAACAGAAACGTATAAAAAGTAGAAGTCATGGAAATTACTACAAAGGCATTAAAAGAAGACAGAGATGATACAGATGATACACCCTAGAGATGTGACCCACACTACTCGACTACCCTAGTCTTAAGTCTCCATACTTTCCTATCAGAGGTCATGTCCTCGGTAAGGGCTAAATCCATCAAATCAGATCTCAAGCAGTCTTCCCACTTCCGCCTTGGTCGTCCTCTCCTTCTGGCACCGTCGACTGTAATCGACTCTACCCTCCTGACCGCATCCGACGGTAGTCGGCTAAGGACATGCCCAAACCACCGTAGTCTTCCCTCCCTCAATTTTTCGTAAACAGGCACCACCCCCAAGGACAACCTAATAGCAGAGTTTGTTGTCATATCCCACAGAGTCCTACCGCATGTCCATCAAAGCATTCTCATTTCTGCGGCCTCTATCCTCCTTACATGATCCTTCTTGGTTGCCCTACATTCTGATCCATACAACAGCGCTGGTCTTATTGCCATTCTATAAAATTTCCCCTTAAGTTTTAGTGGCACCTTCTTGTCACACAAAACTCCAGTAGCGGCCCTCCACTTTAGCCATCCCGCATTTATACGATGTGTAACGTCATCATTTACACCCCCATCTTTATGTATCATAGACCCTAGGTACTTGAAACAATCATTTGAGGGGAGAACGTGTCCTTCTATGCATACTTCTACATCTTCATCGTTTTGGTCCCCACTGAAGTTTGAACATAAATACTCTGTCTTTTCAATATTGATCCTTAGACCTTTTTCTTCCAAAGTAGTCTTCCAGGTAGCCAGTCTACTATTCAACTCAGATTTTGTTTCAGCAACTAGGACAATGTCGTCAGCGAAAAGCATACACCATGGTACACTGTCTGGTGTCTCACAATAGATGTCGTCCATAATCAAGGTGAAGATGTAAGGGCTAAGAACCGACCCCTGGTGGAGTCTGATTTCCACCGGGAATGCCTCAGTGTCGCCAACTGTTGTCCTGACGTATGTAGTAGATCTACAATACATATCATGAATCGCCCGGATATAAGCAGTTGGGATCCGTCTCGTTTTCAAAGTCTTATAGATCGTATCGCGGGGAACGCTATCATAAGCATTCTCAAGGTCAATGAACTCCATGTGAAGATCTCTAGACTTTTCCATATATTTCTCTATAAGTCGTCGAAGTAGATGAATCGCCTCCGTGGTAGACCTGCCTGGCACAAAGCCAAATTGGTTTTTCGAAACCCTAGTAACTTGTCTCAACCTAGCCTCTATCACCCTTTCCCATAGCTTCATGGTATGGCTTAGTAGCTTAATACCTCTGTAGTTACCACAACGTTAGGGATCTCCTTTATTCTTATAGATTGGTATCACTGTGGACTCTCTCCACTCCTCTGGTATCTTGGCAGTCTCTAAAATAATATTAAAGATGTTGGTCAACCACTTAACTCCCTCTTCTTCTAGGGCCAACAACACAGTGATAGGAATTTGATCAGGACCGACAACTTTGTCCCTTCCCATATTTCTAAGAGCCGTTTTGACTTCCTCAAACCCAATCCTACTTGTAAGGCAGTCATTGGCCGTTGTATGATGGTCGGCTGACCCATCAACGGTTCTATCTCTACAGGGAGAGGCACCGTCATTAAATAATCCAAAGAAGTAACTACCCCAAACCGTCTTAATATCATCATCTTTCGCTAAAAGAACACCATTGTTGTCCTTAATAAACCTAATGCTACCTATATCCTTTTTCTTATTCTCCTTAGATTTTGCAAGCCTGAAGATGCCATTTTGTCCTTCCTTGGTGTCTAATCTCTTGTACATTTCCTCGTATGCCTTATCCTTTGCTTTAGCCATCGTTTTCTTGGCTTCCCGCTTTGTCTCCTTGTATCTTTGTTTAGCTCTCGACCTTTCTTCGTCGTCATTGCATTGTAGAAACTCCTTGAAGCAAGTTTGCTTTGTCTTCACCTTAGTTTGTACTTCGTCGTTCCACCACCACGATTCTTTATGTTCCTTGGCCTTCCCTGTCGACAACCCCAGGGTGTTTTTGCCCACCTCTCTGATGGAATTTGCCATATTTTTCCAAAACAAATCTGCATTATTTGAGTTTGTAGTTCCAAAACCTGTATTAGACAAAACCTTACTCCTAAAGTCATCAGCTGTCGCTCCATGTAACTTCTTCCAAAGGATCCTAGGTTTACCCAGTTTAGCCCTCCTATGTGTGCTCCGCCCGTGCGGTACGCGAAACACCAAAACCAACAATTTGTGTTGTGATGCACATGCCTCTTCAGAGGACACCTTACAGTCAATGCAAGCCCATCGATCCCGATTTCGAACCTGGATGTAGTCGATTTGGGTACAATGTCCCCCGCTATAAAACGTAATCAAGTTCGCATCTCTCTTTTTAAATAAGGAGTTAGTGACCACCAAATTGTGTGCAGTAGCAAATTCAAGCAACGTACGCTCCTCATCGTTCCTGCTACCATAACCGAAACCCCCATGAACACCGTCATACCCGTCGGTTGCACTACCTATATGGCCATTGAAGTCTCCCCCTATGAAAACTCTTTAGTCCTCCGGAATGCTCCTAAGTACATCATCTAACTGATCCCAGAAGCAACGTTTCTCCCCCTTCCCTAGGCCAACGTGTGGGGCGTACACTGAAAGGACATTCACTACTTCCTCTTCTATAATAACCTTAATCATCATGATCCTATCCTGGTATCTACAAACTTCAACTACATTTTCCTTGAGCCTATAGGATACCAAGATACCCACCCCATTTCTAGCGTTATCTACGCCTGAATACCACAACTTGTACCCATTACACTCTCTGGTGCGAGCCCCTTTCCACCTAGTCTCCTGAATACATGCAAAATCTATTTTCCTATTATTAAGTACGTCGGTCAGCTCCAGCAGCCTAGCATTTAAAGTGCCTACATTCAACGAGCAAACTCTAAGTCTAGTCTCCTTGTCACCACTCTGTCGAGCCCTCCCCCTATATGCCCCATGGGCTTTAAAAGAAGGACATGACCTCAAGTAATCATTTATAGTCGAAGCTATGAGAAACTATGAAAAATGAATCCAAAGAAGACAGAAGATGCACCAATAAAACGCTAGAGAATTGAGGGTACTAAAAAACCTAGTTGGTTACTAAGTATGATTTTAATTTATTGCTAGTAAGTTTATTAACAATTATAAGATAAATTGTGTAATTAGGTTAATAATAATAATAAGTAAGTTTATTAACAATTATAAGGTAAATTGCGTAAATAGATGTACGGACGTCAATGGATTGAGAAACGAATTTCAGAAAATATTTGAATTAACAATCAAAACTATTTTTCTTGGCTCCAAAACATAAAACGATAATTTTAGAAAATATTAGAATCATGCAAATACTACAAGATCGCAAAAAATTTTACTGAAAAATTCTATAGCTTTTTTCCCCAAAACAAGATAGTACAATATCTTTATTGACCCCAGAAAAGCCAAAATTCACAGAAATCAACCATAATAAAAATTAATCGTTCAACAAAATCAATTCAGCAACCTTCAGATCTCCAGATCTGACCCGATCTATAACGAACCACAGTCAAGAATAAAAATCCAGTAAAAAAAGAAAGAAAAACAACCCTAAATTAAAAGAAATGAAAGATATTACCTGCGAAAGCATATATTTCGAAGTGATTTACGTTTCATAAGAGAGAAATTAAACTTACCTTTTAATTTGAAAACTTGGGGTTATATACTTGAAAAGGAAGATCTGGGACTAGAAAAGCAAGAAACTTCACGCGGGGTGTGAAACTTGGAATTACAGATCTATGGATCAGTCAAATCAAAGGAAAATTAAGAGGAAAAATTGGGTCTTTGCTTCTGGTTTGATTGGTTTCAAGTTTCAACAGGTGATGAGATATTTTTTTAATAACAAATGATGAGATAATTGAGGAAAAAGAAGAAGGATGAATTCCAGGGATATAATTCAGCGCAGCGGAATTGAAGTTGAATCAAAACGATGACTGCTAAATCAAGTTATGTTTTTTTGAAAGTCAAATAAATTATTTAAGATCCTGTAAAAAATAGTTAAGTAAATCTAAAAAAACAAATGAAAATTGTAGCCCAGAACCTGCAAAACTGAAATAAAATTTCAGAAGAAAAGAAAGAAGGTTAAACAAAAACAAAACAAATGAAAAACGCTAAAGACAGAGAAACATTAGAGAGAACAATATATATATATATATAATTGGACTCTAAAAAATGAGATAGATACTCTTATCATGAAATTCCAACTAAATAATGCCCAGTCACGACTGCACTTCGTAAACGTGAAAAAAAAAAAAATTAATGTTACGTTTTGTTTGTTTTAGTACATAAACCTTCAATTTTTTTAAAATTATACCTAAAGTTTAGTTTTGTTTCATTTTAGTACCTTATTCAAAATTTAATGTTACGTTTTGAGAAAAATTGAATGTTTAGGTACTAAAACTGATCAAAATTTATAGTTTAGGTACTATATGCATAGTTTACCCTTAAAATATTATACCCTTATCAAATCCTCTTAAAATATCAAACCCTTATTTAAACACATATAAAAATATTAAATCCTTATGCAACTATTTTAAAACATCATAGCCTTTTGACTTGTGATTTTTTAGCAGTGAAAATCATGACGTGAAGAAACAAGAATCCATCGATGTACATAATCATATCGATAACAATTCTCAACACGATGATTATTATGTTATGAAATAATAAAACATTGTCTTTAATCCGACAATTATAAAGGTTATGCTTAAACATGACATGAATCATATAGTGAGATGTGAATGATTAAAATGAAATTTATCCATCTTATCATTAGAGAGGTATCTCAGAGTCCCTCGATGATTGAAACTAAGAAATGAATGGACATGCTCAAATGAGTTGATAGAGATCAATATCATTTGTTTAGTCAGTTCAATTAGGCATCGAGAAACTGAAGATAATGTGATATAAGATTGACATGTTCTATGTCTTATAATATCATGAGATAAAAGGATTCATAAGTTGCATTAAGGTTGTCCCGAATCATGAGCTTTTCATTTAACTTAGATGGTCATACTATCTTGTTGGAGGCTACTTTTGACTTATATGATCAAATATGATTTTATCTACTGCCAACGTTAACTTAACCTATAGGGTCGCAATATAAGAATAGATAAGAATGGTTGTGGTTATTACTATAAATGATAATTTAATATATATGGTAAATTACACTGTTCCTCACTGAACTTTACTCTCTCTCCTATTTTACTTATCGTACTTTTAATTTTTCTATTTTGCTCACTAAACTTTAAAGATTGAATAATTTTCTCACTCTGTCGTTAACTCTCTAACGATGTGATGATGTGTCATTTTTATTATTATTTAATAAAAATAATTAAAAATATAAAGGTAAATTACATCGTTCCTCACTGAACTTTACTATCTCTCCTATTTTGCTCACCCAACTATAAAATAAAAACATAAGGTAGTTGGATGCCACTGTCGACCACCGTCGACTGCTGTAAATGGTGGTCGTTTGGTCCCAAATTTCAAGGGTCGCTTCTCCTTGACACCATGAGTTCGAATCTAACCTCTATTTTATCGAAACTTACTCCGCAGTCCATGACTTGAAGATTAAAATGGAAAAAGCCCAAAAGATTTTAGTCAAGATTCACAGATTTTGGAACATTTTCTAGTGAAACAACCACCAAATTCGGACTCATGGGTCGATACGAATTGACCCATGAATTTTGGAACCGAACGGCCACCATCAACGACGGTCGACGGTGGCCATAATGAAAAATGATGTGGCGGTCGGCGACAAAATGGGGAAAGAACAGGATTCGAAATGACATTGTTTTGGTGTATATTTGAATTTTTCAAAACGACGTCATTTTGATGCTTGTTCCATGTCATAACACTATTAAAAAGTTAACGACAGAGTGAGCAAAATGATTTAATCCGTAAAGTTTAGTGAGAAAATAGAAAATTTGAAAGTACGATGAGTAAAATAGGAGAGAGAGAAAGTTCAGTGAGAAATGGTGTAATTTACCGTAAATTATATTATAAAATATTATTTATTATTCGAATTTAAATAAGCTAAATTCTTATTTTTTAGATAGAATATTTGTTTATTATTATTTGTTTATTTGATTTAAATATAATATTAAACAAATGATATAGTTAAATAATGTTAGTATTTGGATGAATTTGAATTTCTTATTAGATAAGAGATCTGGTGTATATTACTATTTATTTAAAAGTGTTTTAGATAAATAATAATTATGTTATTATTTAATTTAAAAATGTTTTAAATTATATACGATAAAAACAAAGGATTAATTTTAACCCTAATTAAGTCATATATATATATATATTCTAATATGCTTAGGGTAAGATGTTATTCTTCTTCAGCCTTTAAAAATTCAAAAACCATAAAATATAGTTATCAGAAAACTAGAACTAACATTCTGTTAATCGTTCTTAATTAAATTGTAACACCTACGACCCGTATACTTATACCATTACAGGTTATAGATGTCACATGATTTACTTAAAACATTCCCCAATTCAGAAGTGGCTTGATTTTTCCCCCAATTATAATAGAAAATATAAAATAATAAATCACATTTTTTTATATAATAATTAAATATCAAATACGTCTATTTATAAAAGTAATACTAAATAATATCATCCATGATGAAATAGAGTAAAACAATTTAGTTTAGCCATTACAACAATTTCCAAAATAGTTAACCAAAGCAACTAGAACATTTATAAGTACATACCACTAAATAAGTCAGAATTACATCAAAGTATGTTTTACTGATATTGTATTATACTTCTCGATGCTTGATGTAGCTCAGTACTCCTTACTTCTACTTCTGATGTTTACCTACGCGTGAAAATCATAGCACACTAAGTATATACTTAGTGAGGCAATCAACAGTAATAAACTGTGCAATACATCATTAATATACAACCATATGCCATAATCAATGTAGCATGATCAGATACCTATATAACCATTTAATTATTATAGTAAACATGATAATGGTACATTATAAAATATTTTCAATAAACCATAGCCCAATATGTAGACCTTGAGGACCCTAGGTACACGAGTCAATATAAATAAACACCGTAGTGCTAACCCGAGTATGACACATAAGGTCGTGTCCACCATATACACTAGGTATACTTAAGTACAGTCCCGAATATGACACATAAGATTGTGCCCACTATATACACTAATTATACTTTAGTGTAATCCCGAATATGCAGCCTGCTGCTGGACTCTATGGCATGCCAACTATACCATGTCCCTCAATAATTCACTTGGGCTTATAGTCTATTTTTGATTAATTCATAATAATGTATCCATCACATTCACAATTTGGGCATTTCATACCCAAAATACATTCACATATATGTTTCCACAAGTGATCAATGCATTATGACTTCACACTTTGACATATTAAGGTCATGTCAATATTATGAAAAATGACATAATATAATGGTGATATAAATAAGATAGACTCGTCGCAATTTTTTTTGATGATGTATAAAACATCCATGTATAATGTCATGCATGTATTGCATTCACCTTGACACTTTAAAATTTTCAAAAGACTTTTCCTCACTATGCTCCAACTTAGTCCTTTTTATACTTAATTTGCTTTGAACCAAAGTCAATAATGATCTGTACAAAACCATAAATTCATATCGATACATATGTTAGTATTGTACTAACATAAATAAATTTCCAAAATAAATTCCATAATCATTCATTTAAACATTACTCTTCACCTTCTAATCCATTTCCACTTAAAATCTAAAATTTCCATATCCATACAACTCACACTACCTTTAAAGAATCAATATTTTGTATTGATATACACAGAGAAATTTAATTACGTTTCTTCCTATTAAAACTAGACTCAAATATGAATCTATCCATATAAAGAACTCCGTCTAGTACATTTTGTACAATTTATGGTAAATTTTCAAAGTTAACCAACATAATCTGTTTTGTGCATAAACTGCTACCCCATTTTCTGACCTTTCCTCGGTTAAAAAATACATATATTTTTTTATATACCTTGAAATTAATCCCCGTTTGTTTCAAACGAAAATAGATTGATATAAGAACACAATATATAAAAATAACTTCCAAATCATTTTTATATAATTTCAGATGAATTTTCAAACTCACTGCCAGATTAAAAAATCTAAATTGTTTTCTTTAACTTCATCCTTAGGTTCTTCATCAATTCTTACAACCAATTTTTTAAAATCACTTAACTCTTCATAACCCCTAAAACACAAGAAATCAACATCCCCTTCATCAACTCAAGATGAACTTGAACATAAACCCTAGTGATATTCATGTCAAAACGTAGCGAATTGAACGTAGAACATTTTTCCTAACTACACCGAAGTCTAATTCTCAAGAAAATAACTTCAAAAATGGGAAAAGAAATTTTTTTTCTCACCTTTGAGAGAAACCCATGACCTTTCAGCTGAAGATGAAGAAATATCCTCAATCATTCTTCATCTTTCATTATAATTTAATGAATTTTTAATTCATTAAATGCTAAATTACCAATTTACCCTTAAAATTAAAATATCATTTCTAATTTACCCTTAATGAACTTGATATTTACATTAGTACCAAGCCACCCAACCTTATCATCTTCCACAATCAAAGATGAACCAATTTGACTTTGACTTACTAAATTGGCCATGAAATGTTCAAAAATTGCATTTTAATCACTAAATTCCACTGTTTCAGTCAAATCTGAAAAATTACACATTTTTTTGAGTCAAATTTCTCTGATCTAAAATATATAAATAAAATTTCCAACCATTTTATAACATTTTTCAAATTTTCATAAAATTCCAATTCAATACGAATATTCGATTTCAATACCTAACTTTATTGTTTTATAGCTTTTAATATAATTCCCGTACCAAAAAGTATGATTTCCCACTAAAATCTCTGTTTTAATCCAAACTGTTCATTTACAGGCTAAAATATATAACTTTAAAAAATTACAATTTTGGTTCCTAAACTTTTTAAAGTTTATACTTTAGCCACTAAACTTTCAAAACTTACACTTTAATCACTAGACAAAATTTGGGATATTACAATTCCTCCCCCTTAAAGAAAATTCTTCCTCAAATTTTCTCTACGTATCTACATACCTGAATTAAATAGATGAGGAAATTTTTTTCTTCATGTCTTCTTCTCGTTCCCAAATTGCATCCTCAACTTTATAGTTCCGCCAAAGAACTTTTACCAATGGAATCGTCTTATTTCTTAATTCTTTCACTTCATGTGCTAAAATCTTTACTGGCTCATCTTCGTATGATAAATTTGGTTAAATCTCAATTTCATCCGGTGTAATTACACGTGAAGGATCTGATCGATACTTTCTAAGCATCGACACATGAAAAACATTGTGAACTTTGTCCAATTGTAGAGGTAATGCTAGTTGATACGCCACCGGTCCCACTCTCTTTAAGATCTCATAAGGTCCAATGAATCTTGGACTTAATTTTCCTTTACGCCCAAAGCGCAATATCTTTTTCCAAGGTGACACTTTAAGAAAAACTTTATCACCTTCATGAAACTCAATCTCTTTTCGCTTCAAATCTGCATAAGACTTCTGACGATCAGCTACTATCTTGATATTATCTTGAATTATCCCCACTTTATCCTCAACCTCCTTCAATAAATCAGGGCCAACCAGATTCTGATCTTTTAACTCGAACCAATTTAATGGTGTACGAAATTTTATTCCGTATATAGCTTTGTATAGAGCCATCTTGATACTAGATTGATAGTTGTTATTGTAAGCAAATTCTGCTAAAGGTAAATACTTTTCCCAAGATCCCTCGAACTCAATCACGCATGCCCTCAACATATAATCCAATATCTAGTTAGTCCGCTCAGACTGACCATCCGTTTGTGGATGAAAAGTTATACTGAAACTCAACCGAGTACCCAAAGATCTAGGCAAAGAATTCGAAAATCTGGATGTAAACCTTGGATCCCTGTCGGATATGATTAACACTGACACACCATGCAGTCGAACTATCTATTTTATATACAACTCTGCATACTTATCCAATGAATAGTCCATTCGCATTGGAATGAAATGTGTCGACTTAGTCAATCGATCAACTATCACCCAAATTGAATCCTTTTTACTTGGTGTCAAAGGTAGCCCTGCAACAAAATCCATAGTGACTCATTCCCACTTCCATTCTGGGATTAAAATTTGTTGTAAAAGTTCTGAAGTCACTTGATGCTCAGCTTTTACTTGTTGACATGTTAGACAGGTAGCAACAAACTTAGTAATGGTTTTTTTTCATACCCGACCACCAATATCGACTCTTTAAATCTTGATACATCTTATTTCCACCTGGGTGCATAGTCAACAGACTATAATGTGCCTAAGAAAGAATATCTTTCTTTAATTCATCATCATGAGGAATACAAATTCTTCATCGATAATACAAACATCCATCGTCTTTAACTTCAAATTCTTTAGTCTCACATTTTCCCACTTGTGACATCTTTTCCAAACATCTCTCATCTTTCTTCTGTAGCTCTTTTATCCGATCTATAAGCATCGACTTTATCCTTAATTCAGCCAGTAATGCTCCATTTTCATTTAAAGATAAGTGAGCATCTAAAGTTCGCAAAGCTGCAAAAGTCTTTCGACTAAGTGCATCAGCTACAACATTAGCCTTTCCAGGATGATGGTCAATAACCACGTCATAGTCCTTTAAAAGTTCTATCCATCTTCTCTATCTCAAGTTTAGCTCTTTTTGAGTCAACAGATACTTTAGACTTTTATGATCTGTGTATATGTAGCACCGTTCACCATACTAAAAATGGCGCCAAATCTTTAGAGCAAATACCATTGCTGCCAACTCAAGATCATGTATGAGATAATTTCTCTCGTGAGTCTCTAATTGTCTGGAAGCATAAGCTACAACCTTACCTTCTTACATAAGTACACAACCCAAACCATTATGAGATGCATCACTATACACCACATATTCTTTACCTGAATCCGATTGTACCAGTATTGGTGATTTCGTTAAAATCTTCTTTAGAGTTTCAAAACTTTCTTGGCACTTCTCGGTCCAAATAAATGGAACATCCTTTCTCAAGAGCTTATTCAATGGAGAAGCAATCATTGAAACTTTTTTCACGAACCTTCGATAATAGGCAACAAGTCCCAAGAAACTTCGAACCTTTGTAATATTCTTTAGAGGTTTCCACTCCACGATAACTTGAACTTTATTAGGATCAACCCTTATGCCTTCTTCCGAAACTACATGACCGAGAAAAGCAACTTCAGATAGCCAAAATTCACACTTTGACAACTTGGCATATACTTTTTTCTCTTTAAGAATCTCAAGCACAGTACGAAGGTGAACGTCATGCTCTTTCTATGTTTTCGAGTACACTAGAATGTCATCAATAAATACCACCACAAACTGATCCAAGTAAGGTTGAAATACTCGGTTCATCAAATCCATAAATGATGTTGGAGCATTAGTCAACCCAAACGGCCTTACCACGAACTCGTAGTGCCCATACTGTGTCCTGAAAGCTGTCTTTGGAATATTTTCCTCTTTAATATTTAACTGGTGATATCCCGATCAAAGGTCAATCTTGGAGAAAATGGTTGCTCCTTTAAGTTGATCAAATAAATCATCAATCATCGGAAGAGGATACTTGTTCTTTATAGTCACCTTATTTAACTGTCGATAATTTATGAATAATCACATGAATCCATTTTTCTTTTTCACAAACAACACTAGAGCACCCCAAGGTGAAACACTTGGTCTAATGAATCCTCGATCTAGTAGTTCTTGCAATTGAGCCTTTAATTCCCTTAATTCAGTAGGGGCCATTCGATAAGAAGCCATCGAAATAGGAGTTGTACCTAGAAATACGTCAATACCAAACTCCACCTCTCTATCTGGAGGTAATCAAGGTAACTCATTTGGAAACACCTTTGCAAATTCTCAAACTGTTGGAATGTTTTCCAACTTAACTTCAGCAACTCTTTTATCCACCACATTTACTAAAATTGCTTGACACCATTGTGACAAAAATTTCTTAGCAGTAAAGGCTGAAATCACATTGGATAAGGGATTCACCATTTCTCCAACAAATATTATCTCTGAACCTTTTGCATCCTTTAAGAAGAATCTCTTCAAACGACAATCTACCCAACCATAATAGGAAGATAACCAATCCATGCTTAAAATTATTCCAAATTCCTCGAAAGGTAATTCCAACAGATTTGTAGGAAATTCCACTTCCTGTATCTTTATTGGATAATCCTTACATATCTGACTAATCCTCGCACTATGGCCCAATGGATTAATTGCAACCATATCACTAGAAATAGGTTCTAAAGGGATTTCCTTCTCTCTAACCAGGTTTGCACTAATATAAGAATAAGTAGAACCATGATCAATCAACATAACAACAGGTTCATCAAAAAGGTAAAAGGTACCTGCTATAATCTCAAGAGCATCTCGATCATCAGCAGTCTTGATATGATAAATTCTAGCAGTAGTATTGCCTTCCCGATTAGATGCAACCTCAGACGTTCCTGGTATGCTACCATTTTTACTTCCACCTCGTTGCAGTGCTGCTACGGACTGGTCTGGATAATGTTTTGGAAATTTATTTCTATAATGTCTAACTTTCTTGCAATGATAAAATTTTCCTTCCATGAGCCGACACTGACCAAAATGATTCTTTCCACAATACTCACATTCTGGTTTCTAACGAGATCCCAAACCTTTAGTATCTGTTGAAGTTGTTTGTGTCTGCCTGGACTTTCCTCCAAAAAATCCCTTTTTATGGGAAGATGCTAAGGAGACATAATTTTCTACTGCTGGCCCTTACTGCGTTTGGAAAATGGTTGACGCCAGACAGAATAGTGATTATCCTGCAAGCGCTCCAACAGATGATTCACAAGAGAAAATTCGCCCAAAAAAACCAGAGAAAAAAAAAAGTCTCTAGGGTTTAATAAAATATTATAAATTCAAACAATGCCAAAATCAGTCCACAAGCCGGACTGTTATAGCCAAAAATCATCTTTATTCGAATTTTGCCAAAAATAGCAAAATTCCGAAAATCAATCTAAATTAAAATTCGAAATAAAATAAGCAATCTCCAAAAAATCTGGCCTAAATCGGATTTAAATTGACTTCCTAATTGACAATCGAAATATTACCATAAATAGTAAAAAAATATCTAAATCTAGTGATTCGGAGGGGAAAACAGTAGAATTTAAGGTTGAAAAAAGGCCACATGGAGCGTAGCTCATATGGAGAGCGTGCGCGTCGAAAAGAGCTTTCCGGATTGGGGTCTTATGCACGATTCTGACACCTGTAGCCAAAGTTATGGCCAAAAGACTGAAACATACTCAAAACGACCCCAATGAGGAACATGTCACAATCAATTCCCGCCTTTGCGCTGATCTGCCAATTCATGGTATCTCAGTGCCATCAAGGTGTAATATGACAGCTCAGAATCATCTATCTCGGATCCCCCTACATCAGTCACCCCGGGTTGGAAAGAACTCGTCCTCGAGTTCAGAGTAGTATCATCAGAATCCACAAAACAATGACTCAGATGCTTCACATTAAAGACATCAGAAGTCTTCAAGTGGCTGGGAAGGCGCAACCTGTAAGCATTATCATTGATCTTCTGCACGACCTCACAAGGTCCAATCTTCCGATCCTTAAGATTATTATACTCACCAACAAGCAAACGATCACGAGTTAATACAACCCAAACAAAATCACCAACATCAAAAAGTACCTGACGACGATGATTGTCGACCCTAGTCTTGTACTTGGTATTGCTCTCATGAATGGTTTGTTTCACCTGCTCATGGATACCCCGAAGATACTTTGCCATCTCATCTACTTTAGGACTGAAACAACCTATACGTGGAATAGGGGCTAAGTCAAGCACCCCGGATGGGTTCTGACCATAGACAATCTCAAATGGGCTTAAACATGTGGTTCTGTTTTTTGATATGTTGTAGGCAAATTCTGCCTGAGGCAATACCAAATCCCAATGCTTCGGCTTCGTTCCTGCCAAACACCTCAAGAGATTTCCCAAACTTCGGTTCACCACCTCGGTCTGGCCATCCGTCTGGGGGTGGTAGGCGCTACTGAAATTCAACTGTGTTCCCAGTTTCCCCCACAGGCTCTTCCAGAAATGACTGATGAACTTAGTATCACGATATGAAGTGATGGATCGAGGAATACCATGTAAACGCACAATCTCCTTGAAATAGAGATGGGCAATCCGGTCAGCATCCATAGTCTTTCTGCAAGCTACAAAATGAGCCATCTTGGAAAACCTGTCAACCACAACAAAGATAAAATCTGAGGCCCTTTGGGTGCGGGGTAAGCCTAGTAAAAAATCCATGCTGACATCGAACCAAGGAGCTTCAGGAACAGGTAAGGAAGTGTACAAGCCCGCATTGGTGAGAACTCCCTTAGACCGTTGACACACATAACAACGGTCCACATAATAGGCCACATCACTAGTCAACTTGGGCCAATAAAAGTCAGAAGAGATAAGGGCCAAGGTCTTATCTCGGCCAAAGTGTCCCTCATTATGGAGTTCACTTATAATTTGCTGCCTCAATGAATAATTTGGAATGCACAACTGTAATCCACTAAACATATACCCATTATGCAAAACAAAATCATGACGGTGACCCTCAGTTACCTCCTGAAATATCCTTCCAAAGGAAGGATCAGCTGCATACATATCTGTGAACATCTCAAAGCCTGCAACTTTAGTACTCATAGTGGTGAGAAGTAAGGTACGATGGCTTAGGGCATCTACGACGCGGTTCAAACTCCCTGCTTGGTGCCTCAGCGTAAAAGTGAATTCTTGCAAGTATGCCACCAACTTGTCATGACGTCTAGTCAACTTGTGTTGTCCATTGATGTACTTCAAGGCCTCATGATCGGTAAACAGAATAAATTCCTTCTGTACTAGGTAGTGACGCTAATGCTTCAGGGACTGAACTATGGAATAGAACTCCAGATCATAAGTGGAATAATTTTTCTTTGATCACGATAGTTTTTCACTGAAAAAAGCAACTGGACGACCTGCCTGACTCAGAACACCACCAATGCCAACGCCAGATGTATCACAATTTACCTCGAACACTTTGTCAAAATCTGGAAGTGCCAAAACTGGAGCCTCGGTCATCTTCTGCTTGACCAGTTGAAAACTGGCCTCTGCCTCCTCGGACCACTGGAAATCATGCCCCTTGAGGCACTCTGTGATAGGGGTGATCAGAGTACTGAATTTTCTAATGAATCGGCGGTAAAAAGACACCAAGCCATGTAAACTTCGGAAGTCATGTAAGGTCTTTGGTCTGGGCCACTCCAAGACTGCATCTACCTTTGACTGATCTGTATGAACACCATCAGTAGACACAACAAAACCAAGAAAAGTCACAGAAGTAGTGAAGAAAGAACACTTCTTTTGATTGACAAACAAGTACTTCGTTTTCAGCATCTCAAAAACAACACGGAGGTGATCGAAGTGTGAAGTCCATGTCGGACTATAAACGAGGATATCATCGAAGTAAACTATAACAAGTTTCCCCATAAAAGGCCGCAAGACCTGATGCATAAATCTCATGAACGTACTGGGCGCATTGGATAGCCCGAAAGGTATGACCATCCACTCATACAACCCTTGTGGCGTTTTAAACGCCGTCTTCCACTCATCTCCAGGTCTTATTCTGATTTGGTGGTAACCGCTCTTAAGGTCAATTTTTGAGAAGACCTTAGAACCAGATAGTTGATCCAACATATCATCTAGACGGGGAATTGGAAACCGGTACTTAACTGTAATTCTGTTGATCGCTCGACTGTCAACACACATACGCCAAGAACCATCTTTCTTTGGCACTAGCAGAGCAGGGACTGAACATGGGCTCATACTCTCTCGGATATAGCCCCTCTCCAACAACTCTTCCACCTGTCGCTGCAACTCTTCAGCCTCCTTGGGACTGAGGCGATATGCTGGTCGATTTGGAAAACTTGACCCAGGAACAAGGTTAATTTGATGCTGAATATCCCTCATAGGTGGTAGCCCAGGAGGAAGATCCTCTGGCATCAAGTTAGAGAATTCTGCTAGCAGCCGTTGCACTTCTACTGGTAAATCTGCATCCACGTCTACTGCATTGTTCTCGCAAGGTTGTAAGGAATAGACCACGTCGCCATGCTCAATCTCATCTAAAAACCTGGACATAGAAAGAAGAGTAGTATTATGGGTTACTGGGGTAGGAGTGAGTCCTTCCCGCCGGGGTGCCAACACAATCTTTTTTTCCCTTGATCCTAAGGGAATATGTATTCTTCCGTCCATCATGAATGACACTACGATCATACTGCCAGGGTCGACCCAACAATATATGACACGCATCCATAGACACAACATCACACCAGGCATTATCAAAATATTTTCTACCAATTGAAAAACACACGAGGCATCGCCTATCAACTGTTACCTCACTGCCTTAATTTAGCCATGACAGCTTGTATGGCTTAGGATGACGGTCCGTCTTCAACTGTAATTTTTGGACAACCTCCTCGGACACTACATTCTCACAACTGCCGCTGTCAATGATCATTTTGCAGACTTTATCTGCAACTGTACAGGTCGTGTAGAAAATATTGGTTCTCAACCAATTGTCCCCTGAATCGCCCTAGGGAGTAAGTAGACTCTTACGAATGACCAGAGTCTCATGACCATCTCCATACAGCACATCATCAGTCTCATCATCGTCATACACGGGTTCGCCAATCTCCTCAGTCTCGTCTTCCGCGTTTTCCTCAATCAACAAATTTTTACCTTTTTGACTAGCAGGCTTCCTACAATTAGTCGCCCTATGCCCTTGTTCACCACAACAAAAACATCTAATAGTAGGGTTAGAATTACCCTACGGTGGCTGTTGAACAGGACGGGAATCCTGAGGACGAACTGGTCGACTGTTGTGATCGTTCCTGATCACTGGTCTCCTGTTTTGCTGTTTTTCAACAGCAAGTGCACGCTGGTAAGCTTCCGAAACACTCCACAGTGAATGAAGGCTGAGGACATCTTGTAAGGGCTGGCGTAAACCCCTCAAATACCGTGCCACCATTTGCTCCTCCGTCTCAGATAAATCGTTTCGGGCGACCAATTGGTAAAACTCCTCCGTGTAATCATCTATTGATCGTGCACCCTACCTCAATGCATGAAGTCACTGAAACAAGGTTTACGTGTAGCCGAAGGGAAGGAAGTGACCCTTCATCTTCTTCTTCATCTTCTCCCAATCAATGATCTTGACCTTGCCCTGTCTTTCTCGTGAACGTCGCAACTGTTCCCACCACGCAGATACTCTGCCCTTGAGTTTGATGGCGATCAGTTTCACTTTCACACGATCGAGGACTTCCTTATATTCAAAAATACGCTCTACTTCATTAATCCAATCCACGAATCCCTCGGCCTGTAACGTACCAGAAAACTCAGGGAGATCGACCCGAAAATCGAGGTCTCCATGACGCTCTTTTCGACCACGGTGTTCCCGGAATAGAGCACGATTATGATATGGGTTTTCGAAAGCGGAATTGGTATCGTGATCAGAGGCCTCACGATCCTTGAAATCCTGTGCCGCCAGGCGCTGGGTTAATTCTACGACTTGCCTCTGTAAATCCGTAATCATCACATCCTAAATGTTGCGATCACGGCGTTGGGCTTCCTCATTCGGAACCTGCTCACGACGACCACGACCACGACCTCCATCCATTAAAACTGGTGAAATTTCCCAGGAAGATGTTGAAGCTCTGACACCAACTGACGCCAGACAGAATAGTGATTATCCTGCAAGCGCTCCAACAGATGATTCACAAGAGAAAATTCGCCCAAAAAAACCAGAGAAAAAAAAGTCTCTAGGGTTTAATAAAATATTATAAATTCAAACAATGCCAAAATCAGTCCACAAGCCGGACTGTTATAGCCAAAAATCGTCTTTATTCGAATTTTTTCAAAAATAGCAAAATCCCAAAAATCACTCTAAATTGAAATTTGAAATAAAATAAGCAATCTCCAAAAAATATGGCCTAAATCGGATTTAAATTGACTTCCTAATTGACAATCGAAATATTACCATAAATAGTAAAAAATATCTAAATCTAGTGATTCGGAGGGGAAAACGGCAGAATTTGAGGTTGAAAAAAAGGCCACATGGAGCATAGCTCATGTGGAGAGTGTGCGCGTCGAAAAGATCTTTCCAGATTAGGGTCTTATGCGCGATTCTGACACCTATAGCCAAAGTTATGGCCAAAAGACTGAAACATACTCAAAACGACCCCAATGAGGAACATGTCACAATCAATTCCCGCCTTTGCGCTGATCTGCCAATTTATGGTATCTCAGCGCCATCAAGGTGCAATCTGACAGCTCAACATCATCTGTCTCGGATCCCCCTGCATCAATGGTGCAGAGTAGGGACTTCCAAACCTTTTTCTTAACAGAGCCTTTTTCGCTTCTAAATCTTCAAGGTCAACTTTCTCCATAGCTTTAGCCTTGTTTACGGCTTCCTGAAAAGCAGTACAATGATGAGAAAGCGGGATCCTTTTATATTGAGGGTCTAATCCAGAAATAAATCTGTCAATTCTAATTTTCTCAGTCGGGAGAAATTCCGATGTAAATCGACTCAGTCGGTGGAACTCACATTCATATTCATAAACTGTTGCATCATTTCATTAACAAACATGTCCCCAATTTATTTCTCCTTGAATTCACTTAGGAAGAAGTACCAAGTGATCTGCTCAGGGGAGACTCATGCAGCGACAATATTCTACCACATACCAGCTTGTTCCATCAACAGAGATACAACTCCTACTAGTTTTCCCTGATCATCACAAGGAATCATGTTCAATATGTTCTTAACACCATTTAACCAATAATCAGCAGTCATAGGATCATCATTTGTATCGCCTCGAAACTTAGGTGTTTTCATCTTTCTCAATTCTTTAGGAACTGATATTGGTGCCCGACGATTAATAAAGTTGTCCAAAGCTTGTAAAAACAACCCCTGATCTTGAGCATGCATGTTCTGCTGATTCACATTAATCAGCTCTACATTAGGCTGAGCAAGAGGTTGATTTTGGTTCACCTCATTACTCCCACTCTGTGTAGGAGTAACGCGCTCATCGGCCCTACTTAACTCTTGATGATCCGACATCTGAACACAGTCAAAATCATCTAACATTAGTAAGGAGTAACTTTACTACATAATAAACATCAAAGCATATATACCATCAGTACAATTTTGACATTCTAGTGGCATGTATACATTTTAAATATATTTACTCATTTTCTGTCCATAAACGGCTAAACCTGTAGCTCTGATGCCAATAAATGTAACACCTACGACCATATATTTATATCATTACAGGTTATAGATGTCACATGATTTACTTAAAATATTCCCCAATTCAGAAGTGGCTTGATTTTTTCCCAATTATAATAGAAAATAGAAAATAATAAATCACATAATTTTTTATATAATAATTAAATATCAAATACGTCTATTTATAAAAGTAATACTAAATAATATTATCAATGATGAAATAGAGTAAAACAATTTAGTTTAGTCATTACAACAATTTCCAAAATAGTTAACCAAAGCAACTATAACATTTATAAGTACATGCCACTAAATAAGTTAGAATTACATCAAAGGATGTCTTACTGATATTGTATTATACTTCTCGATTCTTGATGTAGCTCAATACTCCTTACTTCTACTCCTGATGTTTACCTACGCGTGAAAATCATCACACGCTAAGTATATACTTAGTGAGGCAATCAACAGTAATAAATCGTGAAATACATCATTAATATACAACCATATGTCATAATCAATGTAGCATGATCACTTACCTATATAACCATTTAATTATTATAGTAAACATGATAATGGTGCATTATAAAATATTTTGAATAAACCATAGCCCAATATGTAGACCTTGAGGACCCTAGGTACACGAGTAAATATAAATAATTCACTTAGGCTTATAGTCTATTTTTTATTCATTCATAATAATGTATCAATCACATTCACAATTTGGGCAGTTCATACCCAAAATACATTCACATATATGTTTCCACAAGTGATCAATGCATTATGACTTCACACTTTGACATATTAAGGTCTTGTCAATATTATGAAAAATGACATAATATAATGGTGATATAAATAAGATAAACTCGTCGCAAGTCTTCCTGATGATGTATAAATAAATTCATGTATAATGACATGCATGTATTGCACTCACCTTGACACTTTAAATTTTTCAAAAGACTTTTCCTCACTATGCTCCAACTTAATCCTTTTTATACTTAATTTGCTTTGAACCAAAGTCAATCACGATCTGTACAAAACCATAAATTCATATCGATACATATGTTAGTATTGTACTAACATAAATACATTTCAAAAATAAATTCCATAATCATTCATTTAAACATTACTCTTCAGCTTCTAATCCATTTCCACTTAAAATCTAAAATTTCCATATCCATACAACTCGCACGACCTTTAAAGAATCAATATTTTGTATTGATATACACACTGGAATTTAATTCCGTTTCTTCCTATAAAACTCGAATACAAATCTATCTATATAAATAACTCCTAGTACAATTTGTACAATTTATGGTAAATTTTCAAAGTTAACCAACAGAATCTATTTTGTGCATAAATTGTTGCCCTGTTTTCTGACCTTTCCTCGGTTAAAAATCCATATCTTTTTGTATATACCTTGAAATTGATCCCCATTTGTTTCAAACGAAACTAGATTGATATAAGAACACAATATATAAAAAATGAAATAAAAATAACATCCAAATCATTTTTATATAATTTCAGGTAAATTTTCAAACTCACTGCCAGATTCAAAAATCTAAACTGTTTTCTTTAACTTCAGCCTTAGGTTCTTTAACAATTCTTACAACCAATTCTTTAAAATCACTTAACTCTTCATAACCCCTAAAACATAAGAAATCAACATCCCCTTCATCAACTCAAGATGAACTTGAACATAAATCCTAGTGATATTCATGTCAAAACATAGCGAATTGAACGTAGAACATTTTTCCTAACTACACCGAAGTCTAATTAACAAGAAAATAGCTTCAAAAATGGGAAAAGAAGTTTTTTTTTTCACCTTTGAGAGAAACCCATGACCTTTCAGCTGAAGATGAAGAAATATCCTCAATAATTCTTCATCTTTCATTATAATTTAATGAATTTTTAATTTATTAAATGCTAAATTACCAATTTACCCTTAAAATTAAAATATATTTCTTAATTTACCCTTAATGAATTTGATATTTAAATTAATACCAAGCCACCTAACCTTATCATCTTCCACAGTCAAAGATGATCCAATTTGACTTTGACTTACTAAATTGGCCATGAAAATTTTCAAAATTACATTTTAGTCACTAAATTCCACTGTTTCGGTCAAATCTGAAAAATTACACATTTCTGAGCCAAATTTCTCTTATCTAAGATATATAAATAACATTTCCAAACATTTTATAACATCCTTCAAATTTTCATAAAATTCAAATTCGATCTGAATATTCGATTTCAATACTGAACTTTATTGCTTTATAGCTTTTAACACAATTCCCGTACCAAAAATATGATTTCCCACTAAAATCTCTGTTTTAATCCAAATTGTTAATTTACACGCTAAAATATATAACTTTTAAAAATTACAATTTTGATCCCTAAACTTTTTAAAGTTTATACTTTAGCCACTACACTTTCAAAACTTACACTTTAGTCACTAGACAAATTTTGGTATATTACATCAATTGCGTGTGAATACTTGTAAAGGGTGGTCATCTTTCAGAAAGACATCACTTTAAAGATTAAAAAAAATCAAAGATATCACAAAAGGATTTTCAAACCAGAGACTAAGGTAATCTCACAACTTTATTTTACCGTAGTTAGTATGATATGCATGAGATCCTAGGATTGATTGAGGTATTTTTAAATTTTCATTACGTTATCCTTGCCTTTATTTCCAACAGTGGTATCAGAGTCTCTTGCATATTCATATTAAATTATATGTATCATTTATGATTGCTATAATATGCGTTTTTAGATGTATATTATTAGGGTTTGCGTGATAGATAATAGTCATCTAACTTCTTAAGGTGTTGATAGGTTAAATATGTTTTTGATATGATTCGTTAATTTTAATAAGAATCACATTATTGTTTTTAGATTAAAGTGTTTAATTGCATGATTAGATCATGACAGTATGAATTTATCAATCGTGATTTATAACTGTTTGTGCATAAGCCTTATGTGTAATTAGATTACACTATTTAACGTGATTAAACTGGGTTTTTCTGATTCACAGATTTACTTACGAGATCAGTAAAATTTATATTTTTGGGGCAAAATCGTAAGCTTTTTATATAGGAAAAATATTCCAGGTGTGAGCCCCCTCGACCCCGTCCGCTAACCAGCTAGAAGAACTGTCAAAAAAGTTTGCATAGGGTTTAACTCTACTAAGCACCTTATAAGATTAATTGGCTTAAAGAACATATCTTACTAACACTCGTACTCTTTATGCAATATGTATGTTATATGAGATTCCTAATAATTTTGTTTAAATTATTTTTAAGGTAGAGTGCATAGGATGGCCTTTTAGGTTTTTTTTATAAGGGATGTAAATTTTTAAAATATAGCTTACATGTCGTATTGTTTATTGTAATAACGGCCTACTCGTCCTTTAAAATTTCATTGTAACAAAACAAGAAGACACTACTCATTAACCATGGTGATGGAGAAACTAGAAGGTGATCCAAGATGATGTCAAGAAAATGCTTATGTCTTAGGTTCATTTTTATTTTAGAATAAAGTCATACTATGTCACATTTATTTATTTACATGTATGTGAATGGAATGTTATATATGTGATGCCTTAATTGTTAAAGATTAAAAATCGACAGAGACCCTTTACATAAAATTTAAGTTTAAATGTCATCCTTTTTAAAACAATTATTGAAACTTTTATCACCTTAATATGGGTCCTAATAAAGGAGAAGTATGTTAGGTTACATCATAGAGACAAGATGAGTAATGGTGCTACTCATATTCTTGAAGGATTTAACTTAATTGGGTTATCAAAACAATTTTGGGCCTAATAGCATTAGACGAGATTTATGCATGTCAGGACATATGTTGTCAAAAATATCATAAATTTCTAAGAGCTGCATAAGATGCAATTAGTAAGAGTTACTTACCTAAATAACTTATTTTTAAGTGTCATGCTAAAGTTGACTTAAATATTAAATGAAATATTGATGTTAGCCCACTATATTAATAGTATTATATTTGAGGGTTGTTCATTTAGGTGGATTATTATTAATCAAAATTAAACTTTTCATTTTTAGATGGTTAAAATATAATAACAATTCAACTTTATTGTTGCAATCGGTTTTTGAGAAGAAAAAACTAATCAGTACCAACTTCCTTGACTGATATTAATATTTTGAGAATTTTTCTCAAACAAGAAAGGAAGATTTACATCCTAGATGAACCCTATCCTGAAAAAAATAGATAAGGATGCGTCTAAAATTGAAACAAAAGCTTATTAGAAGCATAAAGATGCTTATCTTGATGTTTCATGCCTAATGTTTGCTACCATGAGTTCTGAACTTCAGAAGGATCTAGAAAACATGGAAGCTTATGATATAATCAATGAGCTTAAGAAAATGTTTCAACAATAGAAAAAGCAAGAAAGGTATGAGACTACCAAGGCATTGCATTCTTGTAAAATGGCTGAGGTTGCTTCAATTAGCACTCATGTGCTAAAAATGAAAGGTCATTTGAGCATCTTGAAAGGCTTGGATTTTTTTTAGCCAAGAGTCGGATACTGATTTGATCCTGAATTTGTTACATGATTGTTATAATCAATTTTTCATGAACTATGAGATGGACAAATTAATTTTTGATTTGTATATTATGCTTAAAACTGCTGAACAAAATAATAAATTCAAGCCTAGTCATGATATGATGGTTCAAAAGGGAAATAACCTTAAGAAAAAATGAAAGAGAAAAAGAAAGGATGGAAAGTCCAATACCAAACCAAATCCCAAAGTTATTCCGAAGGCTAAACCTCCTAAGAAGGGTGAATGTTTCTTTCACAAAGAAACTGATCATTGGAAAAGAAACTACAAGAAATATTTGGAAGATCTAAAGAAAAAAGAAGGTTGTTGAGATTAATTTTTCAGGTATTTATGTTATACATGTTAATATTTCTCCTAAAAGTTCTTAGGTATTAGATACTGGATGTGAATCTTACATTTGTACAAATGTACAGGGGCTCAAAAGGAGTAGACAACTGAAAAAAGATGAGGTTGACCTACGAGTAGGTAATGGAGCAAGAGTTGCTGCTTTAGTTGTTGAAAGTAAAGAACTTGTTTTTCCCGGTAGATTTTTTTTAGTATTGAACAATTGCTTTTATGTTACTACTATAAGTAAGAATATCATTTCAATTTCTTGTTTGGATATTGAATGTTTTTCTTTTATTATTAAGAATAATAATTGATTCATTTATTATAAAGACATGTTCTATGTAAATGCTGATTTACAAGATGGTCTTTATGTTTTGAGTCTTCAAAAATCCAACGAAACTTCAATATATAACATAAGTAACAAGATATTTAAGTCTAATAATTTAAATTCAACCTATCTTTGGCATTGTCTCCTTGGCCATATAAATGAGAACTGTATTTCAAAACTTTATCAAGATGGATTTTTGAATTCTTTTGATTTTGAATCATATGATACTTGTGAATCTTGTTTATCAAGTAAGATAACAAATGACCTCTTTATAGGACATAATGAAAGAAGCATTGAGTTATTGGGCCTAATACATACAGATGTATGTGGACCTTTAACTTCAATTGCTAAAAGATGTTACAAGTACTTCATTACATTTACTGATTACTTCAATAGTTATGGTTATGTTTATCTGGTGAAACATAAATCTGAACCATTTGAAGTGTACAAATCTTTTCAAAATGAAGTACAAAACCAACTTGCCCAAACAATAAAGAGTCTTCAATCTAATCGATGTGGAGAATATTTGAGCTAAGAATTCGATGATCATTTTAATAATTATGGAATCATTCCACGATTAACTCCTAGAACACCACAATATAATGGTGTTTCAAAAATGAGAAATCAAACTTTATTAGATATACTTAGATCTATGATGAGTATAACAGATCTTTCACTTACCTTTTGGGTTCTTACACTTGAAACAACAACTTTCACACTAAATCAACCTTTTAAAGCAGTTGAAAATACACCTTATGAGATGTGGACGAGTAATAAGCCCAATTTATTTTTTCTTAAAATTTGATGTTGTGAGGCCTATGTGAAACGTTTAGTTTCTAAGAAGCTGGAACCAAAATCCGAAAAACGTCTTTTTGTGGGCTATCCTAAGGGAAAAAAGGATATTATTTTTATTATCCCACTGAGAAAAAGTGTAACACCCTAAACCAGTACGACACACAGTCGACAGATTAGAGTACTACACGTAACCACCAAAATAATTGACCAATAATTTTCTCATTTTTTTAATTTAAAAAAAACCATTTTTGTAATAAAATCAACCATAAAAATTTATCGAAAACTTTACATCGGGGGATCTCCCAAAATAAATAAATACATACAAAATAATACATACCACTTTTAAATAACTTTACGACTCAACTTTAAAACAAAGTTTACAAATATACATGCCCTTCAAAAACTTAAGACGTACTGTAATCTATGTTGGGTTTGGACCTCGGTCACTCTAAGCTCCTCGATTGCTCCACCTAGTCTATGTAAGGAAACAAATTCCAAATGTTGAGCTAACTAGCTTAGTGCCACACTAAGAACTAGATCATACTAAAAGAGTATCCGGGAAATAATCGAGCTACCCAATCTTATACCATTAGTGAGTATACTTGTATACTTACTCTCTACTCTAGGGTAGACATCATAGAACGGCTGAGGGATCTCTGCATCTCGGAGCTCACACACTGCTCTAGTCTACAGAGGATATGGCATGAGATCTCTGCATCAGACACGACACCCTTGATTAACCCACCCCTCGCGAGTGTCGAACCTCGCACCCTAGTTAGTCAGTTTAAAGTGTCTCGCGCACTACCTAAGGATATTTGGATTGTATCTATACATCGACACCTCTAGCTTTTCTAAAGAAACTCGGGTGTCTTGATCGTTTCCTGAGCATTCAAACAAGGCTCGTTTTATGTTATTCTATATAAACTCGTTTCTATATTTGATTAAGCATTATTATTGTTCTCACTTGTAGTCTTATTCGAGGTTAATCAAAAGCTCTTAGGAAACCTAACTTAATTCTATAATTCCCCTTACTTAAAAGCCCACAACATAATCTTAGTATCGATATTGGCCTTACAGTATCGATACCCTATCCAAGGTATATCCAAGGTATTGATACTCCCTAGAGTATCGATACCAAAATGACATTCTGGAAACTCGGTCTCGATACGAAGCTCCTCAGTCTCGATACCGAACCCTCAGTATTAATACTCTTTTAAGGGGTAACGATATTGCCCTCATAACTCTTTCAATTTTCTGCTTGAAACAAGAATAATATTGGTACTAATCCCTCTAGTATCGATACCTTCCCTTAAAATTACCCCATTAGGGGACTGATTTGCCATCCATACTCCCTAATTTCCCTATTTTGAGGTTTTTCTTGTTTTATTACGTCTTATGTTCATCATAAGGGTCATAAATAAGGCTTTTACACATGCTATGAACATCAATTATAAAATCTACCATGGAATTTACTCAATAAGCTCAATCTTAACTCTTAAGCTATCTTGTATTTCTAATGACCCACTAAGGGTATGAGGGAGTTGTGAGTGTGTTACATGGCTTCCTTTGTTGCTAAAAATCCTCTCGAATCAACTAGGATTCATTTTTTCTTTACCTCTATCCTTGGAACTTTCTCCTACTTCCTTGGCTAAACAAAGGTGAGAAAAGGATTTACTAACTTATTTAAGGCTTAAAACAAGTTTAAGGACACTCAAAACAACTCAAATTTACTAAAAACAAGTTTAATACACTTGGTTTCTTTAAATCCCTAAAAACCCATTTTTGAAAACTACACTCAGAACTCAAGATTAGAGGCTTAAAAGGAAGCTTGAAGAGTATATATTAAAGAACTTACCTTGGTTGATTCAAACTAAGCTTGAAATTCCAAAAACTTCCTCCTTTTATTTACTCTTGGAGAGAAAATGAAGAGATAAGAAAAGCTGAGTGAAAGATATTTTTGGGTAAGTAATGGTTCACGTGAATTCTTCCTAAAATAAGGGGGTTTTATCCTTTAAAAAAAGAAATGGGTAAACCACTTTAGGCCCCTCACACTTTTATCCCAACTAAAATCGCCACTTTCTCTTAACCCTTGGGCCAACTTGAGCCCAATACCCCTTTGACTTGGTCCAAACTAACTTGGGAGATTTAATAGGCTGGACTTATGGGTCTCAGGTTGACCTGAACTACTGACTCAGGATTCGAGGTATTACAATTATTCCTTCCTAACAAGAAATTTCGTCCTCAAAATTTTAATAGGGCATCTACGATAGATCTAAACCACTAGAACATCTAACCTTAGAGGGCTGGATACTAGGTCAATTAGGACGGTAACTAGAATAGAAAATAGGGTAAATGTACCTAAGATCACATCAGTTGCATTATCATTCTCTTGATCTTGGATCCCATACTATCAGGAGGTAACTCTAGGCTCCACACTAAACTACACCCCTACCAGACTGACCAGAAGAACTCCCTCTTCTCTGAGATCCTTTTTCTCTCTGAACGGTTGGAGTTTACTGTTGAGTCGACGCTGGAGCTACATCATGTGCTTTCAAGCAATCTTGGATAAAGTGATCCAGGGAACTACAATGATAACAACCCCTGGTCCCTTGCCTGCAAATTCCTAAATGCCTCTTACCGCATGTAGAACAATTAGTCTGAGATTGTGCCCTTGTTGAACCTCCATAACTCGTAAATAAAGTTGTGGCCAATGGTCTCATGCGCTGACTAGTCCTACTCCCACCCCACTCGGAATCTGCACTTGTCTGCTAAACTGGCATACTAGGGCTCTCCAAGACCCCTGGGAATCCCTCTCCCTCTTAGATGACTGGGATGGTTCTGGTAACTCGGCCACTTCTCTATCCTAGTCAAAGGTAGCATCATCTTCCACTACTTTCCTTCCAAGAACTCTCTCTATAGCATTCTTCTGATGAACTAACTCGGTAAAAACCAGTGGGGAATAGTAGCTAGGTGAGTTAAAATATCCAGATGGAGGCCCTCACTAAACTTCCTATAATTATAGTACTCAGACGAAACCAACTCTAGGGTATACCTACTTAACCGTAGTAACTCTACCTCATACTCTGATCTGTCTCACTGGGTTAACTACGTAAAATTATTCCTCAATGGATCCATATGGGCTTCTCCGATATGCTTTTGGTGAAACTCTTCCAAAAATCGATCCCAAGTGGGTCGCTCTGGCTCTAACGACATCTCCACAATCTTCCACCAGTCTATCACGTCACTTTTCAGTAGGGAGATGACGCGCTCTAACATACCCTCATGGGTGAGATGTAGGTGAAGAAGAGTCCTAAAGGTTTCTCTTAACCACTGGTCGACTATGACAAGAACATCATCTTCTATACCAAAGAAACTGGTGGTATGGTACCTTCAGAGCATCTCTACTGAGGTTTCCTGAGGTGCTACTATTGGAGGAATTGGTTGGGCTGGTTAAACAGGTGGGGTAGCAGGCGAACTGGGAAGAGCTCTTGCTATACGATCCAGAGTAGCGATCAAATTTCTAAACGTCGCTTTATTGAATCCTACGTCTCCAAGCTCTCAATGCTTTGAGACTGGACAAACTCATCTCCTAAATCACCAGCTAAAGAAGCTATACTCTCATCTCTACCCTTTCTACTATGACATGGGCTCTCATCCATATTTAAAATCTGAGATTAAGAAGAAAATGAGGAATTACTAGTACTATTATAGATACAGGAGTACGACATAACTCTTTAGGGGACATATACTCATAAACTCTTTACCAACACTGACATACGAGACCTAGGAATATATAAACCTTGCTCTAATACTACTAAATATAACACCCTAAACCAGTACGACACACAATCGACTGATTAGAGTGCACACAAAACCACCGAAGTGGTTGACCAATATTCTTCTCATTTCTTTTAATTCTAAAATGACAATTTTCATAATAAAATCAACCATAAAAATTTACTGAAATATTTAAATCAGGGGAGCTCTCAAAATAAATAATTACATACAAAATAATACATACCACTTTTAAATAACTTTACGACTCAACTTTCCAATAGGGTTTACAAATATACATACCCTTCAAAAACTTGAGATGTACTCTGATCAGTGATGGGTCTGGACCTCGATTACTCTAAGCTCCTCAATTGCTCCACCTAGTCTGTATAAGGAAACAAATTCCAAACGCTGAGCTAACTAGCTCAGTTCCACACTAACAACTAGATCATACTAAAAATGTATTAGAGAAATACATCGAGCTATCCAATCTCATACATTAGTGAGCATACTCATATACTCACTCTCTACTCTAGGGTAGACATCATGGTGCGACTAAGGGATATATGCATCTCGGAGCTCCTGCACCCCTCTAGTCTAACGAGGATGTGGCATGTAATTTTTTTATCAGACGCAACACCCTCGAATAACCCACCCTTCATTGGTGTCAGACCTCGCTCCCTAGTTAGTCAGTTTAAAGTGCCTCGTGCACTACCTAAAGATATCTAGAATGCATTTATACATCGACCCCTCTAGCCTTTCTAAAGGAACTCATGTGTCTTGATGATTTCCCGAGCATTAAAATAAGGCTCATTTTATGTCATCCTACATAAACTCGTTTATGTTTTTGATTAAGCATTATTATTGTTCTCACTTGTAGTCTTATTCGTGCTTAATCAAAAGCTCTTGGAACACCTCACTTGCTTTTATAATCCCCCTTACTTAAAAGCACACAACATAACCTTGGTATCAATACTGGCCTTACATCATCAATACCCTCTCTTTAGTATAGATACCCTACCTTAGATATCGATACCCATGTGCTACTTTTTTACTAAAGAAAGGGGAGAATATCGATACTCATATTGGAGTATCGATATTGAGACCCAAAATGGTATTATGGAAACTCAGTCTCAATACCAAACTCCTTAGTCTCGATACTGAACCCTAAGTATTGATACTCCTTTAAGGGGTATTGATACTACCCTCATAACTCTTTGAATTTTCTGCTTGAAACACGAACAGTATCAGTACTAATCCCTCCAGTATCGATACCTTCCCTCAAAATTACCCTATTTGGGCACAAATTTGCCATACATACTCCTTAATTTCCCTAATTTGAGGTTTCTCAAGTTTTATTAAGTCTTATATGCATTATAAAGGTCATAAATAAGGCTTCTACACATGCTATGAACATCAATTATAAAATATACCATGTAATTTACTTAATAAGCTCAATCTTAACTCTTAAGCTATCTTGTATTTCTAATGACCTACTAAGGGTATGAGGGAGTTGTGAGTGTGTTACATGTCTTCTTTGGCTACTAAAACTATTCTCAAATCAACTAGGATTCACTTTTTCTCTACCTCTAGCCTTGGAACTTTCTCACACTTCCTTAGCTAAAAAAGATGAGAAAATGATTTACTAACTTATTTAAGGCTTAAAACAAGGTTAAGGACACTCTAAACAACTCAAATTTACTAAAAGCAAGCTTAATACACTTGGTTCCTTTAAATCCCCAAGAACCCGTTTTTGAAAACTACACTCAAAACTCAAGATTAGGGGCTTAAAATAAAGCTTGAACGGTAGATATTAAAGCTCTTACCTTGGTTGATTCAAACTAAGCTTGAAATTCCAAAAGCTTCCACCTTTTATTTGCTCTTGGAAAGAAAAGAAAGAGAGAAGATAAGAGGAGTGGAGTGGAAGATATTTTTAGGTAAGTAATGGTTCACGTGAATTCTTCCTAAAATAAGGGGTTTTATCCTTTAAAACAAGAAATAGGTAAACTACACTTTACGTCCCTCACTCTTTTATCCCAACTAAAATCACCATTTTTTATTAACCATTGGGCCAACTTAAGCCCAATACCCCTTTGACTCGGTCTAAACTAACTTGAGAGATTTAATAGGCTCAACTTATGGGTCTTTGATTGACCCAAACTACTGACCTGGGGTTCGTGATATTACAAAAAAGTGTTTGTTTCTAGAAATGGTTTCTTCTTAGAAAATGAATTTATTTCTAAAGGAACCACTAGGAATATGGTACAACTCGAAGAAGTTTGAAAACGACAAGGTAATATTAAACTACCTTTGGATACTCAGATTCAACAAACTGTTGTTGACACACTTATAGTAACACAAGTTTTATGTAGATCTGATGGAATACCTCATGAGCCTGAGAGATATGGATTTCTTGTGGCTGATAGTCATGACGTATTGTTAGTGGATCAGAATGAACCCACTACCTATTGAGAGGCTAATTTAAATCCAAACTCTGAATAATGGTTTGAGGCTGTAAAGTCTAAAATGCAATCCATTTACAACAATCAAGTATGGACTTTCATTGATTCACGTGAAGGTACTAAAAGCATTGGATGCAAATGAGTTTACAAGAAGAAAAATAACATGGATGGTAAAGTGCATACTTATAAAGCAAGGCTAGTTGTGAAAGGTTTTAGACAAACTCATGGTATAGACTATGATGAGACATTTGCACCTGTAGCCATGCTTAAGTCCATCAAAATTCTTATTATCATTGTCGCATATTATGACTATGAGATTTGGTAAATGGATGTCAAAGTTGTGTTTCTTAAATGAAAACTTACTTGAGAATGTATACATGACACAACCTGAGGGTTTTATACAATATGAGAATTTTGATAAAGTATGCAAGCTTCATAGATCTATTTATGGATTGAAGTAGGCTTCACAGAGTTGGAATCTTCATTTTGATGAGTCAATTAAATATATTGGATTTATTAAAAAAAAGATGAACCTTGTGTTTATAAGAAAGTTAGTGAGAGTGCAGTTGTGATTTTGGTCTTATATGTTGATGACATTTTACTTATTAGGAACGATATTCCTTCCTTACAGAGTGTCAATTCTAGGTTAGGAAAGTGTTTCTCAATGAAAGACTTAAGAAAAGATGCTTATATTCTTGGGATAAATATCTACAAATATAGATCTAAAAGGCTAATCGATCCAAGTCAAAGTGATTATTTAGACAAAGTACTAAAAAGGATCAATATGCAAGATTCTAAGAGAGGATTCTTGCCTATGTCTCATGGTATTACTCTTCGCAAGACTCGGTGTCCTAACTCTAAAGATGAGCGAGATTGCTTGAGTAAAATCCATTATGCTTCGACAATAGGATCTATAATGTATGTCATGTTATGCACTAGACCAAATGTTTACTATGCTTTGAGCATAAAAAATATATACTAATTAGATCACGGTGAGAGTCGTTGGATAGTTGTAAAGAACATACTTAAGTATTTGAGAAAAACCAAATATATGTTCTTAGTTTAGGACGGATTGGAAGATGATCTAGTTGTAAGTGGTTACATAGATATGTTCTTAGTTTATGACGGATTGGAAGAAGATCAAAGAGAGGATTTGTGTTTTGTTTAAATGGTGGTGCTATCTGTTGGAAAATTTCAAAGCAAAACATTGTTGTTGATTCTATAACTAAAGATGAATATATAACAACATTTGATCCAACAATGGAAGTAGTTTAGATCAAGAAATTCATTACTAATATTGGAGTTGTCCCTAGCATCACAAATCCTATTGATATAAATTGTGACAATAATGGTGCTATTGCAAAAGCGGTCCAAACATATTTTGAGACTTTATAATCTCATTTCGGAAAATCATTGAGAGGGGTAACGTTAAGATATGCAAAGTTTCAAAGGATGATAATTTTGCAGATCCATTGACTAAGCCTCTTCCACATCGCATGCTAGGTTTATAGGTATGAGATACATTCTTTATTAGGCCTAGTGTAAGTGGGAGACTGTTGGCATTAGCGTCTTAGTATATTATATGGACATGATATTTTGATTATTGATTTTTATTATTATCATTTGTGTGTAATTTTATTATTAATATCCTTGAATAATATTGTTAATTATTCTAAATATCTCTGATTGGTTATTATTGTAGGAACAATAGTAAAATAAGATTGATATGAAATTTGATAGATATTCATGGGATGAAGATGTGAATGAGATTCAAATCAAATTCATATGTATTTGTTGAGAACAAATATTGAATTGACTCTTTTTGAGATTAATGCATATTTTTACGTTATATATTAATTTCAAATAGTTATGTCATTAAATTCTTAGACTTGAAATTACTACAACTCTCAACATGATGATTACTATGTTTTGGCATAATCAAATGTTGTCTTTAATCAGACAATTATAAAAATTATGCTTGAACATGACATGAATCATATAATGAGATGTGGGTGATTAAGATGGAAATTATCTCTCTTATCATAAGAGATATATCTCAGGGGCCCTTGATGATTGAAATCGAGAAATGCATGATCGTGCTCAAATGAGTTGATAGAGATCAATATAATTTGTTTAGCCAGTTCAATTGAGTATCGAGAAACTGAAGATATAGTGATATAAGGTTGACATTTTCCCATGTCTTATATTCTATCAAGATATTGTGAGATAAAATGATTATGAAATAAGCTGTATAAGGTTGTCTCAGATCATGAGTTTTTCATTTTAACTTGGATAGGCATAATGTCTTGCTAGAGGTTACTTATGACTTGTATGATCAAATGTGATTTTATCTACTGTCAACATTAACTGAACCTATAGGGTTGCACACTAATAATGAATAAGAATGTACATTTTTATTACTATAAATGATAATTTAAGATAATGAGATTATTTTAAATTATATTACTCCATCTGTCCCCATAAGAGATGTCAATTATTGATTTTTTTTGTCAATTTTTTTAAAATTTCACTAATTATTATTTAAAATTTCTTATTAATAGAAATATGTAAAAAAATATTTTAAAACCCGTCAATGAATTAATTTTCAAATATATATTTTATAAAATTTAATTATTTAAAATATTTAAAATAATCAAGTTCAAAGTTTAAAAATTTTGGCTTTCTAAAAGCCAACAAGGAACAACTTTTATGGGACAGAGATAGTATAAAAGATTATTTATTATTCGAATTTAAATAAGTTAAATTCATATTCTTTTGATAAAATATTTTGTTTATATTATTTCTTTATTTTATTTAGAAATAATATTAAATAAATGGTATAATTAAATAATATTATGATATGGAAATTGAATATGATAAAAAATAGAGGATTAATTTTAACTCTAATTAAGTCCTCTCTCTCTCTCTCTCTCTCTCTCTCTATATATATATATATATATATATATATATATGCGCTTAGGGTAAGATGTTAATCTTCTTCAACCGTCAAAATCCAAAAACCACATAAATATAATTTTTAGAAAAATTGAACTAGCATTCTATTAATCGTTATTGATTCAATTGTGTGTGGATACTTATAGAAGGTGATCGTCTTTCAGAAATAAAACACTTTAAATATTGAAAGAAAACCAGAGACAACACAAAAGGACTTTAGAACTAGAGATTAAAGTAATCTTACGACTTTATTTTATCGTAGTAAGTATAATATGCATGAGATCCTAGGATTGATCGAGATATTTTTAAAATTTCATTGCGTTATACGCCTCGATTTCCAACATTTACCACATACCATTTGTATCCTACATTAAGCTAATAATCAAAGTCTCACTAAAACATTTTATCGAAGTATGAATATTTACCAAATCAATTTACTTTAATCTAAAATCTTAAAATTTAAATTTTGAACTATATGTGTTAAATTTTAAACCTTAGATCTTAAATTTTAAAACTTAAAACTCTCCCATTAAATCATAAATTCTAAAATTTAAAATCTTAGATTCTAAATTTTAAATAAGAGATAAAATATTAAAATAAATAAATTTGTGTAAAATTTACACAAATTTAATTTACATAATCCGCATATCAAATATGTTATAATTTACTATAACTTTTAGGTGTATTTGTATTTATAACTGCATTTATATTTATAATTATTAGATATATTAATTATATATAATTATACTTGTATCAAGTATATCATTTGAAAATTATTTAAATACATATAAAAAATTTAGACAAAAAAATATGAAAAAGTTCGAACTACAGATTCGCAAAGAAAAATCCCAGAAAAACACATGATCAGACCATATCTCTCCGTACAAAATATTGCCTGAGGGAGTTGTTTTGTTTTTGTTATATAAATTAACTGACAAGCATGCGAATTTAAAACTTTTTAAATATTTATAAAAAAATTATATGTATAATTTTTTATTAAGTTGAAGTGATTATAAAATATTATTTATTTTAAATCTGTCACCGTAAAGAAATTCTCGCAGTGAGGGTTAAGATTATGTGCGTTGGGGGTGCGGGGGCGCAATCCACGCGGTACGGTACATGATTATTTTTTTAAATATATACCAGTGTTTATTTATTATAAAAGGAGATGTAACCAAAACCTATGAGACATTGAATAAAAATTATAGCGCCGCCTAGGGCACCGAGGACGTAAGCACATTGCTGAACCTCGTTAAAATGCTTGTGTTCTTTCCATTTTCTTTACCCGATTATTCAACAATTGGTATCAGATGTCAGGAGCAAAATTCGAAGTTGCAAAATTCGGTGGTCAGGGTAACTTCGGATTATGGCAAACAAAGGTGAAGGATCTGTTGGCGCAGCAAAGGATCCTGAAGGCTTTGCGACCTACAAAGCCAGCGTTGATGGAGGAGGAAGATTGGGAAGAATTGCAGCAGCGAGCAGCAGGAACCATACGATTATGTTTGGCGAACGAGGTCATGTATCACATCATGCATCTGTCGTCTCCAGATGAAATTTGGAAGAAGTTGGAAAGTCAGTTTATGTCCAAATCCTTAACGACTAAACTGTATCTAATGCAGCGGCTTTATGGGCTGAAGATGCAGGACGATCATGATTTGGCGCAACATGTGAATGTCTTCAACAAATCGTTTCTGATTTGGCTCGGCTTGATGTGAAAATTGAGGATGAAGGCAAAGCGATGATTCTGTTGTGTTCGTTGCCTCCCTCTTACTAACACATGGTGACTACTCTTACATATGGGAAAGAGACTATCAAAGTTGAGGAGATTACTGCAACCTTGTTGGCTCACAACCAGCGGAAGCAGAATGTAGGGGAAAGCTCTCAAGCTGATAGCTTATATGTCAAGGGTAATCGAGACCGTGGACGAAAGCAAGAGAAGGCATGGTCTGGGAAGCGAAATTTCAGATCCAAATCTAGGGATAAGAAGACAATTCACTGTTACAAGTGCAAGGAGGTGGGATGTAACATCCCAAACTATGGGTTAGTGATTAAATTGTAAAATTTCATAATTTGGTGATTAAAGTGGAAAAGTTGAAAGGTTCAATGATTTATTTGAAAGTATTTCCTGAAAGTTTTTAGTAATTATGTAACACCCCCAACCCGTACCCGACCCGGATATGAGTCAGAGATACTACATTGACTTTAAAACACAACTCTTAACAAATAATAGCAAAATATTTGAACTTATATTAAGAAAATACGATAATATACATATTGTAATATAAGTTTACCAAAATATTCAGAGCATACACAACTTAACCCTTTAATTACATGCCAACTGCCATTTACATAACAAAATGACCTACTGATTAAGATGCTTCTGATCTGGTGGTTGCAGGAGTAATGCTGTCAAGCTGCTTAACCTGTCTCATCTACTTTCTCGGATCCTACGTGTGAAACACTCACACGCTAAGTCATCGACTTAGTGAGGCAATGTAATGAAAATGTCATAATGATATGAAATGAGATGCAAACATGTACTTAATCAATGTAGTCTACATCATCAATATCCATACCTGTAAGCGTATGACTTTAACATTCATGAATTTGTATTAATAAGTTTATTGGCCCATGATATCATATTGAGAACCTAAGGTATCTGAGTAATGTGAGGTTGTGCAGTATGCTGTCACCACAGCTCGTATAAATGCACCGAAGTGCCGCGTAGAATTGCACCGTAGTGCCATATAATAATGTCCATAAGGACCACATAGAATTCCTTAAGAATCATATACATATGCTAGGGATCACATATGTGTCTCACCAGACTTCACACATGTTCCAAAGAATATATATATATCCCAAAGGACCGCGTAGAATTTTGTCCCGAAGGACCGCGTAGACCCTCTACCCTTGGCATGCCAACTATACCTATAGTTCTCATCTACATAACATGGGCTTTTACATTTCACGTAGTCTATATCGCGTAGACATGTAAATTCTTACCTTTTCACATAGCTCATAACTTTTCTTGCATATTCATGTCATATAATGCATTTTATATGAATTCATGTCATGTCTCATAATACAGAATATGCTCATGTGCCAAGATATAAAATCTAGACTTATCACAAGTCTAGAATAGAGTATATTTCTATAATTATGCTATGCATATGCACTCACTTATATTTCTTTGCCTTTTCCTCGATCGATCCTACTTGTAGATTGTTCCAGAACTCGTGTAGGCTCAGTATCTACATAAACATAATTTTCAAGAGGATTATCAGATGTCTACGTCTTGAAATTAATCTTTAATAGCCTACCAATTTAAGGAATTAATAGTTTAGTCTTTCTTTTTTTTTATATGGGGGAATCGGTTCCCCCCCCTGGGGGTATCGATTCCCCTCTAGCATTCTGGAAATTCATATTCATTGAGGGGGTATCGATTCCCCTTGAATGGGTACCGATTCCCCCAGCCCAGAAATCCTATTTTGAGCTCGAAAATCATCTCCTTTCAGCTCAAATATACATATTTCACTCCCTTTAATACTCTTAGCTTTCATACACTTACTTAAATTAATTATTATCCATTCAATACCTCTAAAACAAAAAAAACTAATCATCCATATAGAATTTAAGAATCTTACTCAAATTCCAACTTGTTCTAATTTCAATTCTATCACCTCATACTTCTTAATTAACTTATTGACAAGTCAAAAATCTTATTCAAACTTCAAAAACTCATCCATATCAAAATTTCATCTAAAAACTCATTTTCCAAATCTATACCTAAAACACTTATCTTGTTGTCCTAATGTCATATAAGCTTTCCTTTAGCTTATATAACATCCAAACTTCAATTTCAATTCTAAAAATCAAAGAAACTACCAAGGTTTAGATTCTTACCTTAAACTTGGTCTTCACGTTTGGAAGAAGAGAAGCGTGAAGAAGATAAGAAAGAAGGAAGAAGAGATGAGAGGATTCTGGAAACATTTGTTTCCTACTCAAGCCCCACGTGGGTTATAATATAACCCCATAAAAAATTTTAATTATTATTTTTCCTTGCAAATGACCATTTTATCCTTAAATTCATTTCATATTTACTAACAATTATTTTTAAACTATATATATTTATTCTACTTTAATCATCCAATTCTGAATTTTTACTATTTAGTCACTAACCCGTTACTTAGGATGTTACAAATCTCTCCCCTTAAGAAAATTCATCCTCGAATTTTCATTGCACGAACAAATGAGGGTATTGATGTCGCATATTTTCTTCACGCTCCCACGTTGCTTCTTCTACTTTGTGATTTCTCCACAACACTTTGACCAAAGGAATAGTCTTGTTCCTCAATTGCTTAACCTCATGAGATAAAATTTGAATCGGTTCTTCCTCATAAGTCATATCCGGTTGTACCTCGATCTCTTCTGGATTTACGATATGGGAGGGATCCGATCGATATCTTCGAAGCATTGAGACATGAAATACATTGTGAATCTTTTCCATTTCTGGTGGTAAAGTCAATTGGTATGCTACGGGTCCCACATTTTTTACAATCTCATATGGTCCAATAAACCGGGGACTTAACTTTCCTTTCAGACCAAACCTCAACACATTCTTCCATGGAGATACCTTTAAAAACACTTTATCCCCAACTTCAAATTCAATCTCCTTTCTTTTAAGATCAGAATATGACTTTTGCTGATCAGAGGCCACTTTGAGGTTATGCTGAATTTCTCAAACTTTCTGTTCTACATCTTGAATTAAATCCAGACCAAGAACACTTCGGTCTTTGAGTTCATACCAATTTAATGGAGTACGACATTTTCTTCCATATAATGCTTCATATGGGGCCATCTTTATACTAGACTGATAACTATTATTGTAAACGAACTCTGCCAGCGGTAAATACTTTTCCCATGATCCTTTAAATTCCATTACGCATGCTCTCAACATATCTTCCAATATCTGAATAGTTCTCTCTGATTGCCCATCAGTCTGAGGATGAAAAACCGTACTAAAGTTTAAACGAGTCCCCAACGCTCCATGCAAAGATTTCCAGAATCTAGAAGTGAATCGAGGGTCTCGATCAGAGACTATGGAAACAGGTACTCCATGCAATCTAATAACTTCTCTAATATACAGCTCTGCATACTTTTCCATAGAGAAATCCGTTCTAACCGGAAGGAAATGCGCTGACTTAGTTAATCGATCAACAATTACCCAGATTGATTCTCTTTTGTTCGGAGTCAAGGGTAACCCCGAAACAAAATCCATCGTAACATTTTCCCATTTCCATTGAGGAATGAAAAGCGGTTGCAACAATCCTGATGGAACTTGATGCTCGGCTTTGACTTGTTGACATATCAAACACTTAGACACAAATTCGGTGATGCTTCGTTTCATCCTGGACCACCAAAATCGATCCCTCAAATCCATATACATCTTGGTTCCACCCGGGTGCATCGTTAACGGACTGCAATGAGCCTCTGATAAAATTTCTTCCTTTAAGTCGTCATTGTCGGGTATTACAATTCTTCCTTTACAATATAGATTTCCATCTGACTTAATCTCAAAGTCTTTAATCTCTTTGTTCTTTACTTGTTCAATTCTTTTCAAACACATTTCATCTTTACTTTGCAATTCTCCTATTCGTTCCAACCATGCTGGTTTAAGGGTTAATTCTGCATAAAGACCACCATCTCCCGTTAAAGATAATCTTGCATCCATTGCTCGTAAAGCTGCAAACGTCTTTCTACTCAAAGCATCTGCTACCACATTAGCCTTTCCGGGATGATAGTCAATTATCACATCATAATCCTTTAAGAACTCTACCCATCTATGTTGCCTCAAATTCAATTCTTTTTGAGTCATCAGATACTTCAGGCTCTTATGATCCGTATATAAGTAACAACGCTCCCCATAAAGATAATGACGCCAAATCCTGAGAGCGAATACTACAGCAGCCATTTCTAAATCATGAGTGGGGCAATTCCTTTCATGTGGTTTCAACTGTCTCGATGCATACACTACCACATTTCCTTCTTGCATTAATACACACCCCAACCCGTTATGGGATGCGTCACTGTATACTACAAAATTCTTGCCAGATTCTAGTTGAACCAATATCGGAGTTTCCGTCAGAATTCTCTTTAAAGCTTCGAAACTTTCTTGACATTCCGAAGTCCAAACAAATGGTACGTTCTTTCTCATTAACTTTGTTAGAGGCAACACAATCATCGAAAAATTCTTAACGAATCTTCGATAGTAACCGGCAAGTCCAAGAAAACTCCGAACTTCAGACACATTCTTAGGAATTTCCCAATCCATTATAGCTTTAACCTTCTGAGGGTCTACTCTAATCCCAACTGCCGAGATCACATGCCCCAAGAAAATTACTCCCTTTAGCCAAAATTCACATTTGGACAATTTCGCATAGAGATTTTTATCCCTGAGAATTTACAAAACTAGCCTCAGATGTGTGCTGTGCTCTTCAATGGACTTCGAGTAAACCAGTATATCATCAATAAAGACAACAACAAACTCGTCCAGATAGAGCTGAAAAATCATGTTCATGAGATCCATGAAAGCAGCAGGTGCATTCGTTACTCCGAATGGCATTACGATGAATTCATAATGACCATATCTCGTTCTGAAAGCCGTTTTCGGAATATCTTTCTCCTGGATCTTCAATTGATGATAACTCGAACGTAGATCGATCTTCGAAAATACCGAAGCTCCTTTTAGTTGATCAAACAAGTCATCAATGCGCGGAAGGGGATACTTGTTCTTGATGGTCACCTTATTGAGTTGTCGATAATCAATGCAAAGACGCATTGATCCATCATTCTTTTTAACAAATAACACCGGAGCTCCCCAAGGCGATACACTTGGTCGGATAAATCCCTTCTCTAGCAACTCTTGTAATTGATTCTTTAACTCTTGCAATTCTTTTGGAACCATTCGATAAGGTGCCATTGCAAACGGAGCTGTTCCCGGCATTATTTCAATTTGAAATTCTACCTCTCTATCCGGAGGTAATCCTGGTAATTCAGTAGGAAAAACATCAGGGAACTCTCAAACTATTGGAATTTCCTCTAACCTTTTCTCTTGAGATCTTGAATCAATCACATTTGCAAGAAAACCCTGACATCCTTGTAGCAATAATTTCTTGGCAGACATCACTGATATTACATTTGCTAAAGGATTACACATTTCACTGATCACATTAACTTCTATTCCTTCTGGACTCTTTAGGGTTACCTTTTTCAATCTACAGTCGACATTCCCATAATAATGAAACAACCAATCCATTCCCAGAATCACTTCAAACTCGTCAAAGGGTAATTCCATCAGATTAGCAGGGAATTCAATTCCCTGAACCTTTATGGGACACCCCTTACAGAATTTGTCCACCTGAGTACTATGCCCTAACGGATTAGTTACTATCATCACATTACTCGTAGCTTCTATAGGAATCCTCAACTCCTTTACTAACTTACTTGTAATATAAGAATAATTAGAACCCGGATCTATCAGCACCAATACTAATTTATCATACAACTGAAAAGTACCTGCTATAATATCAGGGTCATCACGGTCTTCACTTGTCTTTAGATTGTATACCCGAGCAGTGGATCGAACTTCAGGTTGAGCAGAGAATTCATACGGGTTCCTTTCTCTGCCTCTTCCTCGTCCTCTTTGTGAGGAAGAACCAACTCTTCCAGATGGTGCAGGCTCACCAACAATCAATGGACAATCCCGGCTAAAATGTCCGGCATCTCCGCATCGAAAACAAGTCCCAGCAGCCATCCGACAAGCCCCATAATAGTTTTTCCCACAGTGCTGACACTGTCTCCCTTAACTCGGAGTAGATCTCCCAGCACCAGATTTCACTGACTGCGTCTGTCTAGGTCTTGCCTGACTTGCTCCCCTAGCAGATGATGCAACTGATTCTGATCTAGCTTGTGATCGAAATCCCGAGTCTCTTCCCCTTTTTGATGGTACTGAGCTAGAAGAAGTAGTCGTCCTCTTTGATGTCTGAACTCTTGAGTCCCCAAATCTTTCATTCTGAGCCCTTTCAAGAGCTTTTGCACGATTGATCACCTCCTGGAACGAGGACAAGTTTAATACTATCAACATTTCTTTAAGTCTAGGGCGCAAGCCCTCCACGAACCATTCGCAAGCATCTTTTTCAGTAGGCACAAGCTCAGCTGCAAATCTGCTCAGCTTATTAAACTCACATTCGTACTCATATACAGAGCGGCTCATCTGCTTCAAATTCATAAACTCCTGCTTCATTTCTCGGATAAACTGATCTCCAATATACTTGTTTTTAAATTCTTCTAAAAACAAAGACCAAGTCAACTGGTCGGTTGACATCCTCATGGTGACGTTCGTCCACCATATCCTCGCCTGACCCCTCAATAAAGATACAGCTCCATCTAATTTCTCCACTTCGGAACAGTGGAGACCATCTAACATGATTTTCAAATCATTCAACCAAAGATCTGCTGACACTGGACCTTCCTCAGCTTCTCCCTTAAATTCGGGAGCTCCTAAACCTCTCAACTCTTTTGCTACATTTATTCTTTGAGTTAGTGGAGCAGAAGGTTGAAGACGCGTCAAAATAGCGTCTAACGTTCTGAAGAACATATCTTGATCTTGCACAGGCACTCCTTGAGATGCCTGTTCTTCACCTTGCCTGGCCAGGGCAGGTGAATTACTGCTTTCAGCATGCCTATCTTCTCCCGCTTCACTTCGGGAGCTATTATGTCCGGACATCTAATAAGAATAAACACATTGTTCTATTAGCAAAACATCATACTCATACTATACCAGATCAGAAGTTCTCACTATTTGTTGGCATATATTCCATTTAAAGACTCTATAGACTCTGGTTCATGCCTAGAATCGGCTAAACCATAGCTCTGATACCATTAAATGTAACACCCCCAACCCGTACCCGACCCGGATATGAGTCAGAGATACTACATTGACTTTAAAACACAACTCTTAACAAATAATAGCAAAATATTTGAACTTATATTAAGAAAATACGATAATATACATATTGTAATATAAGTTTACCAAAATATTCAGAGCATACACAACTTAACCCTTTAATTACATGCCAACTGCCATTTACATAACAAAATGACCTACTGATTAAGTTGCTTCTGATCTGGTGGTTGCAGGAGTAATGCTGTCAAGCTGCTTAACATGTCTCGTCTACTTTCTCGGATCCTACGTGTGAAACACTCACACGTTAAGTCATCGACTTAGTGAGGCAATGTAATGAAAATGTCATAATGATATGAAATGAGATGCAAACATGTACTTAATCAATGTAGTCTACATCATCAATATCCATACCTGTAAGCGTATGACTTTAACATTCATGAATTTGTATTAATAAGTTTATTGGCCCATGATATCACATTGAGAACCTAAGGTATCTGAGTAATGTGAGGTTGTGCACTATGCTGTCACCACAGCTCGTATAAATGCATCGAAGTGCCGCGTAGAATTGCACCGTAGTGCCATATAATAATACCCATAAGGACCACATAGAATTCCTTAAGAATCATATACATATGCTAGGGATCACATATGTGTCTCACCAGACTTCACACATGTTCCAAAGAATATATATATATCCCGAAGGACCGCGTAGAATTTTTTCCCGAAGGACCGCGTAGACCCTCTACCCTTGGCATGCCAACTATACCTATAGTTCTCATCTACATAACATGGGCTTTTACATTTCACGTAGTCTATATCGCGTAGACATGTAAATTCTTACCTTTTCACATAGCTCATAACTTTTCTTGCATATTCATGTCATATAATGCATTTTATATGAATTCATGTCATGTCTCATAATACAGAATATGCTCATGTGCCAAGATATAAAATCTAGACTTATCACAAGTCTAGAATAGAGTATATTTCTATAATTATGCTATGCATATGCACTCACTTATATTTCTTTGTCTTTTCCTCGATCGATCCTACTTGTAGATTGTTCCAGAACTCGTGTAGGCTCAGTATCTACATAAACATAATTTTCAAGAGGATTATCAGATGTCTATGTCTTGAAATTAATCTTTAATAGCCTACCAATTTAAGGAATTAATAGTTTAGTCTTTCTTTTTTTTATATGGGGGAATCGGTTCCCCCCCTTGGGGGTATCGATTCCCCTCTAGCATTCTGGAAAATCATATTCGTTGAGGGGGTATCGATTCCCCTTGAATGGGTACCGATTCCCCCAGCCCATAAATCCTATTTTGAGCTCGAAAATCATCTCCTTTTAGCTCAAATATACATATTTCACTCCCTTTAATACTCTTAGCTTTCATACACTTACTTAAACTAATTATTATCCATTCAATACCTCTAAAACAAAAAAAACTAATCATCCATATAGAATTTAAGAATCTTACTCAAATTCCAACTTGTTCTAATTTCAATTCTATCACCTCATACTTCTTAATTAACTTATTGACAAGTCAAAAATCTTATTCAAACTTCAAAAACTCATCCATATCAAAATTTCATCTAAAAACTCATTTTCCAAATCTATACCTAAAACACTTATCTTGTTGTCCTAATGTCATATAAGCTTTCCTTTAGCTTATATAACATCCAAACTTCAATTTCCAATCTAAAAATCAAAGAAACTACCAAGGTTTAGATTCTTACCTTAAACTTGGTCTTCACGTTTGGAAGAAGAGAAGAGTGAAGAAGATAAGAAAGAAGGAAGAAGATATGAGAGGATTCTGGAAACATTTGTTTCCTACTCAAGCCCCACGTGGGTTATAATATAACCCCATAAAAATATTTAATTATTATTTTTCCTTGCAAATGACCATTTTATCCTTAAATTCATTTCATATTTACTAACAATTATTTTTAAACTATATATATTTATTCTACTTTAATCATCCAATTCTGAATTTTTACTATTTAGTCACTAACACGTTACTTAGGATGTTACAAATTATCAAATGAATTAAAGGGAAAAATAGTCATTTGGCAAGAAAGATATATTTTTTTCTATTTATATCAATGATTCACGTGGGTAGAGTAAGATGAAAACATTTCTTCTTCTTCTTCTTTCATCTTCTTTCTCTCGTGAAGGCTTCAAGGCAAAGGTGAATTTTATATTTTGTTGATTATTTGTTGAATTAAAGGTTGGGTTTTGATCATTAGATGATAACTAAGCTTAAGGAAAACTTAAGTTATCTTAAAATCAAAAGATAAAGGAGTTAGAGAAGATTAAAGATTTGGAGATTTTGAATGAAATCTTGAAATGGAGTTGATAAGTTGAATTTGAAGTTAAATTCGACTTGTCATCAGCTTAATTAAGAGATATGAAGTGATAGAATTGAAATTAGAATATGTTGAAAATTTGGTATGATTATTGATTTCTATATGGAGAATAGAATTTTGAGGTTTAAGATGAAATAAATGGATATAAATTAGTTTAAGTATGTATATTTGAGTTAAGAATAGAAAAGGGAATGAAAAATGAAGAATTTAAGTTGATATAGTGAATTTTCGTGCATGAACAATGATTTTCTGGGTTTGAACGAAAATTCCAGATTGTGCAGGGGGTACAGATTCCCCCCTGGGGGGTATCGATTCCGCCCTAAAGAAAAAATATGGAATTTTGGGCTTAAGTTATTAACATCAAATGTAATGTTTAGGCTTCTGATAATTGTTTTGAAATGTTATATTTATGTAGATATTGAGCCTAAACAAGTTCCGGAATAATCAAAGGATTAGGATCGAATCAAAGCAAGGCTAAGGTGAGTGTAATTTAATTGTACTTGTGCTATCGAAAAACATTGGCTTGCGATGAGCCAGTGTCGGAGTTCTATGGTAAGAAGTGATTCCTAAAAATGTTATATGATTAATATGATTCTTATGAGTGCATTTTAGTTTATAGGATTATAAGGAATTGGACTTGTGATAAGTCTATTTCCAATAGTTATAGTGTATGGAGTATTGATTATAAGGATATAGAGAATGAAATGAATAACATGAAAATATATGTATGCTTGATTATATGAGTGGATATGTTCTTGTAAATGCTATGTGGATTATGTAAATAAATATAAAGGTGAATGATATAATAAGAAGCTATGTGATAAGAAGATACGGGTTTATATGATATAAAAGTGTATATGTGAAATAACATATGATAGATGATAAAACCGTGAGCCTATTTGAATATATGATATGAATGTGATATATGAGAACAAGATATAACAATGATTTACATGTTATATGAACACAAGAAAAGTGTTGTAAGCTAAGTGAAATATGATTATGAAATCATATGAAAAGTGAAATGTACATGTGAATATGTGAAATGATATAAATGATAATGCCCATGTTATGTGATATGAGAGCTAGTGGAATAGTTGGCATGCCAAGATTCAAGGGATATACAGTGGTCATTCGAGACATAGTGGTCCTTCGGGACATATACAGTGGTCCTTCGGGACATAGTGGTCTTTTGGGACAAATATTCAATGCCTCTAGTGGGAATTTATACAATCTGTGGTGACAACATTAGTGTACAACCTCAATGTACTCACATACCTTCAGTTCTTAACAGTGTACGTGGGCTAATAAAGAAATTAAATAAATATACTGAATGTGATATGTATATGTGATTTGTTACATGGAATAAATTACAGGATTCATGTATTGGTTATATGAAAGGATATATGTTTTAGTTATATGAATTGTATTACGTGAATTATGTGATGTTAAGTGTATTTCTTTATGAAATGATATGTGATGGGTATTATGATGATATGAACAAAAAGTATTAATGATAATAATAGGATAATGATAAGGAAGAAGATAATCATATATGTACATGTGTGGATTTGATATATGAATAGAAATATGATGGTATATGTGCATGTATGCCTTTTGTTTATATGAAATGGTATATAGTTATATTATATGTTTTATATGCTTCACTAAGTCATCGACTTAGCGTGTGATTGTTTCACACGTAGGTTTTGAAAGCAAAAATATAAGTAAAGATGAACAAGACATGTCAGTTCTCCTTACCGAAGATCAGATCAGAAATATAGTTGAATTACATGTATTTGGTTATATAGAATTTAGTTGGCATGTAATATAAAAGATTTGAATCCGATATGTTTTAATCGGTTTTGTAAAATTATATGATTGAATTTTATAATGTTTGGAATGTGTATATGTAAATGGAAATTTTATACGGATGAAACCTCAGATTTTTATAAATTTATACGCATTTTACGGAAGTACTGTAGCAGTAATGTAGAAGGGTGTCGATTCTTTGTAGCAGGGGAATCGGTTCCCCTCTTTGAATCTGGAAAATTTTAACATTCGGGTACTGTAGCAGGTAATGTTCATCATTGTTCATTAATGTTCATATGATATTGTTCATACCATATTTTACTGTTCATAAATACGTTTTTGACTTATACAAAACATAATTTAATAGAATATTGTGGTATTTTCTTAAAATGAGTTCAAATGTTTTGATATTTTTATAAGAATATCGTTTTTAAAAGTCAATGTGACATCTCGGACTCGTATTCGGGTCGGGTACGGGTTGGGGTGTTACATGGGACATATGAAGCGAGACTGTCCGAAGTTGAAAAAGAAGACTGATGAAAAGTGTGATGACTCATCCAAGTCTGTGAATGTGGTCGAGGATGACAATTCTGATTGCATTGAGGGTGATATGCTCTCTATTTCGACGACTCAACTGACGGATGCATGGATTATTGATTCTAGATGTTCTTATCACATCACGCCAAATAGGGAATGGTTTTCGACATACAGGTCAGTTAATTCTAGTTCTGTTTATTTGGGTGATAAACGATGTTGCAATATTGTTGGTATTGGTTATGTCAAAATTAAGATGTATGATGGTTCTGTTCGGATGTTGTGTGGTGTTCGGCATATCCCAGATTTGAAGAAGAATTTGATTTCTTTGGGCACTTTGCACAAGAATGATTTTATCCCTTAGGCTAATGAGGATAGGGAAACCATTCAGATTGTTAAATGAGCTTTGACTGTGATAAAAGGAAAGATGATTATAGGAAATATTTACAGATTGTTAGGGAGTATCGTTGTAGGTGGAGTTCATTATGTTGAGTCTTGTGATGATACTACCAAACTATGGCATATGCGTCTTACTCATCTTAGTGAACGTGGTATGGTTGAATTACATAAAAGAAATCTGTTGCAAGGTGTTAAAAGCTGTAAGCTCAATTTTTTGCAAGTATTGTATTATTAGTAAACAGACTAAAGTTCGTTTCAAGACTAAGAAGCACACAACTGAATGGATTCTTGATTATGTGCATTCTGATGTATGGGGGCCTTCCACGACATCATCTTTGGGTAGATCTAGGTATTATGTTACTTTTATTGACGATTTTTCACGAAAAGTTTGGGTGTATTTTTTAAAACAGAAGTCTGAAGTTTTTGAGAAGTTCAAGTTGTGGAAAACTGAGGTAGAAAACCAAACATGATGAAAAATCAAGTGTTTGCGGTCTAACAATGGTATATAGTACACAGATTCACAGTTTCTAAACTTCTGTAAGGAGCATGGAATTAAGAGACATTTTACAATGCACAAGACACCACAATAGAATGGTGTTCTGGAACAGATAAACAGGTCGTTGAATGTGTAGACACCCATTTTCTTAAAATATAAAACTAGCAAGAGTTCATCTCCTAAGAGGATTCTTCCACCACCATATCTTTTAAAGCAACAATCACACCAACAAACGTGCAACAACCGAGCAAGGAGTCTAGTTGCATTAGGATTCTATTGTTAATAGGATTCTAAAAATAGTTAGTTTTTTCACTATAAATACATGTAATCCTCCCCATTTGTAAGACGATTTACATACAAGATATAGAGGAAAGCACGAAAAAATAAAAAGGCAAAGCTATTGTAAACGATTCGAAAAGGAAATAAAAAGGTAGCATCTTTTTTTACATTGATTCATTCATTTCTCGCATGTGCATGTTATTTTTCTTGAGATTTGGTTTGAATAACCCAAAGCGTGGGTTGCGGCGATGACCAAAAAGGGGTGGGGTTTCGAAGTTTCGAACCTAGATCTACTCCCGAGGCATGTTCATTTTTTAAAGTATTTAATATTCCCCCTAAGTCAATCTTAATCTTTAATTTACCTTGAAATTTACCCTTTAATTTTACTTTTATATTAATTTTGACCCCTATATATATATTTTTTAATTATATTTTTTATTTATTTAAAATATTCCTTTTTTTATATTATATTATTTTTATTATATGTATCTTATATAATTATATATATATATATATGTATAGATGTATTAATTTTTCTCCATTTACTATGTATATATTTTTTCTTAATATTATATTTTATACGTTTTTATATATATTTTCTTAATATTCTATTTTTGTTTTTTTTATTTATATATATTATATTTTTCCTTTATTTTATTTTTTCTATTATTTTTTTCTTAATATCATGTATATCTTTATTTTTTATTTGTTTTACTTAGTATTATATATTTATTATTTTTACTTGTTTTAGTAAATACTACTTTATATGTACACATTATTTTTATTCCTTTTTAATTTCTTGTACCTTTTTTTTACTCCATTAATTTTTTCCCTTTATTTGTGTCTTTGTTTTTTAACATTTTATTCATTTCGTTTATTTTTTTTTACGTGTTTTGTTGTTTTCCATTTTTTCTTGTTTTATTTATTATTCTCACGCTTGCACACTTGCTATCCTAATTCGATTTTATACTCCGCTACGAGTCAAACGTTTTTATCTTTTAAGGGTATTCAAATCAATCAATTGTAAGTAATTTGAATCGGGTCTGTTAAATTTTAATTTTAATTTTGAATTTTCGCAACTAAGACAACCGACAAATTAATTGGTACCGAAAGGGCGGTTCAAGGGTGATAAACCTTCCTTGACCGTAACCGACTCCTGAACCCGACACATTTCTGGTAAAAACGCAGATCAGGTTAGATGGTGTCCGACCCACCTAAATTCGTTTTAAAATGGTCAGTGGCGACTCCAATCCATATTTTTCAAGTCGAAGCCCAATTACGGGGCCCAACCGAAAGACGGTTACGACAGCTTGGCGACTTCGCTGGGGAAAGGTAAGTGAGTCAGGCCGAAATTAATTTTCGGTTGTCTTTTTTTAGCGAAAATTACAAGTTAAAATTTTAATTTATTTATTCGATTCCAATTATTTATCTTTGATTATTTTTTTCAAATAAATAGTTGTACTAACGTTTTTTCAATGATTTTAGATTTTCAAAGTTTTTCATCTAAGGTTCTATACCCGAGCTCCGAACCCTATTTAAGTGGGGGTGAAAGTGACACCTTCGTGAGAATTTATTCTCTGTGCGAGCCTAGCAAGTAACCTTCGGGATTCATATACCTTGTCTTCGTGTGAATTTATTCACCGTGCGGACATAAGAGAATGTTTCCTCTCGAGTTTAACTTAGTCCGCACGAGCTTGTAATAGGCTTAGGACTGAGGGTCTGGCAAGCCCAAGGGGGCACCAGCAAGGAGAACTCGGGTACCTTTTTTAGAACCTAAACCGGGAGGCTATGGAGAATTAGAGCCCACCCCAAAACCTCATTCCAAACCCTAGGTTGTTTTGTTTCATGCTTTACTTTCTGTTCAAAGCATGCGAACTAGACAAATATGCGGTTAGGATTTGTATGGAATTAGTATACGGGATAGAGATAATGTCAGGGTAGGAATTAAAGCATGTGGGGTAGGATTTTTCAATTTACCTCACTAACTTTATTTTACTTTTGTTCTCTTTTATTTTGTTTTCATCATTTGCATCATTTAAAAGAGGTGTTGATCCACAAAAAACGTGTTTATTAAAACATGAATGATCTGAATTAATGGACAAAGGGGTTGTAATACAAGAGATGAAAAACGCAGAGGTCCGGCTATGGTCAGAAAAGACTCAGAAAGAAAATGAGGATAATCTGGAAGACAACTATGTGTCACATTCGATCAAGAAGACATGGTGCCCACAATCAAATAGATCAAAAGTCAACTTTTCAAAAATGGGTTGACAAAGGTGGCAGGGGCAAGATGAGAAAAAGGTTACTGACCTCGAGAGTCCTTTCAAAGATAACAAGAACAAGATGACAAAACGATAGCTGAATTGGAAGCCATTGTCGACAAATTCAATGAACTTCAGATAATCCCTTTGATGGAGGATTTCAATGATGTTTCCGTTATAGAACAAGTTCAGCAAAGGATGAAAGACAGAGATGCAGTCATTCGATACTTCTGGGAACAAGTACAAAAAACAGCTCGTCACTTGCACGATTTAGCCAGAGAAGCCGGAGCGGTTCGACAGGGTATTCGACCGGTGACAGAAGAAGGCAGAAGACTAGTCAACTTGTTTCAGGGTCTAGAGGATTTAGTCTGGATATACATTTAAATATGTTTATTGTCTCTTAAAAGATAAAACACTTTTGACACCACATGGAAGCAAGATTGTAACATCAAAAGAAAAAAAAACTGAAATCACAACGAATGAGCCCGATCAGCTGGTTGTACGACTAAGCTTGCCAGGATGATCTGAGAAAAGAGTCCACATATCCTAAGGGCTACGATGTTGAAGTTGTTTGCAGTTGTCACATAGGATGCTCCATACATTCCTCTGAGAACTATAAGGCGCTGAAGCGCGAGATCCAAAACCTGATGGATTCAAGGGCATGGACAGCCGAAGAAGGGGACATTGCATATATCATTTGCACTTAGAGGATTGTTTTGTTTGAACACATATTTGATCTTTCATGTTTGCTTAATCTTTTAAACGATTGAATTTATGCTACTTTCTAAGGTAGAGCAATTGAACAAATTTTAATCTTTAGTTCTTCGAATATTAAATGAATTAAGGATTCTTTTAATTCTTTAAGAATTATAGATTTTTAACATATGGCAAGATTAGACCTTTCTTATCTTGTCTCAAACCCCAAAATAAAATACCTTGATTCTTTACCCAAAATAAATCATGGTCATTATCAAAAAGACCAAATTTTAACATTACCTCCCTTTGAAACTTTTGAACATTGCATTTATCTTTTGATACACCCATACCTTTCTTTGAGTCAAATAAAGTCACACCATTGTCTTTTTAGACTCAAAATTGACATTTTTATGCCATTAAAACCCAAGGCATTGAGTTGTTCATTTGAACATGAGCCTTCTTCTAAGACACAACTTGGGGCATCTCGCAGGGAGCATGAACATTGAGACATGTTGGGGGCAAGAAGCAGAAAGAAGAATTCACTCAAAATAATTCTACAATGCATTAATTGCACTGTTTTCATGTGAATAAAAATAATCCTGAAAATCTATCCCCCTGGGGATACCTCTTCTGTGAGGACTTCCATGTATGAAATGATGAACGGCTTTCTTTCTTTACCCCTTCGTAATAGGAGAAAATATATATCCCTTGTGTCCCCTTTTGAGACTATAGTATTTTTCTTCTGATTCAACCCTAACCAAGGATCACCCTCCACACTGGGGGTCAAGGTGGAGAAAATCTGCTCGCATGAGTGAAGACATTGATTCATATGAGGTACCGAAAGGTGAACCAAATTCCAAGTGCAAAAATTCAATCAGAACAAAAAGAAAAAAGAAAAAAAAGCAAAGAGAAAATAAAAAAGAAAAATTGAAGAAAAAAGAAGACAAGATGCATATACAAAGATTCTCTCGATTCAAACGACGCATCAAGATTTAAACTATGAGATTGATCAAGCACAATCATTTTCGAATCACTGAACCACTTCACTCGAAGATCATAGAGCATCAAATGAGATTGATCAAGCACAATCATTTCTGAATTACTGCATCACTCTACTTGAAGATCATGGAACATCAAGAGAGAGACACATACGAGCAGATTCAAATTGAGCAAGATATGATCGAAGACATCAGAATGAATTGATCCTTGGTTCAATCACCCTTAAACACTTGTTTGGGCCTTTTATCCCTTTCTTTTATAACCATGAACCATGACCTACGTTACGTGCCTTAAAATTCCCTTCTAATCATACATGGATTTCTGAACAGAAGAGACTATCTTCAGATTTCATACCGCCTATCAGGATTAATCTTGATTTGCAAAAAACAATGTAATTAATGTATGATAGAGAAAAATAGCAAAGGGGGGGTTCAAGACGTAAATTACGAATGACGTCTTGAAACCAGAGGAGGATTCGAGTTGAAAACCTGAAAAGGCAGCTCGAATACAAAAATTGGGCAGCTGAGGCGGTCGCACGAATTCCTTGATAAGGCATCGCACAATCCGAGCTTGACCATGAAAGCTGGGAATCAGAGAAAACTTCTAATAGAGGAGCATGCAAGATACCCCATCAAACCTTTGAGTATCAAATAAACAAAAATGTCAAACCTTTGACCAAATACAATAACCTGAGATATTGTTTCCTTACTTAACCATTTCCCAAAAATATATTTAATCTTGGCACGTGTCAAACAACTATAATTTATTGAAGGATTAACAATGTAATTAATTCTTTGATATCCAATGAACTCTAGTTTTATGATTTGTCTCAATTGCAAAACCGTGAAAGGGGCAATATTTTCAAAACTTTTGGTTAAACATTTTTTGAAACTTTTTTTTTGATATTTTCAGAATTTTGAAAATAAAAAAAGAAAAGCATTTTTTTTCAAAACAAGACAATCTCTCTAGAGTGGATCTTGGTGTGGCTCTCAAACAAAAAATTCATGCTGAAGCAAGAAATCAGGAACAATGAGGGCATCTTTGAAGATTCAACATCAAATGTTGGGGCAATTTTTTTAGATTTAACATCAAATGTTGGGGCTTTTTTTGAGATTTAACATCGAATATTGGGACATCTTTGGGAATTCAACATCCTGATGCAAATTATCAGACCTTTTGAAGGCATTTCCTCCATATGCAGGAACAAGTACACAAAGCACGAGAGTCCATCCAGGGGATAAAACAGAACTAATTCATGTTACATGTATCTTAGACATACTTAAGAGCATCGCATTTATCATTTTTTATATAAATAAGTTTTTGCAGCTTTTAGAGTCAAGTTTCAATTTCAAGATGAATGATGCTCGATTCAAAAGCACATGGTGGTTGCTCTACCTCACAGCGAAGGGGTGACTGTCTGACAACAAAACAACTTTCCGGTTTCAGCCAGAGTCAATTTCAACTTCACGACGAAGGATATTGAACTCAAAGCGACACAATTCGCTCGAGAGTAGATTTCAACTTCACGACGAAATATATCTAGCTCGAAGCCAAACTTCACAATAAAGGGGTCATCCACGGTTTTGACTTCACGGCGAAGGGAATCGTGTCCACCCGCAACATACAATACTTGGATTTCAACTTCACAACGAAGGATATCCAAGTCAAGGCTCAACTTCACGACGAAAGGGTCACCTGCGATTTCAACTCCACGACGGAGGATATCGTGCCACTCGAGACAACACAAGTTCAACTCCACAACGAAGGGACGGCTGGTTGTCAACAAACAATTTCCTAATTTCAGAGCCAATTTCAACTTCACAGTGAATGATATTGGACTCGAGACAACACAAGTTCAACTTCACAACGAAGGGACGGCTGGTTGTCAACAAACAATTTCCCAATTTCGGAGACAATTTCAACTTCACAGCGAAGGATATTGGACTCGAGACAGCACAAGCTCAACTTCACAGCGAAGGGGCGGCTGGCTGTAAACAACCAATTTCTTAATTCCAGAGCCAATTTTAACTTCACGGCGGAGGATATTGGACTCGGAACAATACAACTTACTTGGATTTCAACTTCACGACGAAGGATATCCAATTCCAAGGATCAACTTCACAACGAAGGGGTCATCCACGGTTTCAGCTTCACAACAAAGGGAATCGTGCTCACCATTGTCTCTCTTGAGATAGTATCCAAGTTTCCCTTGAAATAAAATATTTGAATCTGTTTTCATTGAAACTAATTTCGTCTCCCTTGAGACATTTTTCTTTTGGAACTAAATTTTGTCTCCCTAGAGATAGTTTCTCTTGAAACATAAACATTGAAAACATTTCCCTTGAAATGAATTTTATCTCGATTGAGATAGTTTCCCTTGAAACAAAATTTTGTCTCCCTTGAGACAGTTTCTCTTGAAACATAAACATTGAAAACATTTCCCTTGAAATGAATTTTGTCTCTCTTGAGATAGTTTCCCTTAAAACAAAATTTTTCCTCCCTTAAGACAGTTTCTCTTGAAACATAAACATTGAAAACATTTCCCTTGAAATAAATTTCGTCTCTCTTGAGACAATTTCCCTTGAAACAAATTTTGTCTCTCTTAAGACAATTTCCCTTGAAACAAAATATTTGAATATGTTTTTTTGGAAAAAAAATTCGTCTCCCTTGAGACAGTTTCTTTTGGAACTAAGTTTTGTCTCTCTTGAGACAGTTTCTCTTAAAACAAATTTCGTCTCTCTTGAGACAGTTTCTCTTGAAACAAATTTCGTCTCTCTTGAGATAGTTTCCCTTGAAACAAAATCTTTGAATTTATTTCTCCTAAAACAAATTTTGTCTCCCTTGAGATAGTTTCTCTTGAAACACAAAATCTTCAAATTTATTTCCCTTAAAACAAAATTTTGTTTCCCTTGAGACCGTTTTTCATGAAACAACAGATATCTTTGAGATCGTTTCCCTTGAAACGAATTCTATCTCTTTCAAGACAACTTCTCTTGAAGCATCATCTGAACCGTTACACTCAGCTCAGACACATACTTGAGATGGTCGAGAAGCATTTCTCAAATCAAAAATAGAATGTACACATCAGATTTGAATATTTGAAGAATTCAAGATCAGGGATCAGAACTTGAAGATTCAAGAATCAATATTCCAGACAGGCAATCGGAGATCGAGATTTCTCTCTAGAGCCTAAAGATAACATATGTTGCATATGCATTTTAGGCACACCTAAGAGCATTGCATCCACAGCATCACATATATGCATAACTTTTTCAGGTTTTAGCTAGAGTCAATTTCAACTTCGCGACGAAGGATATTGAACTCAAAGCGACACAATTTGCTCGAGAGTAGATTTCAACGTCACGACGGAGAATATCTAACTCGAAGCCAAACTTCATAATAAAGGGGTCATCCACGGTTTCAACTTCACGGCGAAGGGAATCGTGTCCACCCGCAACATACAATACTTGGATTTTAACTTCACGATGAAGGATATTCAAGTTAAGGCTCAACTTCACGACGAATGGGCCCAACCAAAAGACGGTTACGATAAAATGAAAGAGTTAGATGTTTGTGGTTGAATGTGGGGCTTCCCAAACACTTCTGAGCTGAGGCTGTTAACATGGCGTGTTATCTTATCAATAGATTGCCAAGGGCATCATTGGCTGAGAAAGTTGCAGAAGAGGCATGGACTGGTCATGATGTTACTTTTGATCACTTATGGATTTTTGGTTGTCCTGCTTATGTGCATGTACATGCTGATGAGAGATCCAAACTTGATGCAAAATCGAAGGAGTACATTTTTCTGGGTTATAAGACATGTGTCAAAGGATTCAATTCTGGGATCCAGTTATGAAGAAAATTGTGATCAGTAGAGATGTTGTTATTGATGAACATCTCATGTTGCAGCAGAAGAAAGACACGACAGTGGTGGATTTCGAGCAGTTTCCAGTTGAGAAAATAGAAACTTCTCAACCGACTTCTGGTAGTTCCACTACGGTTGATTTGCAAGATTATAGTCTCGCCAGAGACAGGGTGAAATGGATGAATATAAAGCCTCTGAACAGATTGGGTTTTGAAGCCTTGGTCTCTTTTGCACTTACTGTTAGCAGTGATGATCTGGTTACTTTTCATAATGTTGTTACTAGTCAGGAAAACGATAAGTGGATGGCTGCCATGGTTGAGGAGATGGATTCTTTGAATCACAATCGTACATGAGAGTTAGTTCGCCTTCCTAAGGGTAAGAAGCCTATTGGTTGCAAATGGGTGTATAAGAAAAAACCAACAGTAACAAAAAAAAGAGAATTTCGAGGCTCGTTTGGTAGCAAAGGGTTTTTCACAGCAGAAAGGAGTTGATTATGATGAATTTTTTTTCTCTTTTGGTCAGACACACTTCAATCCGAGTAGTACTTGCTTTGGTGGCTAGTTGGGATTTGCATTTAGAGCAGATAGATGTTAAAACTGCTTTTTTGCATGGTGATTTAGAGGAGTAGATCTACATACAGCAGCCTGAAGGTTTCACTCAACCTGGAAACGAGTATTTAGTTTGCAGATTGAAGAAATATTTGTATGGGTTGAAACAGTCTCCGAGACAATGGTACAAACGGTTTGACTCCTATATGATCAAGATTAGCTACAAGCGATGTGAGTATGATTGTTGTGTCTATGTTAAGAGCCTTGATGATGGTTCTTTTATTTTTTGTTACTGTATGTTGATGATATGTTAATTACTGCAAAGAGTATGGATGATGTTATCGGTTTGAAAACTTTATTGAGTCAAGAATTTTATACGAAAGATTTAGGTGTTGCAAAGGAAATTCTTGGAATAGAAATTTGTAGAGACAGAAACCCAAGGAAACTGTGTCTATCTCAATGGGGTTATGTTGAGAAAATGCTAGAAAGGTTTGCGATAAGCAGCGCAAAACCAGTGAGCACTCCATTAGAGAATCACTTTAAGCTCTCATCAGAACAGTGCCCTAAGACAGATAAGGAAGCTGAAGATATGGCAAAGGTTCCATATTTTTAATGTTGTTGGCTGCTTGATGTATGCAATGGTATGTACTCTTGGTTGAGGGCTTATTTGTTGGAAGTTTACTGTTCAATCTGTTGTGGAATTATCTACAACTGAAGCTGAATACATGGCAGCGACTGAAGCTGCAAAAGAAGCTTTATGGCTTATTGGTTTAGTGAAGTGGGTGTTCAGCAAGGTGGAGTTCAGTTGCTTTGTGACAATCAAACTCTCTCTCTCTCTCTCTCTCTCTCTCTCTCTCTCCACTCTTTGACCCCATACAATCTCGACGATTTGACATAACTTACACATTTTGACTCTAATATTTTTTATATAACACTGATTAACCAATATTTCCTGAAGTAGCACCCTTTCGGTTGAGGTGGCACAAAGGCGCGTCCCTGGGGATGCGCTTTACTGGGGTTTGCTTACTTGGACGTAAGGCGCGTTTCCAGGGATGCGCTTTCCAGCCACGTGTAAAAATCGGGTGCTAATATTATAAATATTTTTAAACTGGTGTCAAATATGTAAAAACATAAACTTTATTTATTTATTTATTGTTGTGAAAAAAACTTTCTAAGTTAAAATATTTAAATATTTTATTGCAAATTATTTTATAACTCGACATATTTTGATTTTTGCATGAAATAACACAATACGTGTAATCTAATATAGGAAAATTTTGAGGATAAGTAATTTAAAATATGAATAATTTTATAAAAGTTTTATAACTAGTATTTTTTTACAAAATGATAATGATGATGATGATGATGAGAAATATTTTATAATTTAAAAAATTATAAATTTCATATTTTTTTGAAAATTTTATTGACTTTTAAAATTAATTGTTTAAAAATATAAAAAATATTAAAATAAATTTTTAATTACAATTGAGGGATCAAATGAATTATTATTCGTTAATTATTAATATTTATTTTATATTTTTTAAAATTAATATTAGAAAGAATATTTTAAATAAAGAGTTGATATTTTTTAGCTTTACATTCTTTTTCATTAGAATTTAATATTTATTTTATATTTTTTAAAATTAATATTAGAAATAACATTTTTAAATAGAGAGGTGATATTTTAATAATTAATGAATAATAATTCATTTGATCCCTCAATTGTAATTAAAAGTTTATTTTAATATTTTTTATATTTTTAAACAATCAATTTTAAAATTAAATACTTTTTTTAAAAATATATGAAATTTATAATTTTTAAATTATAAAATATTTATTATCATCATAACCATCATCATCCTTTTATAAAAAAATATTATTTATAAAACTTTTATAAAATTATTCATATTTTAAATTATTTACCTTCAAAGTTTTCATATACTAGATTACACGTATTGTGTAATTTCATGCAAAAATCAAATTTTATTGAGTTACAAAATAATTTGCAACATAATATTTAAAGATTTTAAGGTAGAAAGTTTTTTTCACAACAAAAAAATAAATAAATAAAGTTGACGTTTTCACAATAATATCACCCTAATATAACTTAATTACATATTAGACATCATTTTAAAAATATTTACAATATTAGCACCCAATTTTTACACGCGGCCGGAAAGCGCATCCCTGAAAACACGACCTACGTAAAGCGCATCTCCAGGAACACGCCTTTGTATCACCTCAACCTAAGGGTGTTAGTTCGAAAAATATTGATCAAACGTGTTAAAAAAAAGAATATTAAAGTCTAAGAGTGTTAGTTATATCAAATCGCGTACAATCTCACTATTCTTGATGGCTCTATTTAATCCAGTTTTATGATCAAATCAATCCCATATTTTATATCAGTAAACAAAATTTGATTATATTTTATATATAGGCTTAATAAAAATTAAGTGCTTAAAAAATGCATCAAAATTTTTTTTACTTAAATAATTTTTTTATTAAAAATAGGTGTCTATAGTTTTTTTTGTTATATTTTTTAGTGTCTTTCTGTTATAAAAAATCGTTAAGTGATATATGTCGTATTTATATTTTCTTAAAAAAAAAAATTATTTAAAAATATTTTTTTTTAAATTAGACGTGACATGTGTCACTTATTGGTTTTTTTAATGGTAGTCACCTAAAAATGTAACAGAAAAAAGTTTAGACGTCTATTTTTAGTGAAAAAATTTTAGACACCAAAAATTAATTTTAAGTATAATTTAGGTACTTATTTTTATATTAAACCTTAAATATATGGCATTTTCATCCAAATATATCATTAAAAAATATTTTTTAATAATTATATTTATTTCTTATTAGTTTTTTGTAATAATATCTTTTTAATAATCGAAAGTGTAGTATTTGTTGATCTTACATGTCATGTAAGACAAAAACATTTCTTATTAACTATGCTACGTCATATTAATTATGCTTTTAAGAGGCTGACCTAAGGATAAACCGAGGGATAGACGAGTATCTTAAAAATTTTAAATTCTCATCTAATTTTGATATTTTTATATATTTGATTAATAATTTATTTTCATTCTTAAAATATTATAAGTTTATTTACTAAAATTTTATAAATTCATCTTTAAATATAAAATTATACATTCATCCATGTTCATTTTTACCCTACATAAAATACTCAATTGATAAATGAATATTATTTAAGAAATTAATAAAAAATATCAGGTACCATAAGAAAATGAATGCTATTTAAAATAATAATAAAAAATGAATATTAGATTGGAATATATATATATATTCTTATAAAAAAACCTACATCAACCCACTAAAATTTAAGAAAATGGGGAAGAACAAGAAACTACAGTGCATCTCGCTCTTTGCTTTCTCTCCTTTTCATGTCTTTATTTTCCCTCAAACCCCAATGCTCCCCTTTCATATAATCAATGGAGATGACCCCATTTTTATTGCATACCCCCCAAATCCCCATGCCATTTAAAACCCCACATTCATGGTTCAACAACAGGCAAACAAAAGTAAGATTTTGATCCCATATAGCCTTCAAATATCTCTCACCCACATTACATTGAAAAAAAAAATCATGAAATCCCATCACCCATTCCAGCCTATCTAGTTTCTATATCTTATTACAAAGTTTCCCCACTCTGATTCTCTATACCTATTTCTTCCAAGCCTTCACAATTCACGTCACTCTTTTGCCACAAAAAATTCACCCCAAGAGAAATAATTAGAATATGCATAAGGGTATATGCAGTTCAAACATTATGAGTAGCTGCCACTGGCATTTCCTCCAACACTCGCTGCTATCGGCAAGCTCTTCACAAATTTACACTTGGCGACTTGCTTTAAGTGTCACGCAGGGGATACCAAATTCCCAGGAAGGGGAATCAACAATGTTGCGGACCTGCGGTCAATTTGTCTTCTCATGATGTTACCGGTCATCGAAGAAAATTCTTCCTATGAAGTCCCGGAACCTCTTTGAGTAGTGTTTTGGATCAACGACCGATATGGAAGTAGGATCAGCTTGTAGGGATCTGTATGCATGCTCTATTTTCTTGCTGATGCCATAATCTTGTAAGATATCAATGATGCCAAAGTATAAGACCACTTCACAGACTTCACCTTTGTATGAAGAGTGACCGGCTCCACCGTGAGTATAATGATCAAAGTTGCTTCTTCTCGCCATCCGCTCTGCTCGTGCTGGCATGTTCGCTCCTAATCGAATCAATGGTTTCCTAGAAAAATAAAATTAACATAAGACTTCGAATTCAGTACATAAAGGGCTAGATTGAAATAAAAATCAATAAAACCTTTAGTTCTTATCGAGGATCATAAAGGACAATAGTTGCTAGTAGCTACATGCCCCACAAAAAATTTAGTTGTCTTCTGGATCACACACAAGATCAGTCATACAACAAACTCAACCTTCAATTATTCCATGAAATATAGTTAAATTATACCAAATTTTGGCAAACTACAAGCAACAGTTAGCCGATAAATATAAAGACTATGTATCATGGACGGGCCCTGCCTAATTCCACATCTATAATAAGCAACTAATTTGAATCACAAAAATAATTAAAGGAGACAGCGAAACATACTGGCCAACTAAAATCCGATCCATGTCTTGTAACTCCGCTTCAAGGAATCTACAGCCACGCATAAACTTTTCATTTTGATATGAACCATCTTTGCCTGCATAGGACATGCACAATCAAATCCATATTTTTATTGCAACAGGAAAACTGCATTAAAATTCCATACGGAAAAAAATATGATTGTGTATTAACGTACCAGTGCACAAGAGGAATGGTGATAACCCCATTTTATCACCTATATTATCATCACGAAAGTGTAGTCCAACCAAAAGACTGTAATCCATAATTCTCTCAGCCTCCAAGAACTCGCAATCTCAATCAATTTGCCTGCCACCATTGTTATAGGAAATTAATCATAACAGTTGAGAAGAATTAAGTGACACAACAGGAGAGGGAGGAGCAGAATAGCTTACTTCATAAGCTCCTGGAACACATTTCTTTGGAGGCAAAACACAAAATTGAGATCTAGGTCTTTTAAGGTTGTGGTTTCATCAATTTCCTCCTCAGGCTTATCAGTTGAGCGACCATAGGAGGAGCCTTTAAGGTCAAACCGTCTATGGATTTGGTACTCGGAGCAGAACAAATTACCCATTACAATGAACCGGATCTGGTATTTTTCACCACATTACTTATTGACCAAGTGAGAATAGTTCACAATGAACAAAGCATAAAATGAGTAATTCAGTTTATTTTCATCACATTCCAAACACATACCTTCTGGCCGCCAATAGATTTGACACAATGCACACCATAGAACTTTGTCACAAGGGAATTTTCGTACCGATTAACATGTTGGTAATAACTTGGAAGCATCCTCAGAAGGACCTGATATGGTTAACCAAACTTCAGATTAAGCCTTCAAATTTCTCATTTGAGAATTAATGCACCAAGATGCATTGCAGCATTCATATTAAGTCAAATGGGTAGGCAACTAACCTTGACTTCTGATTTCTTTACTGTCTTTATCATAAATCTGTCATCTTGAGTAAGGTAAAAGAAACTTCCGCTCTTCTCCGGAGAAGAAAGCTCCCTCAGGGCATCATTCCCGCAAATAGCTAGCATGTAATCGGCAGGATCGACTTGGAATAGCTCTCTCAAATGTCTTTAAAACCCATAAGGAATCCAGTCATCAGCATATCAATAAACAAAACCAATGAAATACTTGTATGAAACTTTGCAAAAGTTAAAACGACATACCTAAACACCATGGGGCAATAATCCTTCCATCTGAACTCAACAGATTGACGAGGCGGCGTAAGCTTTGATCCTTCTGCAGGAAATCTCGTCCAGAGCTTCTCTCTGGGATCAAAGTCACCAGGCTTCAACTCAGGCTTCAACTCAGGCAATATTGAAGCATGTTTCCCAACAGAATACCTATAACAAAAAAGAGAACGAAAATCAAACCCCATATCGAAAAATAAAAGGCATATATTCACCACCAGAAAAGAAATTCACCTGATACCTAATTGCAAATTGAGCATTAAATCGTAATTCTTATGGCCTTAGGAAATAGTTTGTCCAGGCTTCTTAAATTCCCTGCTAAAGCAACAAGGATTTCTTCTATACGGCCTAAACCCATCTCTGTAAATCATTGAAGCTTCCATGTTATCGATTATATCACAAGTAATATCACCTGCTTCACCATCACTTTCCCATATATAAAGCCTAGGGAAATTCATGTTCCTTTCGCCGTCGCCTCCCCGGCCGTCGACTGACGATCTCTTCCTCGGCATAACCATCAAACTCTCTCCTCCCTTTAGAAAATTCTATTTCCCTTCGTTTAATTGTTGGAACTTCTTCATGTTCTCGTCGTTCCAAGCACCGATATAACAATTCCCGCCAGGCCAGGATAAAACCCCATTTCCTTTAGGGACTCCGCTTTCCCATTGCCCTTCGTACCGGTTTCCATTTCCCCAAATCAAGGTTCCCCGACCGGAGATAACGCCATTTTTCCATTCCCCGACGTTCATTCCCGTTACTCCTAACATAACAGCCGTGACCGTCTTGTAGGTTTTTCTTCCACGATCCTTCGTAGTAATCCCCATTGTCGTAACGTTTATGGCCTTTGCCGTGTCTCCGATCAGAGATCCACGACCCACGGTAAGTATCGCCGTCGAGTCCAATGAAAGTCCCGAATCCTTCCATCCGACCCGACTTGAAGTCTCCTTCAAAAGTGGCTCCAGAAGGCCAAGAGAACTTGCCTTTCCCGGAAGCTTTCCCTCGACACCACTCGCCTTCGTACATGCACCCATCTTTCCAGAGGTACTTTCCCGGTCCGTTAGGGGCGTTGCAGGATAAAGTACCGATGTACAAATCACCGTTGGGTAGGAGTTTCTCTAAGGTAGCACCGGAACCGACGGTCACTAAGGGTGTAGAGGTAGTCGTGGGAGTGACGCGCCGTGTCGTAGCTTGAGATCGAGTCCGGTGAGGGGTAGACGTTGGAATTGTCACAGCGACTACCAAATGGTCATTTTCGTCGTCGGATTTCTTCTTCTTGCTGTTTAAAACAATGTCGCTCTGCTCATCAAACAGTGCTTCGTGCATCATCGAACTTTCCCTTCGCACAAAAAAAGTTTCTTCCTTTGCGTTGTAGAGTACACTACTTATCTCTCGGTTTCTTTCCTGAGCTTCAATTACTGCATTCCGGAAACGACGTCTGAGACCGCATTTCCGGCGAACATGTTTATAAATGTCTCTCTTTTTATATTTTGTTTAAAGGATTTTCTCTGATCTTTTTGGCGATTTGGGTTTTGGAGGAAATTATGAGAATAAAAATCCAACAAATACATAAACAACAGAGCAAGGAGAGAAGGTAAGAGAAAGATGAAAGGAAGGAAATGAAACCCAAAGTGAAAGAATGAGAGAAGCAAAAAAATAAAAATAAAGCCTCTTTTTTTTAAGGAATAAAGCTTAAATTAGAAAATATGTTTTAGTAACAAATTTTCGCTAAATTATAACCCATGTCGTTTATTTATGAGTCTAGTAACAAAACAGTAACTTTATTTCTAAAAGTTATAAATAACTCATTTAATTAAAATATTATTATAAACGAATTACTTAATTGTTTAATATTAGATAGAATAGTAATGTGACTTAGAATAATAATAATTTTAATTCTTAAAATTTATAAATTTTAATTCAAAATAATTCAATAAATTTAATAATTTACTTTTAAAAAAAATCATTATTATAATCTATACTATTCTCTTATATTATATGTTCTTCTTTCATAAATACGCTATTACTTTTTTAATTCTTTCATAAATACGATATTACTTTCTGATTACTTTTTATTATTAAGAGAATAGTATAGATTATAATAATATTTTTTAAATATTTTTTTAAAAAATGATTAAATTTATTGAATTATTTTAAATTAAAATTATTATTATTCTAAGTCACGTTATTATTCTATCTAATATTAAATAATTAAGTAATTTGTTTATAATAATATTTTAATTAAATGAGTTATTTACAACTTTTAGAAACAAAGTGACTTTTAAAATAATTCAATAAATTTAATCATTTATTTTTAGAAAAATCATTATTATAATCTATATTATTCTCTTAAATTATATGTTCTTCTTTCATAAATACGAAATTACTTTTTATAACTTTTTCTTATAATAAAAATTTAATAATAGCACGAGCCAACTTACCTCAGTTGTTAAAGAAATTGTTATTGTTCTTAGAGGTTATAGGTTCGAGCACCAGCGGCTGCAGCAGAGGTGATTGAGAGTTCATTTTCGAATGATTGAAAGTATTTGGAACAGATATTACTTCGTGATCAACTTAACTTAATCAAAAAATTAATAATAATTTATTATTTACAGTAAAATTTAGTTACCCATATATTATTTTTAATTCGATAATTTTGTCTGATTTGATATTATCATAAAAATTAATAAACTTTTTAAATATAAAAAATTGTTTTTATTAAATTATTTTTAAATTAAGAATAAAATTATTTAAATATATTGATATAAAATGGATGCAAAATACGAAGAAAATTATGTTTACCTTGCTTTATGAATCAAATAATATCGGTAGTAAATAAATCGTTGATGCTTATTTACGTCCGGATTTCAAGCACTAGAAATTTCGCTGGTAAGTATGGAGCATGCAAACATAAATATAGTAAAGGAGACTATGGAGCATGCAATGAAACTAAAGATATTGCAAACGTCAAGGGAGTACAAATCCGATCCATATCAGCCGTCGAAACCAATCCTCCATTGGTGAATCGATGTGCCATTGTAATATCATCATATGATCCGATCTGATCCGATTTGAGGGGTCACATTAGGACCATCGAAGCGACTCACACTAAGAATTCAAAAACATAAAATTTTAACAAATCAAATTAAAACTATAAGACAATTCCACAAAAGAAAAATATAAATTCAGGATTATTCAGACGTTAAAAACAAAATTTAAAAGTAGATAATATCAAAATAACTTCAGACACTGATATAAAACAAAACATGACCCACATGCCCTCTAATTATACTAGTATTGTACTCTACAAGTGACACCGAAGAAACTCCCAATACTGATGTCGATAATTGTACAGGATCGATTCTTTTTAACCTGAAACGGTAAATAACATAATGAGCTTTGAGAAATCTTAATATTACGAAAATAGGAGATGATGCTAATAAACAGACAGATATATGGTAAGGCATACAATTTTCTTATTGATCCAAACATATACAAATTTTAGTGACTAGTTAAGGTTTATTAATTAATTTTTCAAGTAACTGTTAGAAAACCTACATTTTAGAGAAAACATACATTTTAGAGAAAACACTCAAATTGATTCATGAGAATGAATTGAGGTGTCTAGTGTGTTTTCACAAAACCAGAAATAAGTGTACATATAATTTAAACATAGTAGTAGTTTATTCCAAGAAAATGTTTTTAAAATCACAGTGATACCCTCTAACTGAATATCGATATGAAGTTCCACAAAACTGCATCCATAAGGACTTACCCTAGGCCCATTAGGCATAAAAGGCAAACTAAGGGATACCTCAAGTCCATAAAGAATTACCAGTTTGATCGGAGTTGAACCTGTAGAGACTCCATAACATATCCTAGATAGTACCCCCAATATAAATCAAATTAAATAGTAAATTGTAATACCATAATCGTAAGCCAATAAAATATTGTAAAAGTGACAATGATGTTTATTTGAATAACATAACTACAATACACTAAAATGTAGTCCCCTATAACTACATCCGTAAAGACTTACCCTAGGTTCATTAGGCGTAAGAGCCAACTTGAAAGGATACCTCGGATCTATAAGGAATTACAAACTTGATTAGAGCAGAACCTACAGAGACTCCATAATACATCTCAAAGAGTTCCCAATAAAACAATTTCATATAGTAAATAATAGTATCAGGATTCCATAAATCAGAAATATTTATATTTTTAATAAAACGATAACCATAGATCATGTATTGGGCAAACATTGTTTAAAAATAATAAATCAAGAACTAGGATATGGATCAGATAAAATATTCATAAATCAAATTAGATAAATAATCATATTTCAGAACAAATAAAATAGTCATATAACACACAAGGAACACACTAGAGGGTCTAATTTATTCTTCAGAGGTACTTGGTAACTACTAGGAATGAAACACAAAATTCCAAATAATATTGAACTACTTTCAAAAACAAGATCCATATTGAAAGGGGTATGATATCTAATGAAACTAATCAGACATTCAAAAATAGGTACCTTAGGATCATTTAGGATTCAGATATATGTGAAGATATTCAACAACCTTTACATCAGAATTATTTAGGAATTTGGATGTTCCTAGAGTGATTCCATCAATCAGACTTATAAGGGTATTTTATTTATATGATTCATATGGAATTTGCTAAATCAATATAATAAGGCTAAATAGTGATTTACAGTTTTCCAAATTTCAAGCAGCTTATTGGGCTTCCGAGTCAAATCAAACTAAATATATCTCAGCAATGCGATACTTACCAAATAAGCGGGCAAGAAACTACACTAGTAGAATCGATCACCTTTAGAATCATCAATGAACAAATCTTTAAGAGATGAACATGTATTCTAGTGGTATTTATTTTATTTTTGTATTGAAATAGTATCATAAATGACTGATGTGCTTGGGTCGTGCTCCGTAACCTTTAGGGACGGTATAACATTTAGGTTTATTGGGGTTTTCAAAATTTATCGAATATCAATCATTTATTTCTATGCTATGAGGGAATTTAAGTCATTTTAGTACTCAAATATATATCAGTCAGTTCAAATAATTCAGATGTACAAAGTACTTCTTATAAATTGTTCTTCAGATGCTTATGTAAAAACCAAGAAATCTGAGTATTTTATGATCTTGAAGGTTATAATATGGTTATCAGGGGTTTTCAAACAGATTAGGAACTTAAACATATGATTCATGGATTTTATTAGGCCAAGTATAAATTTTTATGTCATTTCCACTGTAGAGGTAAATCAGGTCATATTTATATCTCAAGGTAATTCTCGTCATTTCACATCCAAGAATTTCAGGTATTAAAATCTTTTAAGAAGCATAATCGAAAATGAATGTTTCGAGATTAACTGTTTAATCAAACAATATGTTTCGAGATTAACTGTTTAATCAAACAATTATTAAGATTAGAGTTTCTTACTAATCTCCTAAATTCATACATCAATCATTCGAGTCTTAATCAGTTTATCATCATTTTACTAGAATCATATGGGTTTAAAATAATTAATATTTATGCATGCCCAAACATATTTATTTACGTATCAACCAATTGCCAACATGTACTATAAAACATACAATGGGCAGTAAAATATTACCTTTAACTTTTGAGCTGCATTAATTGAACTTTAAAGTCCTTTTTATCACTCTCGAATTCAATGACCCAAAATATCTCATATACAAGGTAAAAGAAATTGTATAAGAAAAAGAACTTAATTACGAAAATCATAGCAAATTGGAAGGTAAAATGTTAAGACTAGCTTACTAGGTTCAAAATTGGCAAAACAGACCCCAAAAATAAACTCAGAACGTCGAAAAAAGTCAAGATAAATGGTCTAAACAAACTCAACGGTCGGTAAACGATCGGTTAATGGTGGTCAACGACAGTCAATGATCAACGACTCAACTTGAATCAATTAACGACTCGGTCAACGGCTGGATATGCTCAACCAACGACTCGATCAATAGCTTGATCAATGAATCGACCAATAGCTCAATAAGCTTGGTCAACGACTCGGTTATATTGGATTGATTCAGTTCAGCTCGAGCGGCTCAGCTAAGACCGGTTCAAACCGGTTTCTCAAAACTCCCTAGCTAGTAGATAACCCCCACGAGAAGGGGTGGCGTGTGGGGCATGTGTGGTGTCTCTGGTGGCAAGAATCGCTCCAAACTTTCTAGAATTTAAAATCTGGTATTTTAAGCCACTTACAAAACTTGTTTCACGATGGGGAACGACAGAGATGCCATTTACGAACAGCCCAAACAACTCGTTGCTTACTCTCCTTAACTGTAATGATGACGGTGAAGGTATCTACATTGATTGACTCTGATTGACTATGGAAATCCATTGGTATAGGCGGTGTCAACCATAGATGACTCATCCGCGACGAAACGATCAAAATAATTAAGGATTTTAATGGTCTCTGGTGAATCTTCGCGATGAATTCCATGACTGGAGGTGAGGTTCCACAGTGAGTGAAGGACTTGGTCTTAGTCATAGTGAGGAGGCAATCCCGATATTGTCGACGGTGAAAACCATGAATGGTCGAAAAATGGTGACCAGAGCTCTAATGATGAAAAGAGGGGGAATGACTTTAGGAGTCTCTAGAAAAGTTTATGAGATCTGATCAATACATTCCCTAGCCGAGTAATATTTCAAGCCTTAAAATTTTATTATTTTACTATTCATCTCAAAACCCTTTATGCCCTATTATTTTTTTTATTATTTTACAACAATTGTGCTTCCAACATAAAAATAATTAGGCAAATACAACTCAAGGTCCCCACTCTAACTAGGGTTTATTTTTTAACCTCTAGATTGTTCCTCACATTCAATTTGGTCCTTATTGTTCATAAATATTTTTCAATTTAGATTACAGACTTTAATTTCTCAAATTAAACTCATTCAATTCGGTCCAAAGATTAATAGTTTGGTCTTCAAAGTACAAAAAACAATTTTATCCCCAAAATCAGGGTGGACAACTCTCCAATCATTTAAAGAAATTTCATCATTGAAATTTACCTGAGTCAAAGAAATGCAAAAATTGAGCTTTCATCAACTCTTTAGTTTCTCTTGTAGCTTCCACAATATTACAATTCATCCATTGAACCTTAACCATCAAAATATGTTTACTTGTCAGAACCCTTTCTTATCATAAATCCAGAATCTGAACAAACTTCTAAGTTAAAAACCAATCAGACCTTACTTAAATATCCTTAACCATAATAACATGAATGAGGTCAAAACGATATCATCTCAATGTAAACACATAAAAGATAATCAAGATGCATTTAGGTTTCAGAGTCATTTAAGTTGATAGGTAGATAACATTAGCTTACCTTCAGTGCAAAATACAGATCTAATTATTTCTTTTAGACCTAACGAAATCAACTCGAGATCTATACTTTTACCATGTACACGAACACTTTCCTTTTATCTCATATCGATCAAATCATCGAGGTATGAAATTCAACACTTATCATATTTCAATCTCATAAAATTGAAATGAGAACGACTCCATAAATTCTTCAATTTGGTTCATAAATGCAGAACTTTAAGGAGGATCACCTTGTCAAAGTTTGGACAAAGTACATTGCTCTTCAATCCACTTGGGTAGCAGTTCTTAATCTCAAAATTTCACTTATAAGGTTTAGCTACGAGCTTATCATCACAGAACATCTTGGATAACATAACTCAAATCCATGTCGGGAGACGAATTAGGATCCTCAATCAAGTAACATAGACGTTACTCATGAGGCATTATCCAGAATATAAATAAACGTTAACAATATTCTTTTCCTTCACAGATTGAACCTTAACTATCAGAATACTTAGTTACTTTTATTATAAACAAAGGACTCGACATTATAGTTTTGGCTTAGAGCAGTACGACTATAATCTAGGGGCATGTAGTAACAAGACACCCTATGACAGAAGATCAATCGATCTACCCAAAAAGACTCAGCCAAAGCTCTAATACCACTAAATCCTCAAACTAATATGAGTGATCTAATCCGATATGAGGTTTTAAATTAGGGTCACCGAAGTGACCCACACTAAAAATTTAGAAAAATAAAATTTATCATATCAAATTAAAACTTTAAAATAATTTCATAAATAAAAAATAAGTTCAGAGATTGTTCAGACGTTAAAAACAAAATTCAATAATACATAATATCAAATTAAGTTCAAACACTGATATAAAAACAAAATGTGACCTATATGCCCCAAATTATACTAGTGTTGTACTCTACAACTGACGTTGAAAAAACTCCCAATATTGATGTTGATAAATGCATATGATTATTTTTTAGCCTGAAATAGTAAATAACATAGTGAACTTTGGGAAAACTAGTAATACAAAACCACTAGATGATGTTAATGGACAAACATATATATGAAAAGGTATAAAATTTCTTATTGATACAGGCATATACAGGTTCTAGTGATGAGTTGAAGTTTATTAATTAATTAGATAAACAATTATATTTCAGAACAAATAAAACAATCATATAACACAAAAAGAATACATTAGAGGGACTAATTTATTCTTTAGATGTACTTGGTAACAACCATGAATGAAACTCAGAATTTCAAACAGTATTGAACTACTTCCATAAACGAGATCCATATTAAAAGGGGTATGATATCTAACGAACCTAATTAGACATTCAAAAATAGGTACATTATGATCATTTAGGATTCAGGAACTTTACATCAAAATTATTTAGGAATTCAGATGTTCTTTGAGTGATTTCATAAGTCAGACTTATAAGGGCATTTTATTCATATGATTCATATAGAATCTGATAATTCAATATAGTAAAGGTAATAGGGATTTACAATTTTCCATATTACAAGCGACTTATCGGGCTTCCAAGTTAAATTGAACTAAATAGATAATAGAAATGTGATACTTACTAAGTATGATGGTAAGAAATCTCACAAATATGCACTTCTTAATACTGAATGTACTAGTTGAACTGATCACCTTTATAATCATCATTGAATGAACCTTGAAGAGACGAACAAGTATTCTAGTGGTATTCATTTTATTTTTGTATTACAACGGTATCATAAATGATTAATGTGCTTGGGTAGTGCTCCATAACCTTTAGGAGCGGTAAAACATTTAGGTTTATCGGTGTTTCCATAATTTATCCAATGTCATTCACTTATTTCTAGGTCATGAGGGTATTCATTTCATTTCAATACTCAATGATATTTCAGTAATTTCAAACAATTCAGACGTGTAAAGTACTTTCGATAAATTGGTCTTTGGCCGCTTATTCAAATACCAAGAATTCTGAGTATTTTATAATATCGATAGTTAGAATATGGTTATCGGTTTTTTTAAATATATTAGGAACTTAAATAAATGATTTAGGGATTATATTAGGCCATGTATAAATTTCTATGTCATTTCCATTACCAGAGATAAATCAGGTAATATTTATATCTTAAAAGAATTTTAGTCATTTCACATCCAAGAATTTCAGGTATTAAAATCTTTTAACAAGCATAATCTAAAATGAACGTTTCAAGATTAACTGTTTAATCAAATAATCACTAAGGTTAGAATTTCCTATCGATCTCATCAATTCCTATAGTCGTCATTTGAGTCTTAATTGGTTTATCGTCATTTTACCATAATCAAAATGGATTTAGAATAATTAATGTTTATTACATACCCAAACATATTTACTTATGTATTAACCAATTACCAACATGTAACATAAAGCATATAAACAGGTGCTAAAGTATTACCTATTTTTTAAACTATATCAGTCAACCTTTAGACTCTTTTTAATCACTTTCGAACTCGAATTCGACATCCCAAAATATATCAGATACAAGGTAAAAGAAATTACATTAGAAATAGAACATAATAGCGAAAATAAGATGAAACTAGAAGGTAAAATGTTGAAAATAGCTTATCATGTTTGAATTTGGTAAAATGAACCCTAAAAATATATTCAAGACATCAAAAAACTTGAGGATAAGTAGTATCAAAAAAGTTAATGGTCAATCAATGATGGTCAATGGCCAGATAAAAAAAATCAACGGTTAACGGGGTTAATTGTTCAACTTGGCTCGATCAATGACTTGGTCAATTGCTCGATCGACACGGTTAACAGCTCAATCAACTCAATTAATGGCTCACTTAAACTAAACCAATTTGGTTCGGCTCGGGGAGGTTAACTTAGATTGGTCAAGACCTATTCAAACTAGTTTATACCGATTTTTGGAAACTCCTTGGCTAGGAGATAATCTCCATGCACATTAGTGGTATATGGGGCACGTGCGGTGTCTCTGGTGGCCAGAATTGCTCTAAACTTTCCAGAATTCAAAATATGGTGATTTTAAGCCACTTACAAAACTTGTTTCAGGATGGGGAATAATGGAGATGTCATTTAAGAATAATCGAAACAACTCGTCGCTCACATTCCTTAACGATAATGACGATATCGAAGGTATCTACATTGGCTAACTCGGATCGACAAGGGGAATCCATTAGTATAGGCAGTGTTAACCATAAACGGCTCATCGATGGCGAAACGATAAAAATATAAGGGATTATAATGGTCTCTGGTGGACCTTCACGATGAATTCCATGACTGACGGTGGAGTTCTACAATGAGTAAAATAATACAAAGGTAGTATCGATACTAGTCAAGCCCAACGATCTTCAATGACTAGTTTATTTAAATAATACAAAGGTAGTACCAATACTCATTAAAGGAATACCAATACTCCCTATACTGGGTAGTTTTATTTTGTAGAAAATTAACCTCCAACAGCTCCAAAACATCTCTAACGGCTAGAAATAACCAATAACTCATTCTAACATATAAAAACAAGTTGAGGACACTTGAAGAAGGTTGGAGAACACCTATCCAAGCAATCAAACATAAGAGAATAGCTTTTTATTCTTATTTTCCTTTGTCTTGTAAATATTAGTGTTCTAGTGAGCTTAATATTTGTAAACATATTCCGTTAAGAGGTTTTCTTGTTTACATCTTTTATTCCTTTTGTAAAGGAGATTGGTTCTAGCATAGCCTTTGAAAATCTAGGGAGTTGTAAAGGTTATCTCTTTGTCTTGGAAAAAGAAAGAACAAATTAGTGAATTTGGTAGAAAATCCTAAGTGAAGAGCTTAGGTAGTGAATGTAGACTTGGTTGAGAAGTTGAACCACTATAAATCCTTGTGTAAATTGTTTCGTCTTTATACTCCTTACTCCCTAAACTCAAAAATCCTATTCACTCCCTCTTGGAAAATTATTCGATTATTCATTTTGAACTTCATCGAATCCCAACAATTGGTATCATAGCTTGACTCATTAAAGGTATAACAACCTTAAGATGATACTTGAAAAAGCTCTATCTATTTAAGATATAATCGAGAAGATGGTTTCCACATCTGACTTGCTCCACATGGAAGACTCCCAATTGATCGACAAGTCTTCAACTTCAATGGAGCTAACCACCATCATTGAAAAAAATTAATGAATCTATTCATCCAATCCAATGATCTTGATGCGTAGGAGATGATCCAGAAATTAATGCCCAAAACCAGAAGAAAACTCAACAAAATGTTAAGGACATGCACATGTTGTTTTGTGCTTTTGGTCTCGATGTTTATGAAGGAGTTTTTTCTTGTTCAAATTCCATGGAAACAAGAAATAAGAACTAACAAGGGTGGTATGCTTAATGGATCTTGAAGAGCCCAAGGTATCTTCTAACTCTTATGAATCCGATTCATATTCTTTTGATTAGTTACAAGATGCATATAATGAATTATTTTTGGAGTTTGAGACCATAAACTCCAAATACAAGAAAATAATTTTAAAACATGGTGGGTGTCGAATCCAACAAATAATAATACTTGATTTTGGAAATATAAAATTGTAGTAGCGATAAGCAAGGTCGAATCCACAGGGATTGGGTAGATTTATTTTAATGAAAATTAAAGCAAAGAAAAGGGGTTTTAAAATTGAGAAAGATAAACAGAAAAAGCAATTATAATTAAATAAGAATTTAGAGAAATTAATATTAAGCAAATATCCAACTAAAGGTGTAATTTCATAATTGGTTCAGAGAATTGATCATAGACGCAATGATAAAATCTTCTACTTTTCACTAAATTGGTTATGGTTATTGAGAAGCTCTAACAACCTATCTCTCCTTAGTTTCTCGATAATCAAGAGAAACTCTTTGATTATTTCCCTAGTTAATGAACAACCCTAGACAAGCTCTTAAGATTTAATCCACCAACAACATTAATCACTAGAGGGACCACCAATTCTAGCCAACGAATACACAAGCTCGATTCATTTAGACTAGGTTATATACCTTCATAACATAATCATAATCAACCATGTTACTTTACCACTAATATTAGAACGTTTAAACAATTACGGATTTAAAGTTCTAAATGGCAATTTATCAACTTGATAATTGAACAACGGATCCTTTGCACAAACAATCAAGACAATAATTCTTAATAAAAACAGAAGATATATAAATAGAAAAGAAGTAAAAGAACAATAAAAATTATTTAGATCTCACAATCCTTGAAGAACCAAAGCTTCAATTATCCTCCAGTTGGAACAAAAGTATTTAGCTACTCATAATTGAAAGAAAACCAAAAGAAAATAAAGAAAACTTAATCTAAAACTTGATGTAAAACTAATGGCCCTAGCACCCCTTTTATAAGGATTTTCCTATTCTAGATAAAGAAGTTTCCCTTAAAGAAAATCTCATAAAAATAAGAGTTTTAAATGCCCTCATCTTTTTCTAAAGATAAGAATAATTCAAAAGAGTCTTCTAGCCGTCATTAAACTCTTTTTCCCTTGTAAATTCGTAGCCCTAATTTAGGGTTGTACAGACTGGTAAGGCGCGCTCACGCCTTAACTGAAGACTTCTTCTGCGGTAGTTCAGGATGAATCAATCGTACCCATGCCTTACGCGAAAACCTCTTCTGGTCTTGCTAGTTTCTTGAATTCTGATTTTTTCTTCTTAATTCGGGGATTTTGTGAAGATCATGCTAATCATAAGATTTTGAACTTGTTTTATCCAAATCTTCAACCTAATCCACAAAATATGAAATATAATTAAAATTCATAATTTAATCAATTTTAGTTATTCAAATATGAGGAAAATATCATAGAATATATGTCTAATATGCATCTTATCAAATTCCCCCACACTTAAACCAATGCTTGTCCTCAAGCATACAATAGTTCAAATTCATAACTTTTCTCGACATCAATCCTTCTTCTTCCTTTGTTCATCATTCCACAATCAAAATTGTCATGCCTTAAAGACTTAAATCTAGACATAAGTAAGGAACGAGCAATTCGTAGAATAAATTCTCATAAACCAACACACATGAATAATCACTCCATCAATCTTTTCGAAATCAAAATGTAGTGGGATTTAATACCCTCACATTGGATTCACTCAATACGCTCGAAGTGTTTAAGGGTGTCAACAAACTCTCAAGCCAAAACATAGAAATTTTTTACCATAGGCTTGCTAACATATCACATCCCCACCACTAGTCAATGAATTGAATGTATAAAAACCTAAGGGTCTTAAACAGGGTGTAATGGGGCTTAGGTGAGGTTTGGTAAGAGAGGAATTTGAGTTGTTTTATTGAAGGAGTCGTACAAACTTATCCACATGGAACTCAATCTTCAAATGTTTTCTTCAAGCCATATAACCTTTTTTTCATTGCACAATCTCTCTTTCTTTATTTCTTTTGTACAATTTTGCTTCTTTTTTTCTTTTTCTTTTTCTCTTTTTTTGTTTTGTTTTTTTATGAAAGAGATTGCAACTCGAATCACTATATTCCAATATCTTCTGATCTTCTTAAGATAATTTGAATTCTCATGTGAAGAAGCTCATGCAATCCTTTAATTCAAGGTTCAAAAGAGGGGAAATTAACAAAAAGGATTTGATGTTTGCTTGTACCATGGTTAATTTCAAATAAAAAGGCTTAGGCTCAAAATTGGCTTTCTAAGGATGATAATTAGGGTAGGTCTTTACGAAAGCTAAAAGTGGTTTCACCTAAATGCCCTTATCGTTCTTGATGCATCCAATTCTAAAATGTGGTCTTCGACATGTATAGCAAAGCAAGTTCTAGAAAATTTTAACTATGTATGGCAATCACTCAATCAAGAAAAGGAGCATGCTGAAAGTGAGTGCTCATTGGCCCAAAAACTCGCAAAAAGGGTAAACATGTATTAACTCCCACACATTTTTCATTCAATCAGTCATCAAGAGTAATCAACCAGTGTGTAGCAAATAAGAATTCAACTACTCAAGCTAATCCCCTATTATGCTTCAACTTAATTCGATAATTCACAACAATCCAAATCATGTAAAGGTAAACATCGAAAGAATCTGGAATTTTGAAGAGAAAAATCACAAAAAAGAACTAAAGCATATTTTTTAAAAAAAATTGAAGAAACATTATGTTCAGAGCAAAACCATGTATGAAATACTCTCCCCCACACTTAATCCATACATTGTCCTAAATGTATCAAAAGTAGATGCTCAAAAATCATAAAAGAATAAGAGCAGAAAACTCCCCTGAAAATGTTGAGCATCAACCACAATATCTGTCACGAGCTGGGGGTAAGGGCACTGTGTGTGTTGGCTGGGTTGATTCTTGGACTGAGCGGAGACGTGGGTCAGGTGGAGTGGGAAAGAATGATGGTGGCGCGCATTCAGAAGTGGTGTTGAGTTTAGACGTGGGCACGTCTTATACAAAAAGAACTTCTGAATAGTGAGAGACTTTAGGAATAATTCTACTTCTATAAAGCGTGCCCGCGGGTTACAAAAATTCATCTTCTGACCTAAAGAGGAAAACAAGATTAATTGTTCCCCAATGGAGTCGCCAAAAAAATAAAAATAAAATTGAAAATAAAACAACTAAAATAGAAATTGAAAAAGGAAAAATTGGGTTACCTCCCAAGAGCGCCTTTCTTTAACGTTTTTGGCTAGACGTTGTATCTTCTCAATCATCCTAAGTTGGGTACTCCAAAATGGTTTGACCAGCAGTATGCGTAGAGAACCTTCATAAAAAGGTTTCAAACGATGATCGTTGACCTTAAACATTTGACCTGTATCCAAACTTTTGTTTCAACAATAGAGAAAATTTTTCTCCACCCAATAGCTTCCTTGTACTCTCTAAGCATTCGAATCAACTTTTCTTCTTCTAAGCGAGAGAGTTTTTTGGGAATGATCACCGAAATGGTTTTCTCTTCTCCTAAATATACATGCTTCAGATGATTTGGCAAAGGCTTCTTTTTCAATTTTGGTGTCTGCACAAGAGAAGAAAGAATCTTGGTGTGAGAAAGAGGTGGCTCAATATAAGATATGTCATACCTCATGGGTTTGAGTGATTCTAGTTCTTGGATTGTTTCTTGCAAATCAAGATCCAACATAGACTTTTTCATGATTCTCTACAATCATTCAGAAGTGAAATTCATGTTGAGTGTATCTTTCAACTTGTCATTATTTAAATAAAAAATTTCCTGCACCAAAGGGTCAATAACATCCATGACAAAAACAGAGGACACATCACTAGGAAATCTCATGGCATCATAAATATTGAATTTAATAACTTCACCATCAAATTACATGGTAAGTGTACCATAATCTACATCAATTTTTGTCCTAGCTATTTTCAAAAATGGTCTTCCTAACAAAATTGATGTTGAGTTAGAATAATCATCTTCTTGCATATCAATCACATAAAAATCTGCAGGAAAAACTAATTCATTAACTTGCACCAAAACATCCTCTAAAACTCCCTCAGGATATACATTAGATCTATCAACAAGTTGAAGAATCACTCATGTTTCTTTCAAATGACCAACATTCAGAGATAAGTAAATAGAAAGAGGCGGGATATTTATTGAGGCTCCTAGATCTAACAATGCTCTCTCAATCCTAACATTACCGAGTTTACAAGGGATAGTAAACATACCTGAGTCTCTGCACTTGGGGGTAGTTTTTTCTGGAGGACAGCTGAAACATTCTCCCCCATACTTACCTTTTCATTACCCTTGAGCTTCTCTTGTTGGTTCAAAATTCTTTAAGAACTTTAGCATATCGAGGCACTTGTTTAATTACACCAAGTAAATGAATATTTACCTCAATCTTGCGAAATATCTCAAGAATTTCTTTCTTTTCTGCTTCTTTCTTGGATTTAGCGAATCTAGAGGGAAAAGGAGGTTCTATGAAAAATTCCTTCGGTTTTTCACTTTTGAGTCCTTTAGGTTGGTCTTTCTGAGTTTGAGGAGCAACAACTTCCTTTTCAGTTTCTTCCTCTATAGCTCTCCCATGTGCCAATGGACTAGGTTCCTTCAACTCCTTTCCACTTCTCAATGTGATTGCACTAACATTTTGCTTTGGATTAATAATAGTTTGTGAAGGTAACTTACCTTGGGATTCTAACCGACTCACGGAGGATGCTAATTGACTCATTTGATTCTCCAAATTTTGTATAATTGTTCTTGTCTCTTGCTGAAATTATTGTGTATTAGTTGCAAGTGATTTGACAATTTCTTCTAGGGACATACCTGGCTTTGAAGAAGACTGCTCAGGTGGAAAACGCTGGAATTACGATGGTCTTGGTCCATAGCTCAGGTTAGGATGATCTCTCCATCCTGGATTATAGGTATTTAAGTAAGGATCATATTTCCTTTGTGGAGGATCGGGAAACATTCCAACTGCATTGGCGTACTCATGAGAATCATCTTGAAGTATAGGGCACATGTCAGTTGGGTGACCGATCGCAGCACATATCCCACAATCTTTCACTTGCTGCATTTTTCTTACAACTAGTTGTTGAACAAGGGAGGTGAGATGCGATAATTGATGTTCAATGGAGGACGAACCTGCCTCATTCACCTTTCTTGAAGATATGTCTTGTCTAAACCCAAATTGTTGTGAATTGGCAGCCATGAAGATCAATTCCCTAGCATCGTGAGGAGTGTTGAGTTAATCGATTGACGGAATCTGCCAAGAAGGGGGTGAATTGGCAATAAAAATTTTGGTGGAAGCTTTTGCAGAAAATTGAAAGAAATTGCACAGCGATTTAGAGTGGTTCGACTTTCTCAACCAAAGTCTACGTCCACTACATTAACTATCCACACTAAGGATTTTCCATAAATTCACTAATTTGTCTTTCTTTTGAGGACAAAGAGTAACCTTACAAACCCTCAAGAATTATACCCTAAATTCTTGAGAACACTCTCTCCCAAAGAGAACAATACAAATTTGCAAACTTACAAGGAAATCCTCACAAGGTAGATTGTTTGCACAATTCTAGAACAAAGAAAAGAACACTCAAGAATGACTACAATTGAGCACAATAAGTGTTCTTGAAAGCAAAATGAATATTGAATGAAAAATAGGCTTGAAATGCTCAAACTTGAGGTTTGATGCTTTCTCTTTGATTCTCTCTTGATGTTTCTTATTCTTGATCAATGGCTTCTAAGCTTGCTTAAATACACCTTGAATCACTTCTGAACGTTGGGGATCATTAATGAAGATAATATAGTCGTTTTAGTGTGAATTCAATTAATAAAACAGCTTGGAGCGTTGGGGGAATAGGTACCCCATGGGGGAATCGGTTCCCTAAGTGTAAAATTCAAATATTTCGACCGTTGAACAATGGGGGGAATCGGTTCCCTCCGAGCATATTGGAATTCTCGGAGCCAAACCATTCAGGGGGAAATCGGTACCCCCTTGGGGGGGAATCGGTTCCCTCTGAGCAATCTGGATTTTTTAGCTTTGAAATGGTTCGAAATATTTTGTAAAATCGTTTTGAAATTATTTTAAGATTAAAACTTAATTTTACACTTGAGTAAGGATTAAAAATGACATTTGAAAGATTTGGAGTAATATTTTGATATTCGAATAATTATATCGAATATACTTAGAAAATCTTTTTGAAAAATCTTAAAATTCATTTAACTTAATTTGTTGTATCGAAATATCAAAATGTTTTCAACAATGAGTCTTATTCACTATGGCGCCTCCACTAGCTGCATCCATCATCTTCCTCTCCATGGGTAGTAATCCTTCATAGAAATATTGGATGAGAAGTTGATCAGAAATCCCATGTTGATAGCAGCTGGCACACAGTCGTTTGAATCGTTCACAATACTCGTGAAGGGTCTCGGTATCTTTTTGTTTTATTCCACATATCTCCCTTCAAATGCCAGCGACTCTTGAAGCAGGGAAAATTTATCAAGAAACATCCTCACCATCTCGGCCCAAGTAGTTACAGAACCAGGGGGTAAATAGAAGAGCCAATCTTTAGCTCTATCGGTTAGCAAGAACGAAAAAGCTTGCAGTTTTATCGGCTCTTCAATCACTCCTTGCGGTCTCATACTTGAACATACCACATGAAATTCCTTCAAATGCTTGTGAGGATCTTCATTCTCAAGTCCATGAAAAGTAGGCAACAAATGAATCAAACCAGATTTTAATTCAAAAGCTACCTCCAAAGCTGGGTAGTTAATGCAGAGCAGTTGTTTATTCACATTTAGTGCAGCCAATTCTCTTAGAGTTTTTTCTTCGTTGGCCATTGTTCCTTCTATTTTAGAATCACTGGATGAATCAACTAATTTAAGTGTAGATTCTGATTCAGTGGATGAAAAATAAGAAGCTTGTTTGTTGCGCAAGTTAGTTTCTTTTCTTAACTTGCGAGCGGTCTTCTCAATTTCAGGATCGTATTGGAGTTCACCTGCACGAGAAGAACGGGGCATCAAAATAAATCTAAATGACACCAATTCCCCGGCAACGGTGCCAAAAATTTGGTGGGTGTCGAATCCAATAAATAATAATACTTGCTTTTGGAAATATAAAATTGTAGTAGCGATAAGCAATGTCGAATCCACAGGGATTGGGTAGATTTATTTTAATGAAAATTAAAGCAAAGAAAAGGGGTTTTAAAATTGAGAAAGATAAAAAAGAAAAAGCAATTATAATTAACTAAGAATTTAGAGAAATTAATATTAAGCAAATATCCAACTAAAGGTGTAATTTCATAATTGGTTCAGAGAATTGATCATAAATGCAATGATAAAATCTTCTACTTTTCACTAAATTGGTTATGGTTATTGAGAAGCTCTAACAACCTGTCTCTCTTTAGTTTCTCGATAATCAAGAGAAACTCTTTGATTATTTCCCTAGTTAATGAACAACCCTAGACAAGCTCTTAAGATTTAATCCACCAACATCATTAATCACTAGAGGGGCCACCAATTCTAGCCAACGAATACACAAGCTCGATTCATTTAGACTAAGATACGTGATTTGATCTATGTGATTATTTGTCTATGTGATATAAGCTATGTGAAATGGTATAAATGATAAAGCCCAAAAGTATGTGATATGAGAGCTAAAGGTATAATTGGCATGCCAAGATTCGAGGGTTCTATACGGTCCGTCTGGATAATTCTACGTGGTCCTTCGGGACAAAACTATGTGGTCATTCGGGACAATTTCTATGTGGCACAGCGGTGCATATTCTACGCGGCACTTCGGTGCAATTTCTACGAGTTGTGGTGACATCATTTGTGCACAACCTCAATGCACTCACATACCTTAAGTTCTCAATGATGTACCTTGGGCTATTAAAAGAAATAATATAAATAAACAATACTTGATGATGATGATATATATATGTGTATGCTTTTGTTATATGATCTGCTCTATGTTTCCTTTATATGATTTTATGAAATTCTTAGAATATGATTAAGTGTTTAAATGTTTTATTACAAACTTTATATGCCTCACTAAGTCAAAGACTTAGCGTGTGAGTGTTTCACACGTAGGTTCAAAGAAGCAAGAAGATCATAGCTAGGATAAGCTAGACCGCATATCATTACCGAAGATCAGATCAAACACGATTTGAAACAGTATGTTATTTTGTTGAATTGAAATTTGTTGGCATGTAATTAAAAGTTTAAATCATATATGCTCTGATCTAGTTTTGTAAACATACCTGATTATATTTATGTAAATTATTAAGTTTTATTTTCAATTTAAGTTTGAATTTCTGTAACCATTTTTATTAAATAGGTTTCACTAGTTTGATATAAACAAAAGTTACAAACTTTTCAACTATTTCTTAAAAGTAAATGATTTGAAAAGTCAAAGTGACACATCGGATTCGTATCCGGGTCGGATACGGGTTGGGGGTGTTACATTATATAACTTCATTTTTTTCTTTTTTAGCAAATACTCATAGCAATACTTTTGTTATCTTCAATGGAGGTAATAAAATATTTATTTTCTCTCTTTTGTGCCATTATTACAAATTTTTAAGAACTTGATCACTAACAATTCATTAGTACCAACATCTTTATTCAGCTTATGAATATTATACACTTTATATAGTGTATTCGATAATACATTCATGATGTATTTCCAATATAGGAAGCTATAATACTTCCAAACTTTAATAACAGTGAATGCAATAACAACGTTTACCTCATCATCTTTAATAATATGAAGATCATCTGATATTTGACCAGATTTAACATGGTTAAATAGAACAACATATTATGTTGCCACATCTTAAAATTTTATCTATATAATTTTACAAGTTTCTCATTATGGCTCATGACTACCGACAATCAAGATTTCGTTTAACACATAAAATTAAAATTAATAATAATTTCAACAATAAACTGAAAATAAATTTTGGTTTATTCTACCAACATAATTTAGTTAGAAACTAAATCAGCAACAAAGTCATTACTTTCAAATAGTAATCAAATAATTCTATTGAGCGAAAGAATTGAAATTCTAATTGATTTCAAATACAAAATAAAAAATTCTAATAATTAGAAAATTAATTTTTCCTTATTTTTGATTTTGTTATCGGACAGAATCAATATTCTTAAGTAAAATCAATAATCAAAGTTACTTTCACGACATTTTCTGTTAAACATATTTGTCCACTTTGAGATTTTAACAAATCTGTTAAGAATGCATGATAAATCCCGAAACAAATTTATTTGCTATTCCGATTTTCTCACAATTCCCAAATCATCTTTGATTAAGAAAGATAGAAGAATGAGATTAAAATATATCTTAAGATTGTTAGAAAAAATCCATTAATTCGAGAAAAATATATCAAAATAATAATGATAAAAATAATTATATCATTATAAAAAATGATAAAGAACAAATTTACTCTGTTTTAATATTGTTATGCAAAATAACAATCTAAGACAAAATCAAATCTTAGAATATAAAATATAAGAAATTAAACTTCTTAAAAGATAAGATAAAATAGATAAAAATAAAAATGCTCTTTTTATTTTGATCTATCGATCGAAAACAGTTGAGACCTGTCACTCATAGTTTACTTAAGAGAGATTTTCGGCCACTCATTTGGTTCTCGAGATCTTTTGGTCGATTGTCTCCCAAGATAAAACAAATAGATGATCAGCTACAGTAGCACACCAGTAGAGATCACGAACTATCCTTGCCTTCTTCTATCACCAAAAAACTAATAGAGAATTTTTTTTCTACACTTGAACTTCTGAAAAACTTGTTCTAAATTGTAAAACTAGTCACTTGTAACTTGTGAATAACCTAAAAGGTTAACACCATATTTATAAGAATTCTAAAGGAGAAACAATCCTTTCAGAACTACAATATTGTAATATTGTTTTTGCAGAATGTGCCCTACGTTTTTTTCCCTTCAAAGCAAGCTCATGGACGAGCATGGGGTCACAAGACCTGTAATTGTGTGTTCTGTCACAACGAATGAAGGAAGCCAATTGAAATCCCAAATACAACAACTCAAGGTACTTACCGCGCTTTCTAGTACAACATGTTACCGTATAAAACTAACGATATTTTGCTCCTGGTTTGGTAGATTCTAGTACAGCAATATTTTTTTCTTAAGTATTTTTCTGCATAACGTGTGTCTTAATTAAAATGTATGGTTGTTGTTAATTAGATAAAACTACATGATATTAAATTTAGGTGATGTATAGCAGAAATGAAATATGCAAAATCAATTAATATTAGCTAAAGAAAGGTAATTAGAGGCGTTTGTTCCAAAAATGCCACTATAGATCTCAACATTTTGCGGCGTTTGTTCCAAAAACGCCGCTATAGACCTCGACCTTTTGCGGAGTTTGTTCCAAAACGCCGCTATAGATCTCGACCTTTTGCGGCGTTTGTTCCAAAACGCCGCTATAGATTTCGACTTGTTGTGGCGTTTGTTCCAAAACGCCGCTATAGATTTCGACTTGTTGTGGCGTTTGTTCCAAAAATGCCGCTATAGATCTTGACCTATTGCAGCAGTTTTTGTTCTCAAACGCCGCTAACTTTAGCAGCGCTGGTATGGTCGGCACTTCTTGAGGCGTTTTTCCTATCGCCGCAAGTGCTTTTAGCAGCGCTTAAAAACGCCGCTAAAACTTTGTTTTGTTGTAGTGTTGTATTCCAAACAAATATAAATTCGTAATAATATATTCATATTTTAATTGAACATAAATTAATAAATAATGTATTTTTACTTAATCAAATATAAATTTATAAATAATATATTCCTATTTCAATCTAATATAAATTCGTAATAATATAACATTATCTTATTAATATTTGAATTTTGAAGAATTCACAAATATCTTTTTAATTCAGAATTCAAATAGATATATCAAATAAGGAAAATTCAATTTATCAATGAACTCACCACATTTTTGCAACAAATTCGGATCTTATGCTGCATGTAAAGCTGTTGATTCGACAAATATAAATAAGAGAAGCGTGTAAAAGACAAGGGCTTCTAAATTCCTAGAATATGTTAAATTTCTTAATCTAAACTTTTTATTTCTTTCAAACTCGCCTTAATTTTCTATCTTGATTCTCTTACGCATAACACATGAACTTTGATTTTAGCTCAAATAGGTACCTAAATTTGACTTCTTAATTCAAATTGGTTAAACGTTATAAGTACCTATTTGAATAAAAAAAAAGTTTAGGTATCAACTCAAATAAAAAAAGTCAAGTTCGTGTATCTAATTAAATAAAAAAAATACAGATATCAAACTGAATCATAAAATCAAATGTAGGTACCTAATTAGATAAAAAAAATTAGATACTATTTTTTTTTTGAATAATGACAACTGAATTTCATTAATAAAAATAGAGGAAAGGAATCAAAATTATAATGTATGGAAAAAATGGAAACAATAGTCATAAAAAAACTCATACAAAAATAAAAATGTGAACAAAAATGAAACCTTCAACATCAAAAGAACTCACTAACCTTCATAAAACTATGTCTTTGTCGAACGAGACATTTTACGAAATGATAAAAAGTGGTGAGCGAACCAAACTTATATCGACAAATAACCCTTTACCAAAGAGGTGATCCAACAATATTTGACCACCAATAAACTAATTTTAAAAAAATATCGTAAGGGTCTTTACGAGAGCACCAAAACGACTGCAAACGTAGCCAAAAAACATATCAAAAGTCATAAGAAACGTGCCATAACAATAGAGAAAAAGTGTGTCACAAGAGCATAGAAAATCATATCACAATGACATAGATTTTTATTCAAAATTTAAAAAAAAAACTAAAGAAAAAAGGAAAATAAATTACATAGTATGAAAAAATAAATAAAAGAACTAAAAATTAATCGAAAGCCAACATTAAGATTAGTGTCGCCATTAGCTAAACAAAAATCAAAGGAAAAAAAAACGCCACAAAAATTTTTTAGAGAAAAACCTTAAAGTTAAGGTACTAAAATATATATTTACCCATAAATCTAATTAGAACTTGGGGAGGGGGAGGGGTAAATCATAGGTAAAATTAGTCGCTGGTGCGAATAAAAAAAAGCCAAAATATTCAACCAAATTGCAAGAATAGATTCGACCCTCACACTATTGTTTTTATCCATCTAATCAACTCATCAAAAAAAAAACTATCCATCTAATTAAGTATGTTATAAAATCAAATCTTCTATATGTCTAAATTATTTTCCAATAAATCTTAGTTTATATTAGACTAATGTTGATACATTTATAATAACGGATCTAAAATTATTTTCTAAGATTTATAAATATCTATTAATAATATAATTTTTTTGTATAAAATTAATACAAATAAAAATTTAAGATAAATATAATCATTAAAATAAATAATTAATTGAAAAAATTAAAACCAGCTCGGAATTTATTGGAAAATATATCCATTGTTTGTTAATCTTTATAACAAAGATGAGAACGTGAATGGCTCAACATGCCGATCCATTTTTTTACCCACTGATTTCAACGTTAATACAAAATTTTAAAAGTCAACAACTCTCTAGGACTTAGAACCATGATTATCGGAGAAATTATTTTATATTTATTTATCTTTTTATAAGTTAATAGTTTGTGTTGTCGGAACTGATCATTGACTTAAGTTTCATCTTATATGTAAATTTAATATTCAATTGGTCCATTTATGTTAAATTCAGGTAGAAGACAAAAGCCTTGACCATCCGGATTACAATGAGTTCATACCTTGGTCTCATGTTAATAATATTTTGGTGCCAGTCAATTAAACACAAGTTTTTCAACTCCCAAATCCATTTGAAAAGTTTCAGTATAAAAATAGTGTATAAATTTTGTCTCGAAAAAACGTTTTATTGCTTAAAGAATTTTTCGTTAAAATATGTATGTAATGTTTTCTTTGTTGTACTCTTAAGTGTCTATCGTTATATTTTTTATTTTTAAAAAAAATTATAAATAAAAATATTTTGTAAAAAGAAAAAAACCTTAATTTATTTATAAGAAAAACCCTAAAGTTCTCTAAAATATTTTTTTTATTTTTAAATAAATTTTCAATATTACCAGAATGTGACATATGTCACTTAACAGTGATTTTTAACAGTGGATACCTAAAAGTATAACGTTAGAAACATGAGAATCTATTTTTAGTGAAAAATTCTTTAAGCACTAAATTTTTTTTATGCAAAGCTTGGGAACTTATTTTTGTATTAAGCCTAAAAATAAATATTTTTTTCTTTAAAAGATTTGAACTTGAGCAATTATATATGTAAAATATTAATATTACCAATTAACTAATATAATTTTGAAGACATTATTTTGTAATCGCTCTAAGCTAATAAAAAAAATTCAAGTCCTTCTCAAGAACAAGCTCCTAGTTATTACTTTCAAATAGGGTTTATTAAAAGAGAAAATAACCTCAGTGACCAAAAATCCCAGATAATATACGATTTTGACCAACTTTTTTTGGATTTGCAAAAATGACCAACAAAATCGCAATGCGATCTCTAATTCGCATTGCGATATCCACTATCGCAAATTCGTGTTACATTTCGCGTTGCGATAGTTGAAAATCGCGTTACGATTTTCCATTTCGCGTTGCGATAGTTGAAAATAGCAATGCGATTTGCGATAGTCTACAGTTGTCGTTACGATTTTCCAAATTCGTTGTGATAACTAAAAAAAAGATTTTGTTTCTTAACAATGTGGGATTGAGCATTACCAACACTTGTTTTCAATACAATGTGATTTTCCACAAGTGTTGGTAATGCTCAATCCCACATTGTATTGGAAACACTATTGGGAATGGTATTTAAGGCTTGGCTTTTCCACTTCCTTGTTGAGTGATAGAGAACAAGGGGGACTCTCGCCACCGCCGCCATCCCCGTCCGTCTCGTCTCAGGTCGGGTCGGGTCGTGGTCATACGTGTCTTCGACACGTCCGCGCGGATACTATCTTTTTAGAGAAAATTCTTAAGAAACAAAATCTTTTTTTTCAACAAATTTGGAAAATCGCAACAACAACTGTAGACTATCGCAACGAATTGGAAAATCGCAACGAATTTGGAAAATCGCAACGACAACGGTAGACTATCGCAACGCGATTTTCAACTATCGCAACGCGAAATGGAAAATCGTCAACTATCGCAACGCGAAATGGAAAATCGCAACGCGATTTTCAACTATCGCAACGCGAAATGGAAAATCGCAACGCGATTTTCAACTATCGCAACGCGAAATGCAACGCGAATTTGCGATAGTGGAGATCGCAATGCGAATTAGAGATCGCATTGCGATTTTGTTGGTCATTTTCGCAAATCCAAAAAAAGTTAGTCAAAATCATATATTATCTAGGATTTTTGGTCACTGAGGTTATTTTCTCTTATTAAAACCCATCAAACGAACTCAAAGATTAATAGGAGTATTATTTTTCCTAGTGATATTGGGTTCAAGCACGACATGTACAGGGTATGTGTGCATTTATTATCAATTGATTAAGAGAATTTTGAACGGATACTATCTTATAATAACACCACAAATAAAAAATAGGGTTTATTACAATGTTGTGGTCAATATTTTTTAATTATAATGGTTTTATATCTAATCATAGCAACAGAACATGTGATATATTATGGATTATTTTGTGGAGCCATGCAAAGAAGATGAGACTTAAAGGACGTTAGTGTCTGGTGAGTTGTAGCAGTTGGTGTTTGGAACAAAACTGCTCGGCCGGTTCCCTCACATCTGCCGGCTGATAAAACCCAGGTTTTTTTTTCTTGGAAGATGGTGATGTTTTACCAGAAATCACGACCCAAAATTAATATCAAATCATCTGATCAATGTTTTTGTATTTTTAAAAACAAATGCTTGTTGGTTTGCAGGAAGGTATTGAATGTGTAGTGTGATCTCATTGTCTGAAAACAAAGGTAAGAAAATATGACAAATGGCAAACAGAGAAACGTTATCGCTTTCAGATGAGATGGAGGTAGAACAAAACCCATTTAAGGCATTCAAAATTCGTTAGTAGCAGTATTTGAACCAGAGGCCACTCTCAAAGCCAGATGAGAAATGTATTTTCATTGTTGAGATACGGTGTATGAGATGAGTTGACATAAGAAACAAACGAGTGCCTGCTATTGGTACGAGGCAGGCGTGATGGTAGATTGACATTTGATAGAATACTGGACAAAGAGCATGGCAGAAACCAGCAGAATAATAGCTGGAAAAGGCAGCCTCAGAATGCGTCAGCCTACCCAACAAGATAATATTTGTCGAGCTTTTTAAAGCTTTCGTCTTACCCTACCCCCGTCTAATTTGTAGGCACGGATGGCTCAAATGTAGCAATGTCTAATATATAAGGTTTGTGATGATTGCATGGATTCGCGGTGCCAAGATTGATGAACATGTAATAAGCTTCAGCACAATGATAAAAAAAAATGTTTTTAGCGTGATATTATTACGTGCTATAGTTAAATAGAGTGTTATTTTCTCTAGAGTTTATAGGTTCATACATCTGCATTTGGGGGTGTATGTGTATTGTCTATGACTAAAAAAGATTATGAACATACATTATCTTGCAATCACCTTAAACTATTCAAAAATAAATTCTAACATGTGATTAAGTAGTCATGTTGATTCATATTTTTTTAGCATTTTAACACTCGATGTTTAATTTCAAGATAAAATAATCCTTAGTATGAAGAAAATTATTAATTGAGCAATGATTAATGTTTGTCGCTGACATAGTAAGTCCTAAGAGTCCAAAATAATGACATGATACATGTCACATATTCGAAATAATATCGTGACACACGTCACATGTACATAAGTGATGACATAGTACATGTTATGTCACCACTTCGGACACATAAGACTTGTCAACGACAATCATCGATTGTTAATCGATTAACAATTTTCATCAAATTAAAAATTATTTTCTCTTAAAATAAATTATTAGAAACTAAAATACTTTAAAAATAAAATAAAGATTAAATAGTCTATTTAATCAAACGTTGAAAATAAATTCTAGTGTTATGTGATAAGCTTTTCACTTTTGTAACAATATAAGTTATGTTATATTTGTAAATTTCACCGATAGTTAAACTGGGCTTCAGTAGAAAAAAAATATCAACCAGATTTCGTTATTTAACAACATCGAAGCCCAAATCTGGGATTCATTATCCACCATAAGCCCATCACATCGACTTTCATTTGATTGAGAAAATGATTAGTTGCTATTAAAAAATGCTGGTGGGAGCTTTATCTTAGGTTAATAAAGTAGATTTAAAAGCAGTGTTTTAAAAACCATACCGGTCAGTTCAACAGGGAATCGTTACCTGGTCCGGTTCATTCTACACCTGTTAAACCGCTATTAGTGAACCAGAAGAAACCGTTGAACCAGCTGTGAACCGTTGAACCAGACCGTGAACCGGTTGAAAACCGGTTCTGTTTTTTTTTCTAAAAAAAATTAAATCAAACGACGTCATTTGTTAAACGAGCTAAAAAATAGCAAGTTCAACTCGAACTTGAAATATAATATTGAAACTTGAACTCAAAAAGGTTCAAACTCAAAAAATATTTAGAAGCTCGATTGAAGCGTGAAATTCGAGCTCGATTGAAGCGAAAGAATAGTTCGCTCTATGCTCACCAAAAAGACTCCGTGATTTTGAATGTCAAATTACCTCTATTATTTATAGAAGTCAATTGAGATGCTCTTCTATATTTCTTAGCCATGTGAGATTGTTTTGTTTTCATATTTTTACTCTTTAGACTTTTGTGATGCTCTTCTATGTTTCTTAGCCATGTGGGATTTTATTTTTTTTAAAAAATTAAGCCAAACGACATCGTTTGTTATGCTTTTTTTAACCCTAAATTTATTTTTTTGATTATAGTTATATAATTATATTTATTATTTAATATGTTTTACCTTAACTATTATGGTATAGTTGATTTGAATCATTTTGTTTCACTTGATTTTATGATTTTTAACTTATATATATTATAACTTGCTTTAAATTTGACTTGTGATATAAAAACTTGTTTTTTATTAAATGTTTTTATATTTTTATTTAATTTTTTAAACAATTAATTAATTATGACATCGTCCGGTTCTTCCGACCGGTCTGACCAGTTCGACCGATTGTACCAGTGAACTAATAGCACGGTCGGTTTGTTAACCGATCTGGTTCTGAAAACCATGATTAAAAGCTTTATTCTAGGTAAAGTGTGGTATAATTTTGAGGCAAAAGGAATAAAACATCTTTTTCCCCAATAAGAGGAGCCATAATTGTGCAATTAGTGAATTTGCACTCACCCCCAAATATCCCACGTCGGGTTAGCTTAGCTCCCACCATCCACCACCACGATTGCCTCTTCAATCTATTTATCAAAGATAAGTCTGCCAAATTTGTTTGAGACGCTTTAAAAAAAAGTATAGAACAAATGACACTAAAATAAAAAAGCACATTGTTTAAGAATGGTTGAAGTTCTAGACGATTGATGATAAGCTAATTATAAACTAAATGCATGCATATGTAAGAGGGCTAGACTCCAACCTAGCGAATCGTGACTTTTGACACATGAACATAAATTGTGTGCCTAAGTCGGCCTTTAAATTTGGATGGTTAAGACTTTACAATAAATTTTGGCTTGGAAGAAATATGGTGAGTTGAATCGATGAAAAATAAGAGAGAGAAAAATAACAAGAAAAAGAGATTGAACCCTAATAAATCGTGGAAATTTGATGAATTTAAATATTTAATTATTTTAATATTGAAAGTAATCATTTGGTTCATGGGGAGTTATTGAGTGTAGGTGAGGCGTCAACTACATGATGTACTACATTGTGTAATTTTTAAAACCGTCATTTAGACCTATACGTTCCCGATCTAAATTCTTTTCATACATAGGGATGGGCATGGGTCGGGTTTTGACCAATCCAATCCGAAAATTTTACATCCTTCACTTGACCCGACCTGACCCAAAATATATATACCCTCCACCCGACCCGACTTTTTGAGATAAAATTCGAACTAGATCCGACCCGACCCTAAATAATAAAAATAATATTTTTATTCAATAAAAACAGTGATTTAATTAAAAATAATAATATATAAAGGGGTATTATTGTAATTATTCCTAAATATATAAGGTAAAATTATATTGGGTCGGATATTTTTCACCCTAAATCCGAATCCGACCCAACCCGAACATAACCTTTAAAAAAATTCGACCTGATCCAAACTCATTTTTTTTAAAAACCCGACCCGATTAGGTCTAGTCAGGTCGTAACCCGTCGGGTTTGAGTCTCATGTCCATCCTTAATCATACATGCAAATCACCGATTTATCCCTAAGTATCAATTAATTCCCTTTAATTAAACCAGCAAAAGAAGTCTATTCCTGATTTTCTGCACTATATTTTCATTCAAAGAAAAAATGGATCTCAAAGCACTAGCTACAATTCTGATATAATTTTATTGTCTGAAAATATTACTTTAATTCTCTAATTTCTGTTCTCATATTTTTTTTCTTGCTTTTCCCTTATATTTTGTATTTCTGGAAGTATGACGAAAAGTTTTTTACCAGATTATTTTAAGTGGGGGGCAGTTGGTTTGTTTTGGTTGTGATCGGTTAGCTTCATGGAATTTTCCAGATGCATTGGAGCTATTATGTTTATTTATGTCATCATGAAACCAACCTGGAAAGGTTGGAGACTCGTCTCAAAACAAGATATAGTTGATATGGTCGTCAACACTTTTTTTTTATGATTTTCACCCTGAATGATGTGGCAATGAAAGACAAGGTAACTAAATTATCACTTTCTCTATCCATTATCTCCTTCATAAATGGTGTTGTACTATTCGTACTACAATTTTTTAAGAAAAGTGTTTTTTACCTAAAATGTGGAGAGTTGATCTTGCACATCGATGAGTTGCCAATTGCAAAGGTAGCCAGTTATGGAGCTACAATGAAGGTTGCCCTCTGTGGATGTGCCACCGTCAATGCTGAAGAGCCTTAAGCCCCGACAACCCCAATCATCTAGATCAATTATACGAAATCTTTAAGAAAAAAATGAAATTTATGCCAAATGTTTTAGTCAATTCTGTTTTCATACATTTTTTAGAAAATTTTGTTTTCATTCTTGAATTTGCATCAAATGAATTTTTTTTTCAAGTTTAGTGGGTTAGTAACCTAAATGATGGCAGTCTTGGTAGAAAATTATCAGGAGATTGTGTTTTGAAGATCTATGTCACATACTTATTCTTCTTTGTCCTATGCGGCAATTAAACACTTCCTTTTTTGTGGCTAAATCAGACTAAACCTTTCAAAAAATTTATTATTGAATTCTTAAAAGAAAGTTTTATTAACTTTGGAGAATGCTTTACAAAGTTTACTCCAATGGATGGATCTTTAGTACTCGTCAAGGATCCTTTATATAGCATTTCACCTCCTCAATGGACGGTAGAGATTAGTTTGATCCTACGATCTACATTTTACATCCAGAAATTTCTATACAAATCTAGTATCATTTAAACCTGGGGAATTCTCCATAAACTTCTAGAGTCTTCTACAAGTCTCCTCAGTATTCTAGAATATTTTTCCTAGTTCCAGAACCTTCTATGATGTTTTAAAACCTTATTTGATATTATAGAACATTCTAGGATGTTTCACAATATTCTAAAGTATTCTAAGACATTTCAGAGTATTCTAGAACCTTTCATAAGGTTCTAGATCTTTCTATTGTATTGTAGAACTTTCTGTTGTATTCTAGAACGCTCCACTAATATCTCTGTCGCGGCCGTCTTTCGGTTGGGCCCGAAATTGGGCTTCGACTTGAAAAATGGATTAGAGTCGCCACCGATCATTTTAAAAATAGTTAGGTGGATCGGACACCATCTTACCTGATCTGCGTTTTACCATAAATGTATCGGGTTCGGGAGTCGGTTACAGTCAAAGAAGGATTAACACCCTCGTATTGCCCTTTCGGTATCAATTAATTTATTGGTTGTCTTAATTGCGAAAATTAAAATTTAAATCGAAATTTAAAAATTCAATTCGAATCGCTTATATTTGATCGATTGAAATTACTACTGAAAAGATCAAAAAATGTTAGATGATAAAATAAATAAATAAATAAATAAATATTTTAGTAAACCAAAGAGAATAAAAAGAATAATAATAAAAAGTTGGATTAAGAAAAAAATAATAATAAAGTAAAGATGTTAAAAATAAAAAACATAAAAAACATAAAATAAAATAACACGAAGAAAATATATATATATATATATAAGAAATGTTAAAAAAAGGAAAAAATAGAAAAAGATTTTTTTTAAAAATAATAATAATAAAGAAAACGATACTAAATAAAATAATCTAAATTAAGACTAAAAGAAATCTAAATCTAATGATTAAATTTAAAATTAAAGTTCTAGGACCAAAATGAATTGTATGCATAATATAGTGTCAAACTTAAAGGAAAAATAAAACTAACATAATTCATCAAATGTCAAGTGACCAAACAAGTAGTTTTCCTAATATATAATATTTCAACAAGCAAAAGAGAGAGAGAGGGACACGTTTGTAACTATTCCCTCTTAGGCCCACTAGTTTTAATATGTAGGTAGGGTTGCACATTTGTCGGATTTCAATCCGATCCGGATCGGTTTTTATCCGATCCGGTTTTTTCCCATAGAAAAAAAATTGGTTTATAAAATAATCGGTAAGGTTTCTAACCGGTTTGGAGGGCCGGATATCCTAACCGGTGTAACCGGTTTCGGTTTTAAAAAAACCGGTTTTTTTAAAAAACCGGTTATAAAAAAACCGATTTTAATATTATTAAAATTACATCGTCATCAATTGCAACAAAGTTTACGATAATTTGTTGAAAATATTTTGATATTTCGATATAACAAAATTAAGTTAAATGAATTTTAAGATTTTCCAAATGATTTTCTAAGTATATTCGATATAATTATTCAAATATCAAAACATTACTCCAAATATTTCAAAAATCATTTTTAATCCTTACTTAAGTGTAAAATTAAGTTTTAATCTTAAAACAATTTCAAAATAATCTTTCAAAGTATTTCGAACCATTTCAAAGTCAAAAATTCCAGATTGCTCAGAGGGAACCGATTCCCCCCCAAGGGGGTACCGATTCCCACCTGAATGGTTTGGCTCCGAGATTTCCAGAATGCTCGGAGAGAACCGATTCCCCCATAGGGGGTACCGATTCCCCCTGTTCAAACGGTCGAAATATTTGAATTTTACACTTAGGGAACCGATTCCCCATAGGGGGTACCGATTCCCCCACGCTCCAAACTGTTTTATTAATTGTTTTCACACTAAAACGGCTATATGATCTTCACTAATCATCCCCAACGTTCAGAAGTAATTCAAGGTGTATTTAAGCAAGCTTAGAAGCCATTGATCAAAGACAAGAAACATCAAACAACTAGAATCAAGAGAGAATCAAAGAGAAAGCATCAAACCTCAAGTTCGATAAATTCAAATACTTAATTGAAATACTTAATTAACTCAACATAATTGAAATACTTAAATACTTCCAAGTTTGATAAATTCAAATACTTAAAAACTTCCAAGTTCGATAAATTCAAATACTTAAAAACTTCAAGTTCGATAATTGAAACAAAGTTTACGATAATTGAAATAAAGTTTAAAAATAAACTGCATTGCCATCTCTTCTTCATCATCTTCGCCTTCTTCGTTTGGAGGGGATATTCCAAGTTCGACTTTTTCAATGTGTAAGTTTGCTTCCAAATCAGCATCAATTGCATCTTCTAGGGTGGTGATATGTTGCTTACGAGCCGCTCCATCCAAATAATCCTTTAAACAAATGCATACTTCCACCGACTCGGGACTTAGTCTTGATCTCCGTTGCGATATAACCCTGCCACTAACAGAAAAAGCGGATTCCGAAGCTACCGTAGAAGCTTGGACAGTTAGTAAATCACAGGCCATGGCGGCTAGAATCGGAAATTGTGCTTCCTTTTCTTTCCACCAAGCCAAAATATCCAAACTTTCAAACTCTTCAAATGTCATTTTTGATAGAAAATCGCATGACATGTAATTTCCCAACTCGCTACTTGGGGTGGTAGTACGTGATCGTTTGGATTGAGAATTTACAAGAGTGTTAAAAAGATTCAAATTTATGTTACTTGGACGTCTACTAGATGATTCCGCATTCATTCTCATTTGATCGTGTATTACACTACTTGATCCGTATTTAGTTAAATAAATTACAAACATGTCTCGAAAACATTTGTTAAAATAATTTATTTGGTTTTGGACAAAGTTGGGTTCATCATCGGTTAGATTAAAAGCAAACGCAATTTGTTCAATTAGTGTTTCAACCCCACCAACATTTAACGTTGGGTTTAAAGCGGCGGCACAAGTAAAAATGGGGGGAATCTCCTTAAAATATTTTAAAAGTTTTTCCTTCATTGCAAAGCCAATTTCTTGAAAAACTTCGGTTTCAAATTCAAAGTCATTTAGTCGGGTAGCCAACAAAAATATTTGATTAAGAACCAACGGGCTAGTAGGGTAATAAACACCGGATAAAAAAGTTGTTGCATTTTTAAAAACCTCAAGCAAATCGGTTATTTTGGCTATAGTTTCCCAACTCGAATCCGGATAAATGTTTGGGACATGACCCCTCTCGAAAAGCCGATCGTGAAATGTTTGCAATGTTTCCCTTTGCCTTAAGGCAGTATGCATCATCATCCAAGTTGAGTTCCAACGAGTTGGACAATCCAAATTAGGACCCAAAGCTTTTTTATTAACGGACTTACAAAATCGTTTATAATCATTTAGTCTTTTGTTGTTGTTAAAAAGAACTGATTTTATCATTGTTTTAAATTCTAATCTAATCGGCTCAATAACCTCCAAACCGGCTTGCACGAATAAATTAATTATGTGTGCAACGCAACGGGTATGAAAAAACGCACCGTCTAAAATCGGTGAAAGTAATATTTTCAATCTTGGAATCGCGTTTATATTATTCGATGCATTATCAAAGGATATAGAAAAAACTTTATTTTCTAATTTATAAAGACAAATTACCCTTTTTAAAAGTGTAAATAAATTAGCACCGGTATGCGGCTCACCGAATAATTCAAACGCGATTGTTCTTTTCATCATTTGCCAATTATCTTGATCTAACCAATGTGACGTAACGGCTAAAAAAGAATTTCCGGTATTATGAGGGGAACTCCAAACGTCACATGTAAGCGACACACCATAACGGTGTTCTTGGAATCCTAAAATCATTTTTTCCCTCGCCGTACGCCACATTTTTATAGCATCTCTTCTAAGGGTAGTACGACTTACTTGAGTATAACGTGGTTGCATTAGTTGTTGAATTGTTGTCGTGAAATCTTCATCATCAAAGTGGTCGAACGGCAATGCTTTTGTAATCACGAACTTTGTAAATGCTTCTCGTAATTTTTCGTTGTCGTAAACAAAAACACCACCTTGCGGTGTAAGATTCGATTGACTAGGATCCGATCTTGAGCGAAGTGCCTTGCATGATTTTGTCAAATGGTTCTTCAACGTTGTGTTTCCTTCCGATGCAAGAAACTTTAGACAAAGTTTACAACGCGCCCTCCTCGAGCCATTTGACATCTCACATAAATCGTAGTGATCCCAAATATCTTTGTTTCGAGTGTGTTCGATCACTCTCACGACTTCAAGGTTTCCCCCGACGGAAGATTCAGCCGTGTTACTCATGATGAACAAAAAATTACAAAAATAAGATTTGAGAGATGTTTAAGTGTTGTGTAATAAGATTTGAGAAAGTTGTAATCAACCAAATACATCCCCAACCTATTTATACATGTTTAGGGTGGTAAAATGGTAATTTTTTAAAGAAAAAAAGGGTCAAAACGGTCACAAAACCCCCCAACGGCTATATTAACGGCTAGTTTTTTAAACCCATACCGGTTTTTTTTTTCCGAATAAAAATCGGTTTTTAACCGGGTTTTTTCAAACCGGTTTTTTATCCGGTAAAATAACCGGTCTAGGTTTTTTTCTCCAAACCGGTTAAAATAACCGGTTAAAAAAAATCCGATCCGGTTAAAAAAAACCGGTTTTTCCCAAATCCGGTTTCGGATATTTTTTTCGCAAAATCGGATATTCGGATTTTTTGTGCACCCCTATATGTAGGTATACATTTGTCGTGCAAATTTAAAACAAAAAAAGTAACGAAACTCGTTTGTTACCAAAGATTAAAAAAGGAGGGTGAGCGCTTCGCTGCTTTCTCGCCGGGAAAGGAAGGACCTTCGTTCGTCGTCGTTATCTGGTAGTTGTTCAACGTCAAACTTTAAAGGTAGGTCTTTCTCGACACCGGTAACTTGGATCCAACCCCGGTTTTGCAAGAAAATGTCCCCAGCCCCACGAAGAGCAAAAGAAACTTCGACTCTTCACCCCTCCGATCTAACTCCTCCGCCGTCAGATTGCCATGGTATCGAGTTATGTGGCCTCCCTCACTGTTATCTCGTTGTTCACCGCTGGGATTTGAGAACCCAATGCCAGAGTAAGACTTTTTTATTTCGAATGGTTTTAGATCTTTCCTTGGTAAGATTCTATCCCTCTCGTTTTTCTTTTTCTTTTTCTTTTCGAAACTGGTTTTCCCCTTTGATATTTTTCTCACCAGAATTCCCTTTTTTCTGTGATTCCAATGCCCGTGATTCCCCGTTGTCGTGTTTCTTGTGTTTCTTCGTGTTTTTATAGTGCTCCAAGAAACCTATTTTTAGGTTTGGTTCAGAGTCTCGTTTGGACTGAAATACTTGTTGCTTGGTTGTTCTTCTGTTTTGAGTGGGTGCCGGGAATTCCGGGTTGTTGTAAGCGGCTGGAACGGGAATTCTCCAACAGTATAAAATTAGTGTCGACAATCTCCAAATTTCTATTTAAGTATGAAATATAGGTGGAGAAATTTAGTTTATGATATCTAGCATCAGATTGGCGTTAACAACTCTCTTGGGTGCCTTTAGATTTGCCACTAAAGTTGTATGATATCAGTTTTATTCGTAATGTTTCCCCCACAGGAATTCAGGCGGATTGACTTTTGGTGCCTTAATGGAAGTTCAACATTAAATGAATAATAGTATTTGGTTTCTCCAAACTTTATGACATAGGAATAATGGAACTAGTAACTTTTATTCTGATGAAAGATGATAAGCTACGTCACAATGAAATTGGTAAATAAAAGTTAGGTTAGAGATACAAGCAGACATCCCTAGCTAATGAGTTGGTTTCATTATTGATATTTTGATAGTGGTTGAATTCATCAAATATATGGTCGTTTAACTTAGTTATTCTACAAGTAATGTTCATTCAACTGTTATTTTTTTAAATATAATTCCTTTGCCCCCTTATAATGCTCCTTTTGATGTCCCACCACTAGTATATTGACACATGGATCTACCCAAGGTACCTCTATTAATCAACCATGTGTGTGAGCTATGTGACCTCGAGCTACGCCACGATACTTATTGTTGAGTGATAGTACCAACGTCTCTGTGATACCGGGTACTATCATTGTGTTTGGCATGGTGAAGCATTATAGGATGATAATGAGGTTAGAGACTTAGTATTTGTATACTCATGGAATGGCCCTTAGCGAAGACTAAGGGAAGCATGAGACGTAAATTCGAGAGATAGAATTGGAGGACCTTATGTAGGTAGCACTGATTGGAATCATGCTTGTACCTACTGCGTAGTATTATGTATCTAGCATGTTTTAGTTTATGAAATTTTTATTTTGCTCTAGATTAGCGATTATACTGCTAAGTTTTGTAAGCTCAGCCTTCAGATGTTTTTCGTTGACATATTTGTAGCTGGACCAGTTTGTGGAGCACCATCGTCGCAGGACTTCCACCAGCTCCGAAAGAGTATTGTACTGTAGTTTTAGTTGGCATGTATAATCATAGAACCTTATTTATTTGAGTTGTAAATTTCCAGACGTATTATTTTTATTTAAATCATGTGTCACATAGCTCCGGTTTTGTAAAATATTTTTATAACAGTTGTTTATGTTTTATTATGATATCATGCAGTACATATTAAAAGAAAATGTACATGTTTTGAGGATCAAGGTTGCCTCGACAGCCCAGTGTGACATTCTAGGCCTAATCGAGTTTAGGGTGTTACATTTATTATTTTAAAGAATAAATAAATTAAAAAATATTTACAATAATCACTATGTAAAAACAAATGTTATATACGATTTATTAGTTTAGATAATGTGTGTATTCAATGAAAATAATGCAATGGAAATTAATACTCCCTCAAAGATGGAGGCTAATGACGGAACAAAACGACTGAAAAATAAGATTATCAAAATTTTATTGCGATTGTCAAAATCTTCTGAAACATTACAAGACATGACTTTGAAGAAATTAATCTAGAGATGTAAAATCAGGTAATCGTTTAGGTTTCAGTTGGGTTTTGTCAGGTCAGGTTCAATCAGATTTAAGTCGTGTTATGTCAATTTAATGGTTCGACTCAGATCAGGTTCGGGTCAAATCAGTTCGTGTTATTATCAGGTTGATTTTATCATCGATTTAATTCGAGTTCAAATCGGGTTAATTTCAATTCGGATCAATGTCAGTTCATGTCAAAACGGTTTAGGTCTGAATCAGTTAAATTCCATATTAATTTAGGTTCGGATGGACTTCAAGTCAGATCTCGTTCAGATTGAGTCACATCATTTGAAGATAAAATTCAGGTCATATCTTACCTGGTACTAATTGACTTTAGGTCGGGTAATTTTTGGGTTAATTATTTTTTCGTTTTTCATGAACGATGAATTGTAATTTTTAATTTATATATGATTTGGAGTAAATTACAAAATGTTGAACTATGTTTCGATATAACAATTTAAGGCAAAATGGTTTTTGGACTTGAATTGAATTTACAAAATGTATTTGGACTTAATTGAATTTATTCAAAATTTACAAAAATAATTCAAAGTTCTTTTAATTCAATGTTGAACAGTAATCCGAGGCTCAAAAATTCCAGTATGTAAAAGGGGAACCGATTCCCCCCAAGGGGGTACCGATTCCCTCACTGTTCATCAGCCCAACGGTCATAATATTTGAATATTATGAAGGGGTATCGATTCCCTATGAAGGGGTACCGATTCTCCCCATTCTGGGCAGCCTATTTTTGCAGAAAAATCATTCCCAAACGGCTCCAAAACATCCCCAACGGCTAGATATGACTTCAAACACATTCCAAGCTATAAATACAAGCTAAGGACACTTGAAGAAGAAAGAGAACAACTATCCAAGCAATCAAACACAAGAGAAGAATTTTTCATTCTTATTTCATCTTTCTCTTGTATATATTTTGTTCTTGTGAGCTCAATCTTGTAAACACCTACCTTAGAGAGGTTTTCTTGTTTACATTTCTTATCCTTTTGTAAAGGGAAAAGGTTCTAGCTTAGCCCGTGTAAAAGCTAGGGAAAGGTTCTAGTTTAGCCCAGAAAAACTAGGGAGTTTGTAAGGTTACTCTTTATCCTCAAAAGAAAGAACAAATTAGTGAATTTATTGGAAAATTCTTGGTGAGGAGCTAAGGTAGTGGACGTAGACTTTGATTAAGAAAGTCGAACCACTATAAATCGCTGTCCAATTCTCTATCTTTCAATCTCCTTACTCTCTAAACACAAAACCGTTCCGACCCCTCTTTGCAAATCATTTCGGTTGTCGTTTCGAGCTTCCGAAAATCCTAACACAAAAAATGTAAAAAATTGTGAGTCAATTTTAATAAAAACATAATTTTAAGGACTAAATTGAACAAACAAGAAATTACAAACAAAAATTTAAATAAATTAAACAACAGACATGTATGAGGGACTAAATCGAAATATAAATAAGTATGGGACAATTTCATATACAAATATAATTTTAAGGACAAAATTGAAGTAAATTTCAAAATATATAAATAAGTATGGGCCAATTTCATATAAAAAATATAATTTTAAGGACTAAATTGATCAAACTAATATTTAAATAAATTACACAACACATAGGGACCAAAATCAAATGATTGTAAAATATGAAACTAAAATCAATATAAAAATGGACTGAATTGCATTCATTTTAAAAGTTGAGGAAAATTTTAAAACAATTTTAACATATATATATTATATAAAATAAGTACATAGTATAAGTATACATTATACTTTTATATAATATATACTTATAATATATACATTATGCTTATAAATATATATAAGTACATATATATAAGTATATGTATAATATACATATACATTATACTTATAACTATAAGTATATATATAAACTTTTATATATATAAGTATAATGTATAGTTATAAGTATACATATAATTCTGCATATGTATACATATACTTTTATATATATATATATATATATATATATATCATTAAACATAAGTGCTAAAATAAAATATTCTAAATTTAATATTCACATTTAATAATTGTGCACATTAGAGAAAGAAGAGAAAATTAAAAGTAATTAGAATGTATACATTATTAAATTGCATTGAATTGAAAAATTCAAGAAAATATTTATAATTAGATCATGACTAAAATGAAAGAAATTAAAAAATAAATTACAAAATAGAAACCCACTAATCGTTAAAGGACTGCATCCCTAATTAACCCTAAAATCTATTTTGGCGCCACATTTGTGTACATACATATGCAAAAATAAAATATTCCTTCTTCCCAAAAACAATCATTTTTTCCTACTCCCAAAAAAAAATTAATTTTCCCCTTTTCTAAATTCCCAAAAACTCAATTTTCCCTCTTCTAAATTTAGGTAAAAAAAAAATCAAAATTTTTCAAAATTTGCAATTCCCTCTTTTAAAATTTTAAAAAATCAATTTTTTCTCAAAAAAACGAAATTTCTTTTAAAAAGTTCTCCCACCACACATGTGAATATATATATATATATATATATATACAAGTATATTGTTTATTTAAATTGATGCTTAAATTAAAAAATTTTAATTTTCAATCTAGGTAAATTCATTTTTTATATATATTTTAAAATTCTAAGTTAAATTATACTTAAATTATTAATTAATTAGCACATAAAAATAAATTCAACTTATAAATATTTAAATTAATTTTATATAATCTAATAAAAATTATATTAAATAAATAATTATTTAATGAAATTAATTTAATGATTATAATTAAAATTTATAATATAAGAATTATACTTAATATATAAAGTAAATTTATTAATTTAATTATCATAACTAACCATTTGTTTTAACTTTTAAAGAGTAATCATATTAATTATCATAGTTTATTTAATTGTCAAAAAATTATCATAACTAACAATTTGCTTTAAATTTTAAAAAGTAATCATATTAATTATCATGATTTATTATAAATTCAAAATCTCACTATTTCATTAATTATAACTTATAAGTAAAGTAAATATTAATTTAGTTTAATAAAAGGTCGGATCATTTTCAGGTTGAGACAATTACATACTAGGTTTATAACAGGTCATGTTGATAATAGGTAAGGTAATATCAGTTATTTATCGGGTTAATCTCGAGTTCGGGTTCATATCAAGTTGGATGTAGGTCGGCTTCGGTTATCACATTATCATGTACAATTTGAGTTCATGTCGTTCTCAGGTTGGATGTAGGTCGTAATTTTTCAGGTCGAACTTAGATTCAGGTCAACACTAATTTAGACTCTAATCGATTTAAGATTACCACCACCCTGAATCATAAACAATTTTAATTCAAGTCGATTTCAATCAATTTTGTAAGTAGATCAATTTTTTACTTCCTCAAACTAATCTTCCACGTGAAAATTGAGAAAGACAATCTGCTTAAAGATTATGTCACTGCTGGTGCATTATCTTTAGGGATAATATCATGGAATCTTCTTCTAGTCTTAAACATAAAATGTTAAAAAATATTATAATACAAGTTTCGAAAGACGTAGACACCAGTTTTTGTCCGAGCATTTAAAAATTATTATTATTAATTATTATAATAATTATTATTAATCTTGTTTATAACTTTTACAGGCCCAATACAAGCTAATTCAGGGCCCAATTCAAGCCATACTCAGAGCCCAATTACAAGCCCAAAGTACTCAACCCGGTTGGAGCCTTATGCCAGATCCAAAGCTATTTAGGGTTTGTTACCCTAATTTCATCAACCACTACTGCGCGCTAATAATCTCCAGCCACCGTTTGAGCCGATCGCTGAGCCCCGAGCCATCACCGATCAGAGTCCATATCAACAGTGATGGAGAGACAAACACAAACCAAAGTCAAAAGCAAATCCAACAACTCTTACCTAAACTAGTCAGTATCTTACCAAAAACAAAGAAAATGCAGATACGGACATGAAGATTCGGTGAAGAGACCAAGCATAAATTAAAGGGTTCGAACAGACCAAAGAGGAAGGAACAGAAAAAAAAGAGAAAAAATCGATTAGAAAAATAAGAGAAAATATTTGAGTGAGAAAACAAAAGGTATCTTGTAAATCATTCGAAATCTATCAATAAAAATCCAGAATTTCAGAAAAAAGAAAGCAATACAAAACACGATCCACTATTTCTTTCAAGGAATATTTTTTATGTACATGTATTTTTTTTTAAATATAAGATATAAACAAATGAAAGATGAGTTTTTTTTCCCTTTGAAATCTCGGTTTTCCTTCGATAGAGGATCGTGGGTTAGAGACTAAGAAAAGAGAGGAGTCTTCGGAGTTAGATCCGGCCACCAAGATATGGTGGCCGGCCGTTTTTATTGGGGCCTAAAAAGAGGTTCGTCGGTGTGGTGAGTAGAGAGGGAAGATGAGTGTTGAGAGAAAAAATGAAAGTAATAACAAAAGAGAGGCTAGGGTTTTACCTAATGGTTAAAATGTGATTTTTATAGGCAAGAAAAATGGAAAAATTATATTGAAGCCATTTCAGTTTTAACTGTGTTTTACATTCACTGAAATTTATACGTTTTATTTTTATTTTATTTTAGATGGTTTAGTTTCATTAATTCTTATTTAGTCATTAGTCAATTATATATTATATTTCAGTTATTCTGATTTCGACTTCCTATTTGTATATATATCTTATTTTAGTCATTAACCTTCTAACTGCTACTTTATTGTTTGAACTAATATCCTTATATTTATGTTATTGATTTAAGCTAATATACTAAATTTTTATTTTGTTACTGTTGTTAGACAATTAATATTTTTATTTTATTGCTTAATAACACCTAACTTTTAATTTTATGAAATTTAATGTTTATGTTTTTTATATTTCCGTTACTTTAAATTTTAATATTTTATTTCCTTTTAAGTTCCAATATTTCATTGTTGTCTTTTAATTTAAGGTTCTTTTATTTCAATCACCACCCTTGTTGCTTGCTTAAATGGAAAATTTTCATATATTGAATATATAGTTTCTAATTTTTTTATTTCCCCTTTTGTCATTTAATATTATGACATTTATTTTTCACTGTAAATATTTGGTTTTTATATTTATGCATGATTTTTACATTCCTTTTAAATGTTTGTTTCCTTAATTCATGTCATGATCCCTTTGATTTCCCACTATAACTTAAAATATGATATGTTCTTAATTACCTTATTTATGTGTTCATATTATAGCCTAAAAAATAAATAGGTGTAAATATTATGCTATAAATATATATATTACAATTTATTACCAAAAATATATTTGTGTTTTAACGTATAATAAAAGCATCTTTATTAGACATATATATGTAAATTCCCTCATAAATAGTCACTCCTATTAAATATGTATATATTATGTACGTACAGTATACCTTTTTTTATATATATATTTGTTACCTATGTTAAAGTATGTTTTGTATTATATTAAATATATATATATAACCTATCCCTTATAAATAGTTACTTCCATTAAATATGTATATATTATGTACGTACAATATTTTTTCAATTTGTTACATATATTAAGCATGTTTTGTATTATATTAAATATATATATATATATATATATATTTGTATTATCTCCTATAAAAATAATTATAATTTTTGATTAAATAAATGGTTGTATTCTATAAAATATATTTCGGACTCTTTAATCTTTTTGACTCATTGCATTTATTATTTCAATTGTTTTTGAAAATTGATATCTTTTAAATAAATTCAAATAAATAACAATATCGTAGTTTAAATATATTTTTTAAGTTAGCAATTCCCAATTAAAAAATATATATAATCGTTTAGGTACCAAAATTTGGGCGCTGTGGAGGTGCTAATCCTTCACCACGTGTAATCGACTTCCGAACCCGTTTTAATCGAATCTTTGGTAAACGCATACCAACTTTTGTCTTAAAAAATGATTTTTTTTAAAAGAAGTTTTTAGGTATTCGACCTACCTAACCCAAAGATCGATGACGACTCTATCCAATTTAATTCAAAATCACATATTTTTCAAAATTAAAGTCGTAATTGTTTTTAAAACGAGAAGAAATTGTTTTGAAAAAAAAATGGTTATGACAGCTTGGCGACTCTGCTGGGAACTTCGAGAGTCAAGCTATAAATGATTATACATTGTTTTTATTTTTGGGAATTACAAATTTAAATTGTATTTAATTTACGATACTTTTATTTATTTTGAGTTTTAACATGTTGTGCATTATTTTTACTAATTGATTTTGATTTAAGTGTTTTTCAGATTCGAACAGATTTTTGGAAAGTGTGAGAGTGTTGTTGTTGTCGCGTTTTTTTTAAGGTTTGTGAGTTTCTCCTCACACATGACACGTAGCTCACTTAAGAGCTTTGTCCCTTTTAAGTTGAGATGAAAGCTTAGCCTATGTGAGATAATTTGTTTCTCCGCACGGGCTTTAGCAAGTAATCTTTGGGGTTCATATACCTTATGTCTACGTGAGATAAATTGTTTCTCTGCATGGACATAAGGGAATGTATCCTCTCGAATTGAACTCAATCTGCATTAGCCTGTAATGGGCCAAGATTGAGGGTTTGGCAGCCTAAGGAGGCACCAACATGGACAATTCGAGTACTTTTTTCTTAGAACCTAACACAACATATAATAAGCCCTAGTAATCCACCTTGATAAAATTCATGCCGAACCTCTGTCTGTCAGTAGATACCTAAAATAAGTGTACACAAAGGAGAAACGACACTAAACCTCATTTCTTTATTTACTTGTATTATTTTATTTTCTAAATCAAGTGAAATAAAAAAAACATGTGGAAGGTTGTTGCATTTATTTTTTATGATATTTGCTTATTATTTGGATTCTTGTATACTGACATTTTCTATGTTTGATTTTTTTTTGGCATTGCATAATCATCATAAATAAAAGAAAGGCGTTGGTTAACCAAGTAATCATCAGAATAGAAGAGTGGTCATCAAGATGGAAAAGAGTTTTTATAACAAGGAAGAACCCAATTCATCAGTCCGAGCCTGGTCTGAAGAGATGTAAAAAGTAAAAGGAGATAGTTTGCCTGAAGATTATGTATCGCAGATATCCACAGATGTCAATGTTAATTTCAAGCAGAACAATTTACAAGAATTGATAGAGATTTGGGAAAGTTGGAGAGTACCTACCAAAGAGAAGTTCTATAAGAAATATGGTGACATAGCCCAACTGCTTTATGTAAAGATAGAGGAACCATTGCTCAAGGCTCTGGTTCGATTCTGGAACCCCGCGTACAGTTGTTTCACTTTTAACAAACACGATTTGACGCCAACAATCGAGGAGTATACAGCTCCATTTAACTTCGAAAGCCTCCAGGTGGATAGAATTTACTCCAGACTTTCAAAAGTCCAATCCTTCAAAAGTAAACTAGTAAAGATTACTGGTACAGGCAAAAATTGGATAGTCGAGCATATTCAGCAAAAAGGAGAAAGTGAATGTTTTCCTTGGCATTGTCTCAAAAAGGTGATACTCGAGCATATAGATGAAGATAATAGATTGGACATATTTTCTCTTGCCATATATGGTCTGGTGATTTTCCCAAAGACCTTGTTCCACGTAGAGGCCGCGGTTGCAGATTTCTTTGACAGACTCGAGAAGGGCATAAATCTGACACCGACAGTTTTGGCAGAAACTTTCCGATCCTTAAATAACTGTCGTGGATTGGAAGGGGGTCGATTCATAGGGTGTGCCCAACTACTCACTGTATTGATTCACAATCATTTTTTGGAAAGTAGACAAGATATCCTATCATCGCTTCTCCACGGTGTACTCGCCTTTGAAAGAATTTTTGAGCAAAGAATGGCCAGAGGGGTTACCAAGAAAAAAATGGATAACAGCTTTCAGTAATTTACAGGACCGAGATATTGCTTGGTGTGTTCCTTGGCTTGGATATACCAGTATTTTATTTAGATACGGAGATCTTGACAATGTCCCTTTGTTGGGATTATGGGGAGGAGTCAGCTATGCCCCGTTAATGGTTTTCAGACAGTATAGAGCTCGCCAATTTGTTCCAATTACAAGCGGCTTGAATGAATCTGGAATCACTTACCGTGGAGACCATTACAAGAAGAGAGCACGAGATTTGTCTCTTGCATGGAAAAGAACTTTTCGAACAAAAGTTGTGTCCGGAGATGTTATGTACACACCAGACTATGAGGCTTGGAGATTTACAAGGAAAAATGAAAATGTCCCTTTGCCAGATCAAGGAAGAGATATCCCTTGGGAAGAACATATCAAAGTGGTACCTTCACAGGCTGAGATTCTCAATGCTGAATTTGAAGCTGAAAAGAAAAAATGGGACAAAGCAATGGAAGAGGGAAGACAAGAAAAGTTCATGATATATCTTGATAGGGATCTCCATGCTAAACAATGTGAGTTGTTGAGGAAAGATAAAGAGAAAGTTAATCTCGAGCTGGCTAACTTAAAAAGGGATTTTCGCAACCTACAAAAGGCAAAGAAAATATATGGATCTAGCAAGACATCACAACAGTGGGCTAAAGAATTGGCAATTGAGAAACGACGTGTTCAAAGTCAAGAGGCTGAGAACAAATGCCAACTTAGGAGAATTGAAGTCGAGAAGAAATTGCGGGACAAGTATAAAACTGAGAAAATAAAAGTGGCTAAGCAGCTTAAGATTGAAAGCCGTAAAGCTGAGAAGTGGAAGGCTGAGAAGGAAACTAGCTTGAAGGAATGGGGAGTAGAAAAACATCGAGTCTGTGGTTTGGAAGCTGAAATGAATAATATACTGGAAGAACTCGAGGCCAGGGATCAGAGGATTCAAGAATTAGAGGAAGAAAAAGAACAAAAGAAAAAGGAAATGTGGACTGAGAGACAGGGATGGAACCAAATTCTTGAAAGAAAACAGGCCGAAATTGGGTCTTGGATGCAAAGATTTCAAACAAAGAGCAGGAGACTGGAGCAATTAACAGAAGAAATGGAAGATTTACAGACTAGTTTTGAAGAAGAGTTGAATCAGTCTCGAGTTATGAATGGTGAGCTCAAAGATTATATCTCACATCTTGAGGATTTCTTACTTCAAGTGCAAGTGCCACATGAATGGATGAACTTAAGGCTTACTCGTGAGGAGAATAATTCTCTACGAGAGCAAGCCAGAGGATTAGAGAGTGAGTTTCAACGCTATCGAGTATACATTACCAGTCTTGAGAGGGAAATTACTCGAATAAAGGAGGGATGGAAGGACACATATGAACACCATCGAATGTTGGTTGAGGAACGTGAGCGTATGATGGGCGAAGCAATAGCACAAATGAGCGAGGTGGCCCACTATACACAAGAATTAGCCAACAGGGCTGAAATTATTCTATTTCGTACTAGTTTATCCTCTGAGTATGAGGAAAAGGTCGTTGGTATCATGAATGAGATCATGGAATTAAATAATAGAGCCAAACTATATTTGTAGAATTGATATTTCTTGTAAAGATGAAAGCTCTTTTGTAAAAATGGAACTTTTCTAAGAATGGTTACTTTTGGAAATCGATGCCTTTTGCATTTGCATTTTGCATTTGCATAATAAAATGCATTATTACCAATAAAATGCATCATTTATAACACATCACTAATAATATGCAAGAATAAAGAAATTAATTTTCTAAGGGTTATGTGACAGAGAGATTCTGGCAAGTGAAAACACCAACCCTTATCATACACGAAGTAAGACCATGGATGCTAAGATTGAGCAGTTGAAGAAAGAAATGCAAGAAGAATTACTTAAGATACAACAAGAATGGCACTCGAGAATGGAGCAATCACAGAAATCAATTATAGATCAAATCTTGCAAGGTTAAGCCAATATGATGAGTGATATGATGACTAAGATGTCTGGGTTACGTATTGAAGCAGCTAAAGAGTTGAGTCCTACTTCGGTTGGGGTTTTTGGACATGATTCTACCCCTACATTAATTATTTCCCCTGAAAAGTTTGTTGAGCACCCTGTAAGGTCTTCAGCAACAAAGGTTCAAATGGCAGGTACAACTAACTCTCAAAATAGACCTCATGAATATATGGATGTAGATCCTGAGGAAATAGAGAAATCTAAAATTGAGGTCCCAGAATATCTAAAGGATTGGTGCAAAGGGTTTCTTAAAGAACTAGGAAAGCAGAATTCTCAAGATGGAATGGAGGCAGAAGAACTAAGTCTAGTACCAGACTTGATTTTACCACCAAAGTTCAAAATGCATGAATTTGAAAAATATGATGGAAAAACTTGTCCGGTCGCTCATTTGACCATGTTTTGTCGAAGAATGACGGGATTGGGGAAAGATGATGGACTGTTAATTCATTGCTTCCAAGCCAGTTTGACAGGGGCACCTGCTAGATGGTATAACCAATTGACTCGAGCTAAAATAGGGTCTTGGAAAGATTTGGCCTACACATTTAAAGAACAGTACCAACATGTTACTGATATGATGCCTGATCGTGTTACTCTTCAAAACATGGAGATGAAGCACAATGAGACTTTTCGTCAATATGCTTAGCGCTGGAGGGATATTGCCGCTTAAGTACACCCACCACTTATTGAGAGGGAGTTTATAACAATGTTCATTGATACATTAAAATCTCCCTATATTGATCATATGTTAGGAGTAGCGACTAAGAGTTTCTCTGATATCATAATGTGCGGTGAAATGATCGAAAGAGCACTAAAGAAGGGACAGATTGCTGGTAGCCAAAATCCTGTAAAGAAACCTTTCATGAAAAAGAAAGAAGGAGAGGTGAATAATGTAAATTTCTCTGTAAGTAAGACAAAGACAGGAAATTTTTCATCGCCAAGAGAAACTAAGCGCGAGCATAACAATGAAAGAATGAGCGTTCACTCCTATACCAATGACCTACAGTGAACTTTTCCATGGATTAGTCCAAGCTCATGTAGTGTCACCAAAATATCTAGATCCAATCAAACCACCTTATCCAAAGTGGTTCAACGAAAATGAGACATGTGAATATCAAGCAAACCTCCAAGGACATAATATTAAAAAATGTCTTGCTTTCAAAAGAGTGGTTGAGGATTTGATTAGGAGAAAAGTAGTGTCATTCAATGACTCAGAAACACCTTGTGTAACTACAAACCTGCTTCCAAATCATCAGAACCAGGGAGTGAATTCTATTGAAGAGAATAGAATAATTAAAAAGAGGGTTGAAGAAGTAAGAATGCCATTAAAGTGGGTTTATGTTCAAATAAGGAAGAGAGGGTTGTTGGGTCCTATAAAGAAATATTCAATTGAAAGGACAGAGAACTTATGTGATTACCATGAGGAAAATTGTCATCAAATTCAGGATTGTCAGGAATTCAGGCAGATAGTCCAAGAATGGATGGACAAGCAGGAGTTACAGTTCTTTGAAGAAAGAATGATAGAGAGTGAAAGAAATATCTGCGCTTCTGAAGAAAGTTCAGGAGAAATTGAAAAGAAATTAAAGAAGTCTGTCTTGGTCATATCCAAGCCAAATTATAAGGCAAGCATTGGAAGTAAAACATCCAGGGTAGTGATTAAAACCCCAATACCTTTTGCCTACAAGAGTGACAAGAGCGTTCCCTGGAATTATACATGCCAAATTAATACTCCAGAAAGCAAGGAGGAAGATATTGATGAAGTTGGATTTTTCACCAGGAGTGGAAGATGCTATGCTTCTGGAAAAGCCAATAAAACAAGAGCTGTGGTTATTGATAACACTGAGGAAAAAATAAATGAACCTGTTAAGATTGAGGAGGCTCAGGAGTTTTTAAAATTTTTTAAACACAACGAGTATAACATTGTGGAACAACTTCATAAGACCCCAGCACGAATTTCAATGTTGTCTCTCCTATTGCATTCTGAGGTACATCGAAATACTCTGATCAAAGTGCTAAATGAAACTTTTGTGGGGAAAGACATCGCAGTAGAGCGTGTGGACAGGATGGTCAACCATATTAATGCAGATAACTTCATTTATTTCTATGATGATGAAATACCTGAGGAAAGAAAGGGTAGATGCAAGGCACTACACATTACTACCCATTGCAAAGGGGTTATAATTTCTGGGGTTTTAATTGATAATGGGTCGGCTTTGAATGTTATGCCATTTGCCACTCTGAATAGACTTCCTATAGATGCTTCTCAAATGAGGGTTTATGGCAATGTTGTGAGGGTGTTTGATGGGACGGAACGTAAAATAATGGGGAAAATGATTATTCCTCTCAAAGTTGGCCCTACGACGTTTGAAATAGAGTTTATTGTCATGGATATACATTCAAGTTACAATTGCTTATTAGGGAGACCATGGATTCACATGGCTGGGGCAGTTCCTTCTTCTCTTCACCAAAAGCTTCGATTTATCGTGGACGGGACTCTAGTAACCATCAAGGTAGAAGAAGATATCATTGCCTCTATCACTACTGATGCACCATATGTAGGGGTAGATGAGAACGCACTAGAGTCTTCGTTCCAGTCTTTGGAATTTGTCAATGCCACCTTTATCCCTGAAGGCAAAAGAATTCCCATTCCTCAGCTTTCAAATAATACAAAGATGCAGCTAAAAGAGACAATAGCTAGAGGAGCAAAAGTAGGGAAAGGGCAAGGTAAGAAACTGCAAGGCATCATTGAAGGTTTGAATTCAATTCTTAAAAGAAATTATTTTGGCCTCGGATACAAGCCAACTTACTATGATAAAGTCATAGATGCACAAAAGCTTAGGGAAAGAAAGAAGGCGAGAGCCCAAGGTGAGGATGTTGTTTGGGGTCCCATGATCATACCACCACTCTTCAAATCTTTCGTGTCTGGAGGATTTGTGACTGACATACTGCAACAGTCAGGGGAAAGTGAAGAAATAGGAATTGGAAGCCTGAGCATCAATGCAATCATGGATGATTCTACTGAAGAATGCTCATTGGCATCAATTCGTCCATGTCCTCTTGATTATGTTGAAAGCAACTATATTGTTGAAGAACTCCCTGTGTTCTATAAGCACTTTTCAGAGTAATGCATAAATAACAAATCTGTCTTTTAACCCAAATATAATGGGACTGTTGTTATTTGTCATGGTTTTAATAAAGTGATGTTTTCTTTTCATTTTCTTCATAGTAAATATTGCATTCACTTATTTAAATTTTTATTTTTTATTGATAATTATTATTTTGAAAAATATTAAACGAAATTTTTGTCTATAGCCAAATATATTTTTTTCCATTCGCAGGTACTCAGATATTAACTGTTCAAATAATGATATTCCCAAACCACAAATTGATTTTAAAAATGACATGTGTCTTGAAGAATCTGAAGGTTATAAGGATGATGAGGAATGTGAGTTAAACTCTGAGCTTGTTAGAATGATGGAGCAAGAAGACAAACAAATATTGCCTCATAAACAGAAAATTGAAATAATAAATTTGGGAACAGAGGAAGACCGAAAGGAAGTCAAGATTGGCACTTCGCTCTCACAAGAAATAAGAGAAGATCTTATACGCCTTCTAAGAGAATACAAAGATGTGTTTGCCTGGTCTTATCAGGACATGCCCGGGTTGGATACTGACATTGTTGTACACAAGCTACCGATAAAATCAGAATGCAAGCCTGTTCAACAAAAACTTCGAAGGATGAGGCCAGATATGCTATTAAAGATAAAGGAAGAAGTAAAAAAACAGTTTGACGCTGGTTTCTTACAAGTGGCTAAATACCCGGAATGGGTAGCAAATATAGTGCCAGTGCCAAAGAAAGATGGCAAGGTTCGAATGTGTTTTGACTACCAAGATCTCAACCGAGCAAGCCCCAAGGATAATTTTACACTGCCACATATTGACACATTGGTTAACAATACAGCTGGTCATGCTCTCTTTTCCTTCATGGATGGTTTTTCAGGGTATAATCAAATCAAAATAGACCCTAAAGACATGGAGAAGACAACGTTCATGTCAATGTGGGGCACCTTTTGTTACAAGGTGATGCCCTTTGGACTTAAAAATGCAGGGGCAACATATCAAAGAGCCATGGTTACTTTGTTCCACGATATGATGCACAAAGAGATAGAAGTATATGTGGATGATATGATTGCCAAATCACAAACTGAGGAAGAACATGTGAAGGCCTTAAGGAAGTTGTTCTTGAGGTTGAGAAAATACCAGCTCAAACTTAACCTAGCCAAGTGCACTTTTGGAGCTACTTCAGGGAAATTATTGGGATTTGTAGTCAGTGAGAATGGGATAGAGATAGATCCTGATAAAGTCAAAGCAATATTGGAACTACCAGCCCCTAGAACGCAAAAAGAAGTACGAGGGTTTCTAGGGAGATTAAATTATATTGCTAGATTCATCTCTCAGTTAACTGAGAAATGTGATCCAATTTTCCGTTTACTAAAAAAACAAAACCCAGGAGAGTGGGATGACAGTTGCCAAGAATGTTTTGACAAAATTAAGAGTTATTTGACTAATGCCCCAGACTTAATGCCACCAATCCCAAACAAACCATTGATTTTGTACTTGACTGTCTTTGAGAAGTCAATGGGATGTGTATTGGCACAACATGAAGAAATTGGAAGAAGAGAAAGAGCTATTTACTATCTCAGTAAGAAATTCACTGACTGTGAGACTCGATATTCCTCTATTGAAAAGTTGTGTTGTGCCTTAGTATGGACTACTAAGAGGTTAAGACAGTATTTATTGTATCACACCACCTGGTTGACATCAAGGTTGGATCTACTAAAATACCTGATGGAGTCAACGACTTTAACTGGAAGGATGGCAAGATGGCAAATGTTGTTGTCTGAATTTGATATAGTCTATATGAATCAAAAAGCGGTGAAAGGAAGCGCCATTGCCGATTTCCTAGCAAGTAGAGCATTAGAAGACTATAAGCTAGTGAAGTTTGATTTCCCAAATGAGGACTTAATGAGTATATTCACTACGGAAGAATATGTTCCGAAAGATGAAACCTGGAAAATGAACTTTGATGGTGCCTCGAATGCTGTAGGGCATGGAATTGGGGCAATACTAGTTTCACCAGAAGGAGATCATTATCCTTTTACTAGTAGGCTTGCCTTTGAATGCACAAACAACATGGCAGAATATGAAGCATGTATCCTGGGTATTCAAGCTTCAATTGAACGCAAAATTAAAAGCCTAGAAGTATTTGGCGATTCTGCTCTAGTTATTTATCAACTTCGCGGGGAATGGATGACTAGAGACTCTAAATTGATGGAATACAAGAACCTGGTGATGGAGTTGATCAAAGAGTTTGAAGAAATTTCTTTCACTTATCTTCCCCGTGAAGAAAATCAAATGGCAGATGCTTTGGCTACGTTGGCAGCCATGTTTAAGGCCGATAATCAATCTCGAATGATGCCCATTCGAATGAGTATAAGAGAAGTGCCAGCTCATTGTTGCAACATTGAGGAAGAAGATGAAGATGGTCTTCCATGGTATTACGATATTTTCCAATATGTAAAATATCGTGTTTACCCTGCAGAAGCAACTGAAAATGATAAACGAACTTTGAGAAGATTGGCAATGGGGTATGTCATCGATGGAGAAATTTTGTACAAGAAAAGCAAAGATCAATTGCTTTTGAGATGTGTGGATAGAATTGAGGCTAAGAGAATACTTGAAGAAGTTCATGAAGGAGTTTGTAGAACGCATGTTAATGGATTCACAATGGCTAAACAAATCATGAGGTTTGGATATTATTGGTCTACTATGGAAGGAGATTGCATCAGATTTTCTCGAAGGTGTCATAAATGCCAGATCCATGATAATCAAATACACGTTCCTCCTTCACTACTCCATGTAATGACCGCGCCATGGCCATTTTCAATGTGGGGCATCGATGTCATTGGGGAAATTTCACCAAAAGCTTCAAATGGACATCGTTTTATCTTAGTGGCCATTGATTATTTCACCAAATGGGTTGAAACTGCCTCATATGCTAATGTCACAAAAGGAGCGGTTTGTAGATTCTTAAAAAGAGAAATCATTTGCAGATATGGAATACCATAAAGGATCATCACTGGTAATGCGTTAAATCTGAATAATGATTTAATGAAGGAAGTATGCACAAAGTTGAAGATCAAACATCATAATTCGGCTCCTTATCGCCCGAAAATGAATGGGGCAGTGGAGGCAGCAAATAAAAACATCAAGAAGATCATCACAAAAGCAACTGAAACATATAAAAATTGGCATGAAAAGTTACCTTTTGCGTTACTTGCTTATCGCACATTTGTTCGTGCATCTACTGGGGCAACACCATTCTCTTTGGTATATGGGATGGAAGCAGTTTTACCTGTTGAGGTGGAAATCCCTTCTCTGAGAGTATTGAGAGAATTAAAACTTGATGAAGCTGATTGGGTACAAAGTAGATTTGATCAATTAAATTTGATTGAGGAGAAAAGACTGAAAGCCATTTGCCATGGTCAAATGTACCAGAAAAGAATGATGCGAGCTTATGACAAGAAGGTCAAGCCTCGAGAATTTCATGAAGGTGATTTAGTGCTAAAAAAGATCCTCCCTATGCAAAAAGACTTTCGTGGGAAGTGGATGCCAAACTGGGAAGGTCCTTATGTTGTAAAGAAGGCATTTTCAGGAGGAGCTTTGGTTTTGACTGAAATGGATGGAGAATATTTGCTTAATCCTGTGAATTCTGATTCAGTCAAGCGATATTACACTTGAAGAAGAAAAAATAATAATAAAGGAGGATTCAAGATAAAAACCTAAAATGGGTGTCTTGAAACCAAAGAAGGATTCGAGTTGAAAATCCATAATGGGCGGCTCGAATATTCAAGATTTGAGATGACATATTCCCTCGAAAGCCTAACAGTTCAGGGAAAATTCTCATACTCACACATCTTTTGTACGATCTGAATCTTCGAGACACGTGTCAACTTTCAAGAAATATTTGGATGAGGAAATATAGTGATTCAATATTTGATATCCACTGTATTTGTTCATTTGTTCTGCCTGTAATGTTTACTTGTTTCTTATTTTAAAGGATTATACTTTTTCATTGCCTCTTTTAAATGAAATTTTTGAGTTTGATTCATTATTCAATCACTAAAACAGTGATCAATAACAACATTGTTTATTATGCTTTACACTAAAAAGTGTCAGAGTTTGGGGATTTCAAAACAGGTGTTTATCGGAGAGCATATACAAAAATATGATCATTGAGAAAGAAAGGTTAAATTGAGTAAATCAGTTTTAACCTAATCTTACCTTTCCCAAGCAAAGAAGTCCCAATTTGAAGAAGAGCAAGAAGAAAAGTCATTCATTCTGATTTAATTTCTCAGAAAATCAACTAGTGGCCAAAGAATCAGCAAAGCAAGATAAACTTTCTCGGGGGATCATAGAATTCAAGTTCATGAACGAGAGGTTAAGAAAGTAATTCACAGTCATAACCTAAACATTGGAAAAAGCAGAAACTTCATGTGTTCCGATCAAAGAGCATGAGAAAGCCCAATTGTCAGTCTCAATTTACGCATAACCCTTTTAACATGCATGACAACTCACATATATTTAGATCATCTTTAAGGCATGAAATCATGGCATATGACATTTTTTACAGGATCTTTAAGATTTATATCGTCATTGAATCAATGAATCAATCATCATCAGCTATGACCAGATTTCTTCATCACGCAGGAGCCATGTTAACTCTGGATAACCAAGATTCATCAAAGTATAAGCAGTGACGACCAACTTTCCTCATCACGTTGGAAATATGTTACTTTAGATAACCAGCCGTCCTCATCACGTAGGAACCGTGTTATCACCTTTAGATGGCCAAAACTCTTCATCGCGTATGAGTTGTGTAATCACCCGACCTGATCTCCTCATCATGTAGGAGTCGTGTCAACCTTTGATAACCAGCCGTCCTCATCACGTATGAGCCGTTTTATCACCTTTAGATGGCCAGAACTCTTCATCACGTATGAGCCATGTCATCACCTGGCTAGATTTCCTCAGTATGTAGGAGCTATGTCAACTTAGATAACCAATCGTCCTCATCACAAAGGAACCGAGTTATCACTTGTCCTAAGATGGCCAAGAACTCTTCATCACGTATGAGCAGTGCCATCCCTTGACTAGATCTTCTCATTATGTAGGAGTCTTGTCACCCTTAGACGACCCGAACTCTTCATCACGTATGAGCAGTGTCGTTTCCCAAATCAAACACTATCAAATTTCAAAAAAAAAGGGGACAAAAACTGGTTGTTTTTTTGTCTTTGCCCTATTCTTGTTAACATAAGAATGTGCAAAGAGGGGCAGCTGTAGACACCCGTTTTTGTCCGAGCATTTAAAAATTATTATTATTAATTATTATTATTATTATTATTATTATTATTAATCTTGTTTATAACTTTTACAGGCCCAATACAAGCTAATTCAGGGCCCAATTCAAGCCATACTCAGAGCCCAATTACAAGCCCAAAGTACTCAACCCGGTTGGAGCCTTATGCCAGATCCAAAGCTATTTAGGGTTTGTTACCCTAATTTCATCAACCACTACTGCGCGCTAATAATCTCCAGCCACCGTTTGAGCCGATCGCTGAGCCCCGAGCCATCACCGATCAGAGTCCATATCAACAGTGATGGAGAGACAAACACAAACCAAAGTCAAAAGCAAATCCAACAACTCTTACCTAAACTAGTCAGTATCTTACCAAAAACAAAGAAAATGCAGATACGGACATGAAGATTCGGTGAAGAGACCAAGCATAAATTAAAGGGTTCGAACAGACCAAAGAGGAAGGAACAGAAAAAAAAGAGAAAAAATCGATTAGAAAAATAAGAGAAAATATTTGAGTGAGAAAACAAAAGGTATCTTGTAAATCATTCGAAATCTATCAATAAAAATCCAGAATTTCAGAAAAAAAGAAAGCAATACAAAACACGATCCACTATTTCTTTCAAGGTATATTTTTTATGTACATGTATTTTTTTTTTAAATATAAGATATAAACAAATGAAAGATGAGTTTTTTTTCCCTTTGAAATCTCGGTTTTCCTTCGATAGAGGATCGTGGGTTAGAGACTAAGAAAAGAGAGGAGTCTTCGGAGTTAGATCCGGCCACCAAGATATGGTGGCCGGCCGTTTTTATTGGGGCCTAAAAAGAGGTTCGTCGGTGTGGTGAGTAGAGAGGGAAGATGAGTGTTGAGAGAAAAAATGAAAGTAATAACAAAAGAGAGGCTAGGGTTTTACCTAATGGTTAAAATGTGATTTTTATAGGCAAGAAAAATGGAAAAATTATATTGAAGCCATTTCAGTTTTAACTGTGTTTTACATTCACTGAAATTTATACGTTTTATTTTTATTTTATTTTAGATGGTTTAGTTTCATTAATTCTTATTTAGTCATTAGTCAATTATATATTATATTTCAGTTATTCTGATTTCGACTTCCTATTTGTATATATATCTTATTTTAGTCATTAACCTTCTAACTGCTACTTTATTGTTTGAACTAATATCCTTATATTTATGTTATTGATTTAAGCTAATATACTAAATTTTTATTTTGTTACTGTTGTTAGACAATTAATATTTTTATTTTATTGCTTAATAACACCTAACTTTTAATTTTATGAAATTTAATGTTTATGTTTTTTATATTTCCGTTACTTTAAATTTTAATATTTTATTTCCTTTTAAGTTCCAATATTTCATTGTTGTCTTTTAATTTAAGGTTCTTTTATTTCAATCACCACCCTTGTTGCTTGCTTAAATGGAAAATTTTCATATATTGAATATATAGTTTCTAATTTTTTTATTTCCCCTTTTGTCATTTAATATTATGACATTTATTTTTCACTGTAAATATTTGGTTTTTATATTTATGCATGATTTTTACATTCCTTTTAAATGTTTGTTTCCTTAATTCATGTCATGATCCCTTTGATTTCCCACTATAACTTAAAATATGATATGTTCTTAATTACCTTATTTATGTGTTCATATTATAGCCTAAAAAATAAATAGGTGTAAATATTATGCTATAAATATATATTACAATTTATTACCAAAAATATATTTGTGTTTTAACGTATAATAAAAGCATCTTTATTAGACATATATATGTAAATTCCCTCATAAATAGTCACTCCTATTAAATATGTATATATTATGTACGTACAGTATACCTTTTTTTATATATATATTTGTTACCTATGTTAAAGTATGTTTTGTATTATATTAAATATATATATAACCTATCCCTTATAAATAGTTACTTCCATTAAATATGTATATATTATGTACGTACAATATTTTTTCAATTTGTTACATATATTAAGCATGTTTTGTATTATATTAAATATATATATATATATATATATATATATTTGTATTATCTCCTATAAAAATAATTATAATTTTTGATTAAATAAATGGTTGTATTCTATAAAATATATTTCGGACTCTTTAATCTTTTTGACTCATTGCATTTATTATTTCAATTGTTTTTGAAAATTGATATCTTTTAAATAAATTCAAATAAATAACAATATCGTAGTTTAAATATATTTTTTAAGTTAGCAATTCCCAATTAAAAAATATATATAATCGTTTAGGTACCAAAATTTGGGCGCTGTGGAGGTGCTAATCCTTCACCACGTGTAATCGACTTCCGAACCCGTTTTAATCGAATCTTTGGTAAACGCATACCAACTTTTGTCTTAAAAAATGATTTTTTTTAAAAGAAGTTTTTAGGTATTCGACCTACCTAACCCAAAGATCGATGACGACTCTATCCAATTTAATTCAAAATCACATATTTTTCAAAATTAAAGTCGTAATTGTTTTTAAAACGAGAAGAAATTATTTTGAAAAAAAATGGTTATGACAACATCATCAATATTCTGATCACAATAAAATCATTTCTAAATCAATAATTATACGAAACGTAATATTTATTTAAATTTATCATTTAATTTTATTATTATTTATATTTTTGAATTAATTATTAATATATAATTTATTAATCAACTAATCTAGATTGAGTATTGCGAGAACAACCTTACCAACCTAATTTGATCTATTCACAAACACCAAAATTAAAATTCCAACCTAATACTTTATCTAACTAAATAAACTGATTATTAGTTTATTATTATTTATATTAAATTTTCATTGTAAATAACCACCGGTAATTCTCATTTTGCTTTCTCTTACATTTCGTACAATCCCTTCCCTCCCACCTCGAGTTGGAGCTTGAGAGTTTATACATCGAAAAACAAAGGAGGTTCTGTTCATGTAATTTAATGATGGGACCCACATTTCGTTTCTCGTAGAGAGATGATCCATGTGTCTATGATGATAGATCAACGGCTTGGAGTTGCCATGAGTAAATCTAGAGAAAGATTAATTAAATTAAAAACCCTTTATATAAATAAAATGGGTAAACTATAAGTTTAGTATCTAAAATATTATTCTATTTAGTTTCGATACTCAAATTTATTTTTTAAAATCATAACTAATTTTTAGCTTATGTTTCATTTTGACACCCACCGTTTAAAATTTAAAGGCGATGTTGATGTGTTATCATAAGTTAGTATCATATCATTATTGAAAAAATAAAAAAAATATCATGTTATTAGTTTTTTTAAATTTTTAATGGTAGGATACCAAATTAAAACTAAACTAACGGTTAGATATAATTTAAAAAAATATAAAGTTTAGGTACTAAAACAGAAGAAAAGTAATAAATTAGGTATTAAATATGTAGTTACCCACGAATAAATTCCAAAATAATAGTACCCTCAAAACTTCCAAATCTTAAAACCGAGTGAGTAGGCAAGAAGCATCTCTGCAGTTCTCTCCAGGACAGTCCATCAGAGATTCTGATTAAAAAAAAATCATTTTGTCTACATCTCTGTGGAAATGGCTGGACCATCTCATCAAAGAAAACCAAGCATGAGCACTTGCCGAAACCAGAAGAAGCGGCCTCAGAAGATTGACAAACTACCGCCTTGGGCGGTTGTCAAAGGCATTTTCTTTGGCAAAATTCCCCAGCATCAACAAGAGCAGCAGAAGCAAAAACAAAAGCAAAAGGAGCAGCAGGTGGTGGAAGAAAGCGGGAAGAAATGCAAGAAAATGCGGTGTTCGGGTTCATTATGTAGCAACACCAAGGTCATGCAAAAGCCTGAAGCAGTTTCTTCGCCTGAAGTCCATAAGAAAAAGGCACCACCATCGTCATCTTCATCACTTCAAGCTTCTTCTTCTAGCAGATCCATGAAAGCTCCTCTACATGAACTCAATGGTGTTGTTTCTTCAACGAATTCTTCGCTTTCTTTATCTTCGGCGCCATCAGCCTCCTCCGCTGGCGGTGGTGGTTCTTTCAGAGGAATGCCATTCAGGAGATTCTCCGGCTGTTACGAGTGCCGAATGGTGGTTGATCCAGTCCTTGGAATGGCCAAAGATCCTTCCTTGAGGACTTCTATTTGCTCCTGCCCTGAATGTGGTGAGATTTTCATGAAAGCTGAACATTTGGAGCTTCATCAAGCTGCTAGACATGCAGGTAAACCATCTTCCCTGCAATTTCAGCTTTCGTATATACTACAAGTTTCTTAATCTGATTTTGCTGCTTCCTGGCATATTTATCAACAGTATCTGAACTGGGTCCTGAGGACACCAGCAAGAACATAGTGGAAATCATATTCCAATCAAGCTGGTTAAAGAAACAAACGCCCATCTGCAAAATAGTTCGAATTCTCAAAGTCCACAACACCCCAAGAACCATCTCCAAATTCGAAGAATACCGAGACTCCATCAAATCAAAAGCGACTAAGCTCCCCAAAAAGCACCCGCGCTGCATAGCCGACGGCAACGAGCTCCTCCGGTTCCACTGCACCACTTTTTCATGTTCACTCGGCCTCAACGGCTCCTCCAACTTATGCAACTCAATCCCAAACTGCATCGTGTGCAGCATTATAAAGAATGGTTTCAAGGTGGTTCAAGAAGCCAATGGAAAAGGAATTCTCACGACGGCAACCAGTGGCAAAGCTCATGATAAAGCGGTCGGAGTTGAAGATGGGAATGAAAAGAGGGCAATGCTCGTTTGCAGGGTGATCGCCGGGAGAGTTCAGAAGAGCATGGAAGGTAGCATGGAGGATTACGACTCAGTTGGGGGAGATTTTGGGGTCTACTCCAAACTATATGAGTTGTATGTGTTTAATCCTAAGGCTATTTTGCCCTGTTTTGTTGTCATCTATACAGGGTTTTAACTGGGATTATTTTCTTGTTTCGGATGTAGCAAAATTCTATCTTTGTTTTGCTAAATAATTACTGCTTTCAGTTATGTGAAGTCGATCGGCGCAAGGCAATTAAAGCATGTAAGATATCATCATCTGATATTCATGGCGTTCACAACAGAAATGTCAACTCAGTGGGCACGTTTTTCGACACTGAAATTAATGTTAAAATCAAGCTTCTTCTAATGTTTGTAATGGGACAAATTTTTCCGACCATCGAAGAGACTAGTTAATAACAAATTGTGTACCCTGTTTGATGGAAGACAGAGTTGCACCCATAACTTCGTTTCACTTCATCGTGTGGATTCCAAAGCCAAGCACAAATATTGCATCCAATTGGAATTTTTCATGGCAGTGGAGTTCTCTGCTTTGTCTTCATCCAAGGTTCTACGAAATATGAAAAATCTGACAAATCTTGATTTTTACTGAAGTTTGCACTTTAGAAAACTAATCCAACTTCATTACACTTTGTCTCAAACTAGTTTTATTGCCACATTATATGTGTATAAGGGTGAGTATTTGATGGGGATGAATTAGATTGTACTTATTGAGTAGGTTTAATAATGAAAGAGAGTATTCTCTTTCAAGTTTTTGAGTTCGAACAATTATGTTTGATCAATTTTGGATAGATTTTTTTATAACATAATTTATTTAATATATTATATACATATATCATGTAAAATTAATAAACTCAACTTGAACTTAAAAATTAATTTATTAATTTATTTAATGTCTGGTGGGGTTTTCCATGAACAGGTGCCAATGTCAAGTGGCATTGATTTGTGGGGTTACACCTCCTTCCACATACACATATTTGTAGATATTCTATATGTCTGACTCTTCTTTTGTACTCATTATCTCATGATTTGAGTTACCTTGGCATTTGAGAATAAGTAACAAAGTCATATGTATTATTATATAAAATATGTTAAGCAACCCAGTATGGGTTCAATAAGCACTTTGAATAATATATTCACAAAACCTTCAAATTCCACCGTGCTTGTTACATGTACAAAATTCATGTCTTCTTCTTCTCTCTTTTATTCCTTTATAGTAGACGATTCGACGCAACTTTGATAAATGAATATTTTTATAGTGAATTGTTATTTTTTTTCATTCTTAAAGGTATGTAATGTCGAATCACATTAAATCTTACATTTTGTGTGTGATCTTATTGTTCATGACTTTGATAAAGTTCATGACATTTTAGCCTTGTATAACAAGATAAATCATATCACAGTCGGATCCAGCCTATTACGAGGGGTGTCAAATGACACCCAATTTTTTTAAAGTTTTTTTTTTATAAATTTAATATAAAAATGTTTAAAATTAAAATAAAATAAACATATTTTAAAAGAATATTGATACCTTTAAACATAAATAGATACTCATTATTCATTTTTATTCACTTAAAAAAATTCATATAATTTCTAAGTTTAACACCCAAAATAAATTTTCTAATTTTAACATCTCAAGGTGGATTTGACTCTCTAAGAGAAGGTCTTATTGTTCACGAGAGAACACAAGAGTTTTCATAATGATGTTAAGACTAGCTCGAAATCCAAGCACACAAGATATATATATATATTAAATTAAATGATTATAAAATAATATATGTTTTAAATACTATTTAATTATTTGACAACGAATGTAAGAGAATGTCTTATTGTTCACGAGAGAACACAAGAGTTTTCACAATGATGTTAAGACTAGCTCGAAATCCAAGCACACAAGAATATGTATGTATTATATATATATATATATATATAAATAAAGTTAAGTGATTATAAAATAATATATATTTTAAATATTATTTAATTATTTGACAACGAATGTTTAATCACCATGCCGTAATCGCTAGTGTTTGAATCCATGACCTCTAAAAATAATTTGATTCATGTATGAAAAATAAGTTATTACAAGAAAAATGAGCACATGAAGGCTGAGTGCTACAAGCTACTAAATAAAAATTGAAAGGATATTGTGGATCACAAGAGAATACAACCAGAGAAATCCAAAAAAAAAAACTAATATAGTGGAAGATTACGATAATAGTGAAGTTCTAGTTACTCTCAGTGAAGATTATATAATCAATGAGGAGTGGATTCTTAATTTCGGTAGCTGTTTTGGGGTAATCCTTAAATTTATATGAGAATTTATTGTAAAAAATAGATATATTCCTAGGCTTAAATATAAAATAAGTTACTAAACTATAACGCTTTTCATGAATAGTGCCTAAAATATTTTTTGAATAATCTCGGTGACTGACGTTACAAACGTTATCACTTTAGATGTCTGAGCTATGAACGACGTTAATTTTCTCCGTTAAGTAGCACTTGTCATACTCTGGTAATTTTTAAATTTATTTTTGAAAAAAAATTAAAAATATTAGGCAAAAGAGTACTTGAGGCCCTTGTACATTTTCAAAAAAAAAACCCAATGTGACCTTTGATATTTTTTGCACTTAATGTGACCCTCAAACTTATAAAAAGAATCTAGTGTAGCCCTTTGACCAATGATTTATGTTGTTGACCGTTACGATGATGTTGTGACACTTCACGGTGTTGATGTGGTGATCCACAGTGGTGACATGCTAATCCACAATGACTGATGACATGGCTGATGGGCTAAATTAGTTTTTTTTAAGTTCGAGGGCCAAATCGATTTTTATTAAGTTTACGGGCTTATTTAATTGTTTTAAAAAATAAAAATATTTTAAATTTGGAATATAAAATATTAAAAATAAATATAAAATATCAAAAATAAAATTTAAATTACTAAAAAAAATATATATTATTTTTTTAAAATAAAAATAAAATTTAAGGAATATCAAATATATCTTAACAAAATAAAAATAAAATAACATTCATATTAGAATTTAGAGGTGAATTCTAATGTATTTTATTTAATTTTTATTTTTGGTATTATTATATTTAAGTTTTTGAATATTTTATATTTTGAATTTAAAATATTTTATTTTAAAAATAATCAAATAAACCCTTAAATTATTTTAGAAAAATCAATTTGACCCTCGAACTTAAAACAAATAATTTAGTCCATCAGCCACTGCATCAGCCACGTGAACAACTACTACGAACTGCCATGTCAACACAATGGATCACCACATCAGCATCGTGAAGTATCCACGTCATCATCGTAACGGCTAACGACGAAAACTGTTGGTCAAAAAGTCATATTGAGTTCTCTTTATAAGTTCGAGAGCCACATTGAGTGTAAAAAAATGTCGAAGACTACACTAGTTTTTTGGAAAAGTACACAGGCCTCGTATACTTTTTTGCCTTTATTTATATAAATCTAAATTCATTCATCCTAAACAAATTTTATTTTATAGATTTACATCCAATTATCTTAAATTCTAGGGGTATTTCTAAATTCTATTTCACTAAAATTTTATAAAATGAATTAAATAAATATTATAAAGTCTTATAAAAAATAAAATTTAAAAATTATAGAGTTAAAATTATAAATTATCATTAAACTATGTAATAAAAAATAATCATCCAATTAAAAGGACCATTTTTAGTGAATTTTACATGATAGAGGGAAGTAAACTTGACCTAAACTCGGTCTTGTGGAAAAGAAGAAATATGAATTATGCCGTCAATTTCTATTAGATACAATTCTATAAAGTCAAGGTAAATATGAACTCCACGTGTTTGAGATTCTTTTGTCACCCCAATATTTATTTTTTTTAATTTTTTTTCAAGAAATAACATGTATGTTTCAACAAAATAAAAATAAATAAAATTCACATTAGAATTTAGAGGCGAATTCTAATATGAATTTTATTTTATTTTTATTTTTTTTAAAAATAATATATATTTAATTTTTTAGTAATTTAATATTTTTATTTTTAGTATTTTATCTTTAATATTTTATATTTTAAATTTTAAATATTTTATTTTTTAAAACAATCAAATAAACCCTTAAACTTTAAAAAATTGATTTGACCCTCGAACTTAAAAAAACAATTTAATCCATCTGCCACATCATCAGACACTTCACTAGCCATTGTGGATTGTCATGTTAGCACTGTGAATCAGCACATCAACATCGTGAAGTTCCACGTTAGTATCGTAAAAGTCAACGACGAAAATCGTTGGTTAAAGGGCCACGTTAAGTTTTTTTTATAAGTTCGAGGGTCACATGAGTATAAAAAAAGTCGATGACTATATTGTTTTTTTTTTGAAAAAGTACAGGGCCCTCAGGCACCCTTTTGCCAAATATTATTATATTTATAAAAAAACCTAATTTCTATTAAATTAAAAAAAAAGCTCCAAATTCCTGAAATCCCCAAATCCTAAAATTAGCCTACCGCCGCCACCCTTTCCGACCACGATCACCATCGTCGATGTAGTTCTTGCCATCTTCTTAGTCATACGCCACCGTAGTTGTTCCCGATTGGCCGTCAGAATCATGTGGGTTTGTGATTTTTATTATAGGGTTCACGTGATATAAAACGTCGTTCGATCATAATTTCATAGGTGTTTTGGTCGTTAGGTGGATGTGAGGTCGAGTGGAACTTCGTAAACGGCAAAGGGTGGCGACCGACGTGAATTTAATGGTTGAAATAAGGGTTTCAAAGTTTTATGGTTATGTCAAAATTTCTATGTGTTTTTAAAATAGTTTTATTTTTTAAAATTTTAAACAAAATTTTTAAATTTATTAGATTGTGACAAGCATCACTTAACGAAGTAAATTAACGCCATTGATGGTCCAAACACCTAGTGATAGCATTTATAACATTAGATATCAGAATGATTCAAAAAATAGATTAAACACCTATTCATAAAAATCGCTATAGTTTGGACAGTTATTTTATAATTAAGTCATATTCCTATCGTACATGTTTAAGATAACATGCTTGAAAGAACAGCTCAAAAGTTCTATTCATCGTGAATGCACACTTAACAGACACAGAATAAATGATTGAGACTTTGAAAGGAAAAGAAAGCAACTTAACATGAGAGAAAAAGAGAATAATGAGAGTGAACCACAGCATTATAAGTGTGGCAGAGAGTAGAGCTTGCAAAAACAAACAAGAGATGGTGGAAATTTGGGAAAGGAAGCTGTGGCGTTCACAAGCCTGAGCCTGTTAGAACTTGGGAGTTGGGAACCCACCCATGATGTGTTGTTAGAAGAGTGGGTCCATGGTTGGACCATCTCATCTTAATTAATGTGCTGTCCTCTCAGAGAAGGATATTTCCTCAAGTTCTGCATTTTCATACGGCATTTTAGTTTAGAGTAAACAGCATGCAAAGATGGTCAGTTTTCATTAAACTTGTCATAATGGCAAAAATGAAAGCTGCTCATTTGTTTCTTGTCTATATTCATATCACAAAGTATTGCAGGATTTTTTATTTTCATTGCCTTTCAATGGGAAATAAACAGCAGCAGCTCTCACAAGCCTCTTTTCCCACAATCTGACTGAATGGTCCACCAAACCCATTTCAAGTTCAATCTGGAGTAAAATAGTTTCCGCAAACATGTCATTGTTTAAAATAACAAAAATTACATTAATATTTATATTAAATTAAATTAAATTATTTTAATACATTAAACAAGAGTTAATTGCACCACTCATTTTCAAACTATGACTCTCATTCTAAATTGATACTCAAACTTTTAAACATTCTAATTTCATCCTTAAACTATGACTCTTCTTCTAAACTGGAACCCAAATTTTTTAACATTCCAATTTTATCTTCAAATTATGACCCTATTCTATATTGGTCCCCAAAATTTTGAATATTCTAATTGCATCTTCAAACTTTTGAATGATTTTGGGGAGGTTATTAGAATGTTTAAAAGTTTGAGGACCAATTTACAATGAGAGTCATAGTTTGGGGATGGATTTGAAATGTTCAAAATTTGATTTTCAATAGGAGTCATAGTTTAGAGATGAAATTAGAAAGTTCATAAGTTTGGGAACCAATTTAGAATAAGACTCATAGTTTTGGGGTGTATGGTACAATTAGCTCTTTAAACAATAATCCAAAACTCAAATCATCAAGAAAAAAAAATTACTAGATGCAAAAGCGTATATAAATCTATTGGCATATTGAAATCCTTGAGTCTCTTAGTTTCGACCTCTAAAAAGATAGATTTTTCTCTTGTCGTAAAACTCTCTTATGGGATTGAAAGAAATATAAATTAATATATTTCTTGAGAACCATTACATATATATAATTAATTAGGGTTAACTACACAAATAATCACTTACGTTTGTGTTTTGTCCACTTTTGGTCATTGATTTCAAAAAACATATTGTCACTTTCATTTTTATTTAATTAAGATATAGTCACCTCGAGTTAACTGTATTTAACAATAGTTAAATATTTTGATATAATCTCACATTTGGTCCCTATTTTCTACATATTATCTCAATTTAGTTATACTTTTAATAAATTAAAATAAATTTAATCTTCCAATCGAATGATGTCACATGTCATGCCATGTGACACCATTCGGTTGGAGGACTAACTTTATTTTAATTTAATATATTTGTTTTCACGAATCAAAGAGTGATATGTGTCACCCTCATGTTGAAAGAAAACAAAGGAAAGCAAATTGGGGCAAAAAATATTCAAACCTTGGTCACTTAGTCTAAAGTAGACAACATTGTGTATATATTATGTATATTCGTGTATAAATACTTAAATTCATAATATTTTATATATATTAACTTAAAAATATTTTTATATTAACGTATTAAATATATTTTATTATTAACTTAATATAATAATTTTTATTTTTATTTTTATTTAAAAATATGTACTTTATGTTAAAATTTATTTAAAATTATGACTAAATTGAGATAATATGTAAATAACATGGACCAAATGTGTGATTATACCAACTATCACATCACATATTATGTTACTTGTTAAGAGGAATTAACTTGTGATGATCACATCTTAATTAAATAGAAACGAAAATGATCATATCTTATGTTTTCTGAAATTAGTGACCAAAAGTGGACAAAACACAAACATAAGTGATTATTCGTGTAGTTAACCCATTAATTATTCAATTATTTTTTTAGTGTTTATAATTATGTCTCCCATTAAATTATAAGTACAACTTATGATATCTATATTTTATTTTCTTTACACTTTACCATCTATGACACGTTTAATAATTGAAGATTTAATTTTACATCATATTTTATAATAACATTATACATATATGCACATAATTATGAATTTTAAACCAACGTTATTTTCTCAAGTAAATTGGTTTAATTGTGTAGTTATTCTTCATGGTATTTTAGTTGTTATTGGTTATAGTTGTTTAGGTAGTGCTCTGATTTTTCATAATAATATCCTTAAGATTATGGTATTGCTTTCTATTATGAGTGTAGTTTTAAATTTAAAAAATACACATTAATAAATAAAACTTCTTTATGATTTTTTTTTGGAGAAAATACAAATTAATATTGACAATTAAAATATTAGCATGATGTTAAAAAATATCTCTAACATTTAACTAAACAGATATTTTTGTCTTTATTATTTTTTTGGAACATTTTGACTCACAATATTTCATTTTGAGGCTAAAATGCTCATTATGAATGAAAATTGTTAGTTAACAAACGATTAATGGTCTAAAATAAGGGTTTTCACCCTAAATTAAAATGTTAAAGGTCAAAATGCTCCAAGAAAATAAAAAGGACCAAAGTGAGTATTCGACTAAACGTTAGAGGTATTTTTCTCCAAAAATAAAATATTGGGACAAAATACTCTAAAAAATATGTTTCAATGTGACCGTTTTACTAAATGTTAGAGGCTAATTTTAACACTATGGATTAAATATTATAGCAATTACGTCCAAAATAAAAATTCGTAGAATTTAATCATGAAACCAAAAGATTCTTGGAGTGTCCATAGACCCAAAAACAATTGATTCCAAATTTATTTTTACCTGGGGGCTGCTGCAACCATGTTAGGCTTAATTAACCATGGTGATCCTCTTTGCTCCATTTATGATTCTTATGAAGCGACGCTATCCATGGCTAGTGCCGGAATAAAATGCATCACATTGAGAATGGTTACCGATGAAGCGTATGGGAATCAGATTAATATGATTTGATGGCAGCGTCTCTTTCCAACCGTTAGATTCCTTGGAAATTCAAAATATTCGCAACAACAAACATCCCTTTGCCAAAAACTTTTCTCATCCTTTCCTTTGCATGTACGATAACGGTGTGCACATAGCCAAACCTAACATTGATAAAAGAAAGCCGAATTCCCAAATACAGGATTGCTTCATGCACAACTACAAAGCCATGCTTTTCTGCTATCTCGGTACATGTACATGTATGATAATATATCTAGTTTCCAATTTCATAATTTCTTAAACCTCAACCAAATTGATCAAAAACACGAAAGAAAAACATCCGGAAGACCATGTCTCAAAGCCCACCAGCAGCAAGATTCAGTGGCATCAATGCTACCAATGGGGCCAATGGTGCAGTCCCTGTGAAGAACTACCGGCTTTACTGGTGTTACCACTGCCGTCAATCGGTCCGTATTGCCTCTACGGATCGTCATGAGATCATCTGCCCTCGATGTCACGGGCAGTTTGTTTGCGAGATGGAAATCCCCAGACCAAGGATGGTTGTTGATTTCTTGGCTTTCGATCCATCCCCTGAAGCGCGTTGGTTGGAAGCACTCTCTCTTTTTATGGATCCTCCCATCAGGCTATTCAATACTGGCGATTCAGATAACCAAGTACCTCGAGGCATGCCTCGGTTCAGACGTTCGAACAATTTACTTCACTCCGAAGGTCAAACTTTGCCCATGGAGCATCTTCGCAGGCGCAGGAGCCATAGTGCTGATGAAACTGATGAACCTGAATCTCTCCGTGTTCCTAGGGCTTGGGATATCATACAACTAGCAGGTTCATTTGGCCAAGATGAAGGTGCTGCACGCCCTGGTCTTGATCCTAGGAACTTCTTTTTCGGACTGGGACTGAATGAGTTGATAGAACAACTTACACAAAATGACAGGCCAGGACTACCCCCGGCTCCAGAGTCAACAATCGATGCAATCCCAACCGTGAAGGTTTCAGAATTACATCTACGCCATGATTTGCAGTGTCCAGTTTGTAAGGAGGAATTCAAGATCGGTGGGGAGGCAAGTGAGTTGCCTTGTAACCATATATACCACAGCGATTGCATCGTGCCTTGGTTAAGGCTTCACAATTCTTGCCCCGTTTGCCGCTACGAGTTGCCGGTAAGCAGCGCCAATGAACAATCTAGCTGTGACTATTTATCCGAACCGGAGGTTTCGTCCAGCAACGGAAGAAGATGTTGGAGGCTTAGGCAATTGGCTAGTAATTTGTGGCCCTGCCGCCGAAGGCGACATAGAATTATGCCCAGAGACTGATAGAATCTGTACATCCGCTGGAAATGAAAATTAATTCTCAGTGATTTCATTGTAATGCATCCAACACGTACTGTATTCCTATCAATAAGATGGCCTTCAACAAAGATAATCACAGTTTAATGCACAGCTAACAATACAAAAGCATAAAACTGAACATAAATAGAGTTTTGTCATGCAGCAATTCATGTAAATTGTAAAGCTCATAAAGGCCAGCAGCTGCTACAATGGCTTTTCACCATGAAACCGATTCCATTGTAAAGTTTAAAGACATGTAAAATCTCTAAATGCTGCCAAAAAAAAAAGAGTTTCATTTTCTAAAACCAATGACCGGTCTGGTCAAATATGTGTATGAAAGCAAGAAAGACCTTCAATCAATTTCATCTAATCCTAAAAACAGAGCATGTATTAGTAGTATCTATTAAGGGGTCTTGCAGAAGATTACAGTATAAGCAAGCAAATGTAAAGGGCAAAATTATACCTTTTGATTTTCGACAAGCATTGTTAAAGTTGTGTTGATTGATGTATTTACCGGCATGAGACCGTTTCTGCATGTTGTCTTCTGGAATATTGTCAGAGGTGTGTGATCTGAATTGCTGTTAATTTTATGTAATTTAGATTTTGAATTTTTTAATGATAATTTATTTTCACATATTAAAATTTTATAAATTTATCCTCTAAACATAAAATTTTGTGTCGTGTCTAGAAGATAAGAGAAGGGGTCCTTTCAACAAACAGTCAAAAGTGTGCAGATTAGAGATGAAAGCAATGAACCTGAAGGGAGTACCAAATACAATTTAGAAGGAACAATAGGGGATGGCAACCCATTCCGCACAGGACACGGCATATGCAATTTTGGCTTCCCCCACATGGTTCGATCATGTTTCTAAATAATTTGGCCCTCATAATTTACTTTCATTTCCGAAAAATGAATTCCGTAAAATTAACTATATTTTCTGAAAAATATTTTTTAGAAATCATTTTATGGTATTTAGATGATATTGTGTAATTCATTTTTCATAAACATCAAATACAAAAAATAATATTATTTACTAATAAATTAATCATAATATTTTTAAAATATTAGAATATTTATTTAATATTATTTATGTAAATATTATTATTAGTATATTATATCTATAATTTTATAAATAAAAAGTATTAAGGTTATTATATTTTATTAACATAAAATTCTTATAAATTATATTAATTATTTATTACAATGAGAATAATATATTACTAACTATATTAATTACTTATTAAAATTATAATATTAAAATAAAAATATTATATTACATTTTAAAGAGTATATTTTACATATTCAATAATTCTATAATATCATTTTATGAAATTAATAAATAAAATTAATTTTATTAAGAATTTATTATATATTATTAAAACAAAAGTATAATATATATATATATATTATAATAATATAATTATAACAATAAAAATATTATATTATATTATTAAAATTATTAATAAATATAATTTAATAATTAATATTCTTATTTAAATGATACTAAAATAATATATTAATGTTAAATATATAAAATAATAATGTTTTGAGTGTTTATACTTTCAAGTGAAAAATTCGTAAAATGACTTACGAAAAATCAAACCGTAATTCATTTTTCAAAAAAAGCAAAGGAAATTCAGTCGACTAGGAAAATGAATTACATTGACCATATATTTTCCGCCAACCAAACACTGAAAAATTAGAAAAATATTTTTCAAAAACTAATTACATGGAAACAAATAAACCCTAAATCTAGCAAAGATTTAGAAGTTGGAGTGCATTAATGAAAATTATTAAGGTTGTTTATGGGGAGGGTAAGTGGCGAATGCACTCATGGTTGAGGGTGGGTACTAAAATTCAGATTTTTTCGATTAGTCAATTATTTTATTGATGGTGTTCACTCTGAAATTTTATTGTGCCCACCCTGAAATTTCAATTTTCTTCTATTAGTGACTCATTTTCTTGATGGTTCCACCCTGAAATTTTATTTATTATTACCTCATTCAAAAATTTTATACTATTAACATATATGTATTTATCCTAAAAATATTTCTAGATCCGTCACCAGTGGAGTGGCGTAAGAAATTTTGATTAAGGAAAACAGCAACTACATATATGTCCCAGTTGACGGTCATTTTTAACAATGATAAACAGGGTACTCCCTCAAAGTTTCCAGAGTCCTGTTGAAAATAAATGGAAAGAACCCTAACATTGAACAAGTAAGGATTTAATAACAAAAAATACTTATTCCCCATTACAAAGGTAACATGCCCTTTAATTTATACATAAATTGAATACGTAGAAATCCCCATTTGAGATTCCAAAAAAATGTTTTCATCTCCATGTGGATTTCTTCTCCCTGACTAAAACGTAATCTTTAAATATGAATTTGATCATCAATGAATACAAGAAGACGAAAAAGAATGGTGCCGTGCCTTAGCAGAAACTCCATAGACGAATATCGCCTAGTTCCTCATAAAAATCATTATTCGACACTGCCGGTGGATCAAATGGGGCTAAGTTGAACATCTGATCAACGTACTTTTGAGATTGCAGGCTGTCAAAGGAGCTGTACCATGATGGTTCCATCATGGATACAGGCTCAAGCGGTGGATCAAACGGGGAAGAGGACATTGATGGGGGAGAAACTGATGATGATGATGATGATGATGATGATGGTGTTGGAGATATTGGTGGCGTGGTGGTGCTGCTGCTGCCATTGTCAACGAAACTATTAGCGGCGGCGGCGGCGGCAACTCTTTGGATTGACTTAGGAGACATAATGGTATCGGGGATGTAACGATGAGCGGATGTGAGTGGGAAGTTGAGATTTGCAGAGGAACCTTTGAGGCATAGCAGTGCAGCATCATAGGCTCTAGCGGCTGCTTCTGCTGTTGAATAAGACCCTAACCAAATCCTGGTTTTCTGATTGGGTGCCCTAATCTCGGACACCCAAGAACCCCAGCTCCTCATTCTCACACCCTTATACTTCTTGCATGACGATGATGATAACGGTGTTGGAGATGTCATTGGCTCTGCTTGTATCTCTTGCCGACCATTCTTCACCATTGGCAAGCTAAGCAATCAATGAACAATTTACAATGTGTAGTCGTTGAAGGATCAAACGGAGGAGTGCAATGAGGGAAAGAGGTGAAAGTGGGGAGTATTTGTAGATGTGGGGAAGGCTTCAAATTTTTAAAGTGGGAAGAAGAACCCATGGTCAAATCCGTATGGTTCCACATGAAAACAAAATACAGAGAAATGGCTGACTGACAGATATATCAATGGCTGGTGGTATATAGTAAATATTTTGCACCAAACATGTGGATGACACATGCAGTGGAGAAATGTCAATCTGAAAACCTCATGCGCTCTCATCCTACTTGTTCATGAGGGATCAAATAGTTTTGTTCATTGACAAATTTACAGCTATAAATCATTTTTGAATGGTTCATCCTATATCTGCTCTGGAAATGGCAGTTGAATATCATCTTGTTGCAGCACTAAATTTATTGAACGATATCAATAATGAAAGAGAGTATTATTTTTTTCTGCATATCTTTAAGTTTGAACAATTAAGCTTGCAGGGTGTGTTCGTTAACTATTAATTAATTAAAAAAAATTAAATAACTAAAAAAAGTTAGAATGGGCGTTTCTAGAGTCACCCCTGCAATTCACATTAGAAAGATGTAGACAATGGTAAACCACAAAACTTTCATATCGGTTTCTTTTTATCATTTTGTGTTTTCACTGTCCATGTAAGTTCAGATTATTAGATACCCTTTTGTCCATTTGATATGCTAAGGTGGAAAAATTATTTGTTAGATCCATTTTACTACTGCACATGTGGCCTCAACCAATAATAATTTTTCATTTCATTTTTTAAAGGTGAATCTTCTCATCTTTCTTTACTTTTTTTTTTAGCAATTATTTGAAAATTATTTTAAAATTAATGGATGTGATTCAGTAATAAAATAATTTCTCGCTAATGTGAGCTTGAAAAGAAAAAGAGAGAGAAACATAGGATTCTTCGTTGACAACTTGATTGAAAGATCTACATGCTTTTGTGGGTTTTGGAAGTATTGTGATCATGTTACTCCAAATGTGAGTGTTGAATCTATATATATAAATAAATTTTTAAAAGATCACATCACATATCTATATTTGCAAATAAATAGAATATAACTATCATATTAGAGTTTAATTTAGATTTGATTTAATTTAAATTGATCGAAGAAAATAGAAAATCTTAACTTGATTGAAAGCAAAAATTCTATTTCTTTTTATGTTGACTAATAGTAAAAAAAATTATTTGGACAGATTTATGTTAAATAAAATTCTTTTGTAATCAAATAATTATCTCTATAAATAGATATTAAATATTAAAATTAAGCATTAAGTTGTGAATGATAATTTTTCTTGTATTATTTTATTCTTGATAGTAAAAAAATTCTCATTTTTTCTATATGATTTTTTCATAAAAAAACGTCAAAATTAGTGTTTATCTTATGATGTATCTTAAAAAGGAAAAACATTACTTGAGAGAGCCAATGGCAATGAAAAAGAAACAATAAGAGGAAAAGGCCAGCTGTTGCTGCACCGTGGGGCAGGTCTAAAACCGCGTCTCTTGGGCATCCATCAGCCTCATGCACTCTTTTTATCTTTTAAAGTATATTAACATTAATAAATCACAAAAGCCTCAATGCACACATCATCCTTCCTCTGTTTCATCACTTTCATGCTATTTTGCTTGGCTGCTTTCGCATGCATGCCTTGACTTCCTCCCCAACTTCTCTTCACTCGCTCCTGCATAACCAAACTACAATGCCTGCGGATGGAATAGTCTTTAAAATTTTAAATTATTATATATTTTAAAAAATTTTATTTTTCATACTTTATAATATATTTTTCGTCTCTTAAAATTTTATAAAATCACGTCTACTAAAAAGTTTAAAAATAATTTCATCGATATAAAATTTTATGTTTGTCCCTACATGTAATCTTTCTACTCGGGGAAATGGGCTTTTGTATGCCTGGAAACGTGCAAAGACATTACAAGACAGCACCCCTTGCATATTCTTCAGCTATATTATCTGAACTCGAAAATAAATATTTCAAATATTCAAAAAAAATTATATATTTACATTTATGCTGGTGGTGTAAATGATTTAAACATACATCGGACACAAATACTTTTAACGAAATTAAAATACCGAGTCTGATAGGTCACAAAAGGCAGGCCTTTCGGCAGAAGATGATGTGGAAAAAGACATAATCTGTACATGCAATAATTTTTCACAATGGAAAAGAAAAGGGAAATGTTGAAAGTCAAATGCACTCTCGGTGCATTGTGAAAAAACAAATGGAAGCTTAAATTAGTCAAAAAAATGGAAGCTTAATGGGCGACAAAATTGATCAAATTTGGCCACCAAATTATTGAAAATTTTGGATGGTAAAACTATGCAATTAGTCATTAAACTTTAGGGTATTTATAAGATTAGTCCTTAAGCTTCAACTATAAATACCCTAATCCATTTAGCTTCAAAACCATCCCAAAGTATTCTAGCTTTCTCCCAATACTAGAGAATTTAGAGAGTTTCTTGAGAGTTGTTTTCTCCTTTTTATCAAGGGAGAATTATCATTGTTTTCTCCTTGGTAGATCGAGAGAAGTTGTAATTCTTATTTTCTCATAGTGAAATTCTTCTACCATTGCCCGTAGTTTTTTATCCTATATTATTTAGGGGTTTTCCACGTAAATTTTGTGTCTCTTTTATCTTCATTTTTATTTTCTCAAATTATTAGTTGCGATTTTGCTCTATGCGATAGCCGTCTTCCACAACAATTGATATCAGAGCCAGATTAGAGTGTGTAATATCTGCTTATTGTCTTTGTGGTTGCCACCAAAAGGTGGATCCTCCAACATAAGAAAGTAAGAAGTTATTACCCATTCTTTGAAAGTTCTAGAGAATTATTCACGATAGTGAAATAATGAGAGCTATCCGTAAAAGAAGCTATGACAACAAAATTTGATATTGAAAAATTCAATAGGAGAAATTTCTCATTGTGGAAATTGAAGATGAAGGTCATCCTGAGAAAAGACGGTTGTCTAGCATCTATTAGTGAAAGGTCGGTGGATTTCACAGATGACAACAAATGGATCGAAATGGACGGGAATGCTATGGCAAACTTTCATCTAGCATTAGCAGATGAAGTATTGTCAAGCATCGAGGAGAAGAAGACAACTAAGGAGATATGGGATCATCTCACCAAATTGTACGAGGCCACATCGCTGCACAATAAAATTTTCCTTAAGAGGAAATTGTACACTCTCCGTATGTCATAATCTACTTCAGTGACGGAGCACTTAAACACACTGAACACGTTATTTTCTCAGCTTACATCCTTAAGATGTACAATAGGAGAACAAGAACGTGCTAAACTTCTACTTCAAAGTTTACTTGATTCGTACGATCAACTCATCTTCAACTTAACAAACAGTAATGTCACCAGTCTAGTCTTCGATGACGTTGCAGCTGCTGTTCTCCAAGAAGAAAATCGGCGCAAGAACAAGGAAGACAGACAAGTAAATCTACAATGAACAGAAGCGTTGACAACGATGAGAGGGAGATCAACAGAACGTGGCCAAAGCAGCAGTCACAAAGATGGTAGATCGAAGTCGAGAAGCAAAAAGAATTTAAAGTGCTACAACTGTAGAAAGAAGGGTCACTTGAAGAATGATTGTTGGAGTATAAATAAAAACTCCAATCCACAAGGCAATACTGTAAACACTTCAGATGATGGAGATCCTCTATGCTGTGAAGCATCAACCACCGTGGAAGGTAGAAAAAGATTTGCAGATATATAGCTCATTGATTCGGGAACAACATATCACATGACCTCAAGAAGAGAATGGTTTCATCAGTCTGAACCTGTCTCAGGAGGATCTGTGTATAGTTGCAATGATCATGTCTTAGAGATCATTGGCATGGGAACCATCAAATTGAAGATGTATGATGGAACAATTAAAGTTGTTCGAGATGTGCGACATGTGAAAAGCCTGAAGAAAAATTTATTATCCTACGGATTGTTGAATAATAATGCAAGCAAGATTGAAACACGAAAAGGAATCATGAAGATGTTTCGTGGAGCGCTTGTGGTGTTGAAAGGCGAAAAGATTGCAGCAAACTTGTACATGTTGAAGGGAGAAACTTTAATAGAAGTAGAAGCCTCTGTTGCCTCATGTATTTCAGATTCTGCAATGCTATGGCATCAGAAACTTGGACATATGTCAGAACAAGGAATGAAAGTCCTTATAGAGCAAAAGCTACTTCCAGGCTTAACAAATGTATCACTTACTTTGTATGAGCATTGCATAACAAGTAAGCAGCACCGATTGAAATTCAACACATTAAATTCTAGAGGCAAGAGTGTTCTAGAATTGGTTCACTCTGACGTATGGCAAGCACCAGTTACATCCCTAGGCAGAGCAAAATACTTTGTCTCATTTATTGATGACTACTCCAAGAGATGTTGGGTGTACTTTATTAAAAGGAAGTTAGACTTGTTTTCAACTTTCAAAAACTTCAAAGCACGGATGAAACTTAATTCTGGAAATAAGATCAAGTGTTTCAGAACAGATAATGGAGGAGAATACATATGCGAAGAATTTGATGACTTTTGCAGGAAATAAGGCATCAAAAGGCAATTCACAGTGGCGAACACTCCTCAACAAAATGGAGTGGCAGAGCGGATGAACAAAACCTTGTTAGAAAGAACAAGAGCAATGTTGAGGGATACAGACCTAGAAAAATCATTCTGGGCAGAAGCAGTCAATACCGCCTATTATTTGGTGAATTGAGCTCCATTAACTGTAATAGAGCTAAAGACACCAATGGAGATGTGGACTGGAAAACCAGTTGATTATTCAAACCTCCATGTATTTGGAAGTATAGTGTACGTGATGTACAACTCCCAAGAAACTTCAAAGCTGGATCCAAAATCCAAGAAATGCAAATTCTTGGGGTATGCTGATGGAGTAAAGGGGTATCGCTTGTGGGATTCCACTGCCCACAAAGTGATCATTAGCAGAGATGTTATCTTTGTAGAAGATAAACTAAAAAGAAAAGAAGATGATGATAGCACTGAAAAGTCAGAGACTACACAGATACATATGAAAAATGAGCTTGAACAAAGAGATTCTTCTGAAGCAGAACCAACACATGATGAACAAGGACCAGAGAGTTCTGAAGCTCCAACAACTCGACAATCAGATCGTGTGAGAAGACGTCCCAATTGGCACTCAGATTATGTTATAGAAGGAAATGTTGCATACTGCCTTTTAACAGATGACGGTGAGCCATCAACATACTATGAGGCAATAAACAACTCAGATGCTTTATTGTGGATGATGGCGATGCAAGAAGAAATCGAAGCCCTTCATAAAAATAATACATGGGATCTTGTGCCACTACCACAAGGAATGAAGCCAATTGGTAACAAATGGGTCTTCAAAATCAAGCAAAATGGTGACGATCAAGTTGAGAGGTATCGTGCAAGACTGATGGTAAAGGGATATGCTCAAAGAGAAGGTATTGATTTCAATGAAATATTTTCTCCTATGGTTCGACTAACAACAGTTCGAGTAGTTTTGGCAATGTGTGCTACATTGAACTTACATCTAGAGCAGCTAGATGTTAAAACAACTTTTCTTTATGGAAATCTTGAAGAAGAGATTTATATGCTCCAGCTTGAAGGTTTTGAAGAAAAAGAAAAGAAGAACTTGGTTTGCAGGTTGAACAAATCTCTGTACGGTCTAAAGCAGGCGCCGAGGTGTTGGTATAAGAGATTTGATTCTTTCATTATGTGCCTTGGATACAATAGACTTAATGCATACCCTTGTGCTTATTTCAAAAGGTCTGGTGATAACGATTTTGTTATATTGTTGTTGTATGTGGATGACATGTTGGTTGCAGGACCCAACAAAGATCATATTGAAGAATTGAAGGCATAACTGGCTAGGGAATTTGAAATGAAGGACTTGGGATCAGCAAACAAGATTCTAGGGATGCAAATTCACCGAGACAGAAGTAATAGGAAGATTTGGCTTTCACAAAAGAATTACTTGAAGAAGATCTTATCAAGATTCAGCATGCAAGATTGTAAGCCAATTTCTACCCCTCTTCCTATTAACTTCAAAGTATCCTCTAGTATGAGTCCTAGCAGTGAAGAAGAGATGATGAAGATGTCTCGAGTACTGTATGCATCGGCAGTGGGAAGTTTAATGTTCGATATGATATGTACAAGACCAGACATTGCATAAGAAGTGGGAGTGGTTAGTCGATACATGGCGAATCCAGGCAAAGAGCATTGGAATACAGTAAAGAGGATCCTGAGATACATCAAATGGACCTCAAATGTTATATTGTGTTACGGAGGATCCAACTTACTAATAAATGGGTATGTAGATTCTGACTATGCAGGGGATTTGGATAAAAGCAAATCTACAACAGGATATGTGTTTAAAGTTGCTGGTGGAGCTGTAATCTGGGTTTCAAAATTACAGTCAATTGTGGCTACATCCACAACAGAGGCAGAATATGTAGCAGCTACACAAACCAGTAAAGAAGCAATTTGGTTGAAGATGCTATTGGAGGAGCTTGGGCACAATCAAGAGTATGTCTTTCTGTTTTGTAATAGTCAAAGTGCCTTTCATCTAGCAAGGAATCCAGCATTTCATTCAAGGACAAAGCACATACGAGTTCAGTACCATTTCATTCGTAAAAAGGTGGAAGAAGTGACGGTAGATATGCAGAAGATCCATACCAAAGACAACATAGCAGATTTCATGACGAAGGCAATCAATGCTGATAAATTTACCAGGTGTCGATCCTCTTGTGGCCTGTTAGAGACATAAGCAACATGATGGTACAAGGTAGAAAGAATGGTGTGAAGATATGATTGTTCTAATCAAATCTTCAAGTGAGAGATTGTTGAAAGTCAAATGCACTTTCGGTGCATTGTGGAAAACAAATGATAGCTTAAATTAGTCAAAAAAATGGAAGCTTAATGGGCGGCAAAATTGTTCAAATTTGGCCACCAAATTGTTGAAAATTTTGGATGGTAAAACTATACAATTAGTCATTAAACTTTAGGATATTTACAAGATTAGTCCTTAAGTTTCAACTATAAATACCCTAACCCATTTAGCTTCAAAACCATCCCAAAACATTCTAGCTTTCTCCTAATACTAGAGAATTTAGAGAGTTTCTTGAGAGTTGTTTTCTCCTTTTTATCAAGAGAGAATTATCATTATTTTCTCCTTGGTAGATCGAGAGAAGTTGTAATTCCTATTTTCTCATAGTGAAATTCTTCTACCGTTGCCCGTGGTTTTTACCCTATATTATTTAAGGGTTTTCCACATAAATTTTGTGTCTCTTTTATCTTTATTTTTATTTTCTCAAATTATTAATTACGATTTTGCTCTATCCAATAGCCGTCTTCCGCAACAGGAAATACTAAGTAATTTGCACATAGAAATGATCTTTCCAATGATAATTCATGTGTTGTTTGTTGTTTTGGGGGGAACAGTGTCGGCTACCTGGACAGATCTTGCTCTCCTTTTCCATTGAGAAAGCACTAAATAATGAAAAAGAGAGAATTAAGAAGGCATCTATTTCCTATAATTAGAGGGTATTGTCCTAAATCAATTGTGAAATGTTATTCAATAAAATACTGCTGTTGGTGCTGGCACGATCTGATTCTGCGATAGGAACATGGTTTTTAATATGATCTCTCTTCACATGTTCGGTCCATCTTTGCTCATTTAATTTTCTACATTTGGCAGCTGATCTGGATTCTTTATATATATATATATATATATAAAAAGAGATTATACGATAAAATTTGAGACGTCACTCTCAAAGCTTTATTCATAAGCATGTAATATCCCAATGTGACCAAATTATATTTATACAATGAGGAAGAAGGAACGTGTGCTGTTGAAGATACTAACAACCTCTAACGTCATCCTAACAGCACAACAACCATAACAACCTCATTACAGAAACGACTCCAGTGCAGTACAAGAACCTATCTGCACTTGGAGTGACCTATACTAACATTCACCCTACTTTCCTGACCTTAAGACCTCCAAACCTGCAAAACAAAGGAAAAAGCCACACAAAAAAATAGTACAATAACCTATCTGCACTTAAACACAACAGAAAATATCATACACCATCGATTAAACCTTCAACTTCCCTCGAAAGCGATTAAACAAGACAAAATATCAGCAATTTGCTCATAAGCAAAAACCTCATTAACCACCAGCTAACCTGAGGTAACTTTTTCTCTAACAAAATACAAATTCATTTCAACATGTTTAAATTTCGAATGCATGACCAGATTAGCAGAAACAACCACAGCACTAGTGTTATCAAACTACAAAACAGGCTTACCACTCACATCAACATGTAACTCAGTAAGAAAGGATTGTAACCATAACACCTCAATTGTAACACACGCTACACTTCTATATTCAGCCTCGGCTGTTAAACGAGACACCACCTGTTGTTTCTGTGATGATAGGATTATCTCCCAAGAAAATACAAAACCCAGCCGTTGAACGTCGATCATCAACATCAGATCCCCAATCAGCATCAGGAAAACATGAAATAGACAAACAATGAGAATAAGTAAACTTAAGCCCTCGATCCAAAGTGCCCTGAAGATACCTCAAGATGCACTTCGTAACATAAAAAACCTTATCCAAAGAAGATTGCATAAACTGACAGACCTTATTCACAGAAAAAGCAATATCAAGCCTCATAATAATCACATATTGGAAATCACCCATTATGCTTCTATAATCAATGGCATTATTAATAGATGTACCATGACGAACAAAAAACTTACAATTCGTCACCATTGGTGTTAGTAGATTTTTAGTTTTGTCTAAACCACACCGACAAAGCAGTTCTTTAATGTACTTACGCTAACTTGGAAACACTCCATCTGAATTATAGGATACCTGCACACCCAAAATATAATTTAGTTTACCTAATTCTTTCAACGAAAACACTTTATCAAGATCGGAAACAATCATCTGGATTTCAACATTATCATTCCCTGTAAGAATGATATCATCCACATAAACCAGAAGATAAACCAAAGTGTCATCATTCTTCTTTATAAATAACGAAGCATCTGACTTGGACAACACAAATCCTTTAGTCACCAAATGATCTCAAAGTTTCTCAAACCAGACCCTAGGAGCCTGTTTCAAACCATAAATGGCTTTCTTCAGCTTGCATTGTAACACCCTTAACCCATATACGTACTCATATACGAGTAAAAAATGTCACACCATTCGTATAAAACATTTGCTATTCAAAAATAGTGAAATCTTGTTATTTTAAAATTTCCAAATCACATTGCTTTAGTTTAAATCTAAGAATCCTGTAAATTCATAATTTAACATTTTGATGTTAAAATTTGGCTCTTTTTAGGCAACCAACTAGCAATTCAAAACTGTTTTATACCATAAATAATGTTGTCTAAAATTACCTAATTTAAAAATTCATTAATTAGTTTTTAAAACATGATTTTGTTAAAATACCATTTATTATTTCTACTGATTATACTTAAAATTTCTATATTTAAAATATTTGCAACCTAAATAAATTTCATATTAGAACAATTAAACAGTCTATATTATATATACCACTATATAATTAAAAAGAAAAATTGTATGAAGTCTGATGTCCTTACTGATTCAAGAGGTAGATTTGATTCCTCAAAAATGATGTTGATGTGCTACATACTTTTCCTTTTCGCTTGTTCCTACGCGTGAAACACTCACACGTTAAGTTTTCACTTAATGAGATATTTAGGTTAACTAAATAAACATTTCTATAATAATAACAATAAAACATCATATAAAAATAATTTATAAAATAAATAATGCAAATAAAATTTTACTATAAAATATAAAAATCAAACCTGTATTATTTCTTTTTATGTATTGTTTCTGTTTCATAGACTATTCATTTTTAGATTATTTTATAGTCCAATGTATAATCATTAGAATGTATGGTACGCGAGTCTACGATTGAGTGTTATATGCTATATGCAGTATAAACTGTTTGTATTTGTATGGCACATTTAGTGCCATGTAACTGTGATTGCATCATAGGTGCACTGTGAATGTACAGATACTATAGAACACAATAACACTGTATCTATGAATCTCGAATACATAAATGTACCTGGTAATTATGTTGTACACGAATGTACATTTGTGTGATAGATCAATAACACTCCACCTCATGACATGCCAATTTTACCACTAACTCTCAAGTCATATACACTGGGCTATCGTTTCATACTTATTCAAAACCATGTAATAAAATATACCATTTCTCCTATAAATTCATTCATATAGAAAATATCAAAATCTCATAAGTAAAATTTGTATTGGGCAATTCATATACAGAACATTCCAATATCATGTAATAAAATTCATATAAAATGAACATTCCAATATCATGTAATAAAATTCATATAAAATGTGTTGGATAAATTCATACCCAAAATCATTAAAAATTTATTTAATAAATCTATATAAAATATCATAAAATAATTCAAATTGTTTTCATTTGAAAACATTTAAGGTTGGCTCATAGCAAGCCATCCTCATATCGTATATAAAATAGAAAAAAATGTACTCGCGTGATGCCTCACTAATGTGCTTTATTTATACTATTGCTTTAACTCTCAAACTTTGTCCTTTCCTTTTTGCTCAGTTTGGTCTCGATATCAGTCAGATCTAATTAATTACCCGACATAAAAATTTCGGACATTGGTTAGTATCTAACTAACTTATTAAACAAATTCATATACAATCTAAAAAAATACGGTAAATAAATATTTGATACTAATTTCTATAACGAAACCAGTTCAACTCAACTCTTGTAAAAATAACCTTCATAGTCCTTCAAAATAATAATTCTCAACCTTAAATCACTTAACTTTTTACAATTTAACATTTAACCCACAATTACACATTTCTTCAAATTAAGCCCCCATATTTTAAAACTTGTCAAATCAGTCCTTATTATTCACTTTAATCCCTAACAATCATCATACTCAACCAATTTCATAATACTTCCAAATTAGTACATTAATATTGCACTTTTGTAATTTCACCACTAACTTTCCAAAAACTTGCAATTTAATCCATAGGAATTATCCAACTTCCAAATCAACGTTTCATCATTCTAACTATAATTTCCAGCATAATACCTTAATTTTTCAACATTTACTTAGCAATCCCTCAATTTCTCAAAACTAGCAAAAAGGTCCTCTAAGCTTAACATTGATCTAAATTGATCCAAAACTTAATTTAAACGTCATGAAATCATCATTCTATCTAATCTAAACCCATAAGGAATTTTTATACAAATTTTCCTAATTTTTTCTCCATGGCCGAAACTTTTGATATTCTCCCATAATGTTCTCCAACTTTGATCCAAGCTTAATTTAATCACCTACAACTCATTTCCATTCATTTCTATATAAAAAACAATCAAATTCAACAAATTTCCATAAGAATCCTGCATGGCCGAACATATTCAATAAAGTCTCGCTATGATTTTTACTCTACTTTTAAGTTTGTATATGATTCCATAACACTCATGAGATCAAAAGCTAACTTTATTTCATTGATTTGTCACTTCTCCTTCATCCACCTTAAAAACCCATTTCAGTGTTTATGCATTAAATCATGAAAAACTTGTACCAAAAGAAAGAGAATTTAGTGGAGAACAATTCCTTATTTCACTCTTTAGTTCTAATTCTAATTAAAAAGGCTAAAAATTGAAAACAAAGCTAAAAGAAAGAGAATTTAGTGGAGAACAATTCCTTATTTTACACTTTAGTCCTAATTCTAATTAAAAAGGCTCAAAAATTGAAAACAAAGCTTGCTCGCCTTTGGCTATGGAGTACACGGCTGATGGAGGAAGAAGAGGAGTTTTCTTGAAATTTCTCCCAAAATATCTCCAAATCATTAAAATGAATTTAAAATTCAATTTGGTTCAAAGGTCCAATTTGCCATTAATGAATCCTAGTGTTTACCCCCATGCCATCCTTATATACCCATTTTAATAACATTAAATAAATATAAAAATCACATTTACTAATTTCCATCTTAACATTTCCAATTTTCTAAAATTTCAACTTAGTCACTTAAATTCACTATTCCACTTAAAAAAATCCACTTAATTCCTCCTAATCATGTTAAATTATACTGATTAAAAATATCAAAATCATATTACTAACCTGCAGCCACTGATACCATGTTAAGAAAGGGAATAAGGAAAGAGAGATGACACTCTCAAAGCTTTATTCATAAGCTTGTAATATACCAAAGGAACCAGGTTCTATTTATACAACGAGGAAGAAGGAAGGTGTGCTGTTGAAGACACTAACAACCCTAACACCATCCTAACAGCACAACAACCATAACAGCCTTATAACAGAAACGACTCCAGTGCAGTACAAGAACCTATCTGCACTTGGAGTGACCTATACTCATAACAATCATGACTACTATATGAACCAAGAGAGCTGAATAATTCTTTTTTATTTTTTGATATTAGGTATATTTACTTAAATATCACTTTTCAAAACATTTTTTCAATTAATATTATTTTTATATTAACTTCTAAATTGACGTCTTCTAATGAAATATTTGACTAATTAATCAACTCATTTTATCTTTATTATTTCATATTTGATAACATACACACATTTTGTAGACACAATTGTTCGAACCCGAAATTTAAAAAAAAACAGCACTTCCTTTAACCACCGAGATTATATTTCCGTTGACATTCTCAAATTCATATTCAAGTTGTACATCTTTATTTATTATTAATTTTAAATTATACACTTAATAAAAATAACTTCACATTCGTTGGCTGAGCCAAAGGGCTGTCATGAGCCTCAACCAAAAAAATATAAAATTATAATTCAGTATAATAATTAAATTTTTTGACAATTAGTATAGTAGTTAAATTAAATTTTGTTCTCTAAAAAATTAATAATTTAATGGTGACGCTTAAATCTAATTTCGGCCATTACCCGTGCTCACATCATGCTTAATTTCAAATGCATTACATGCAACTTTTCCTCCTCGTTACCTAGTAATAAACAATAATATTTCAGATAAGGCTTAAACTAAAAAAAATCCTAAATTATATTCCTTTTTTTTAAGTCCCTAAATTATTATCTTGAGACTCTGGCCTCTCAGATGGTGCTGCCATGCAAGTAAATACGCAAAACCATGCTCTCATTTTCTTTTTGAATCGTCTGTTTATTGCATGTTTTTATTGGTTTTTTTTTTAAATCTTTTATTGGTTTTTTGAATAGTATGTTACAACAAATATACATATCTTGAGATAAGAAAAAACAGTTTAAACACTAAAAAAATGACATTCGGATGGATAATCAGATACCCAATTCGAAATTTTGAATATCTGAAAATTCGAATATTCGATTATTTCGTATCGGATTCGGATATTTATTTCGATGATCCAATATACGATTTTGCACACCCCTAGTATAGGATATTGTATTCGGATAGCTCACTTTTGTACTCAAGCATTCCGTACTGATTTTTATTATTCAATAAATTCTGAGATACTCTTTTCCTCCTCCCGTTTTTTTTTTCTTTCTAAAATATCTTTTAATGTTTTGGCAATTATAAAGGGTTTTTTTAATGGAACCTCCAATTCTTATCAAAAAGGGGAAAAAACTTTAAACTTAAAATGCTGCATATATTATAACAATTTAAATATCATCAACCTCTAAACCTTCAGAAAGATTTTGGAACTTTGTTTAAATGTATTCAGAAATATTTTGGAACAAGAAAAGAAAAAGAATCCACGCAAGAGACCACTTCATTCTATTCCAGATTAAAGTTGTTATGCAGCAATTCATGAAACATTTTAGAACGATCCCTCACTTATTGAAATATGAATACGGGGTTCAGTGTCTTTCTCATGAACGGCTATGGAGGAAATAAAAGCTTTTGGTAAAATTACATGTTGGGAATAACGCTCGACTTGTCCAGATTCCAAATCATTTCGATCTGAATTGATGCAGATGTCGATGATAACCTGAAGCACTCGAACCCTGAAATGATTCCGGTTTCAGATGTTTTTGAAGAAGAAAAAACCAACACAAGAAGTGGTATACAATGCTATCTGAACCTAAAGTGACTCGACTCAAAATTCAACATAATTCCCAGATAACTGACATGTTCAGATGTTAAGTTGTGACCACACTGTAATCTAAGCTTTCACTCAGAGAAAACTGATAAGACAAAGGACAACCACCAAACCCCTGACCTACAGCATTCCAACAACAAATACAATTAACTGGAAAGTAGCTCTATGTGCATCTTAGATTCTTTGGGTACATTGATGCTTACACTAAATTCCGATGGATTTCTTACCAATTGCTTTATATTTGTTAGATTATAGCTAGCCGGTTCATATTACGGGAACAAAACCATGAATTTATGCAAAGTACATAGCCACAAGCAAGACATGATATTTTTACTTACAAAAAGAACATACATTATGGAAAATATTGCACAAGCAGAACACAGAAGATGATTTGATCTTACCATGAGACACTGCAACCATGTTGATTTGTCAAACCAGTTGAAATCATCTAATGAGATTCTCCTTTAAAGGAACTCAGAGAACTTATTACGGATTCATACACTTCAATTCCCCTCAAGTACATGGTATCTTTCAGGAACTGCAAGACAGAACCGTTGCAAGAAACGAAATAAATCTTAACAGTAAGAAAAATTATGATCTGTTTGCAATTAGTCAAACCTCGTTATGATCATGCAACAGTATGGGAGTGTTTGTCATTGGGGAAAAACCAAGAGTAGGAATTCCTCTTTGTCTCATGAATCGTGCATCTGTTGTTGAAGCTAAAATTTCAGGCCTCGAAAGTTTTCCTCCAGCAGCCTCAATAGCTTGCTTGAAAACAGGCCACCATGGATTAGACTCGTTTGTCAGCGTCATTAGAGGGCGGCCCTTGTAATCTCTTATTGGCCCTTTCTCAATTAGCTACCAAAATAGAAAGCAATCAGCGCCACAGAAAAAATGAAAATATGAGATTACAAGTTATTACTAATCAAGAGTACTGTACGAGAATAAGAATAATGCAGATAGATGATCCAACTTGTTGACAAGTTTTATCTTTTTTGATCATTAACACTTCATGTTCTAAGAATTTTTTTGCTGGTGAATTGTCAACACCTCAATTAACTCTTTGCATAGACGACCCGTTGCACACTTCAAATGCACAGTGACTAATCAGCTAATAAGCATAAGTAGGACATGGCTTTATTGATTTGTCAAATTCAAGAAGCACATTACAGCACAGAAAACGGAACAGAACAGTTACCATGGGGTTTATCATCTTTCAACATGACGGTTCTCTAATCGTGGATATCGAAAATTATACATATTTAAAAGTCACCGAGAACAGAATTGCACATGACTATGTTGATACAAAACAGTTAAACCAGTTATTATCAGCACTCTAAAAATAACTCATTGCACACTTCCAATCCAAGTAAACGGTGACCAGGTAAGAATGCCAAAGCACATATTTAAACGATTAAATATTGTTTAAAACTCTCATTTTCTTTCTTTCATTTTTCAACTCTACCAAGCACATCAAATGGAAAAGAAAAATATATTTTGTCTTCTACTTTTCTCCTACTCTAAAATTTCATCTTTCCAAATTTTCTTTCAACCTTACCAACCAATTATTTTATAATTTTTTTCAGATCAAGAGTTCGGCTCTCCTAGGCTTTGCTTGGTAAAGTTGAAAGAAAACTGAAAAGTTGCAAAATTTAGGAGAAGAAAAATACAAAGATTGAAAATATATTTTTTTTTCTTTCCATTGGTGTGCTTCAAAGGAAAGTTAAAAAAAAGAAACAAAAGATAGTTTTCTTTCCGTCAATTGCTTAGCAGAGTTGAAAAATGAGAGGAAAGAAAATGAACATTTTAAAATGAACACTTAACTGCCACCTTTCACATTTTCTTTCCTCTCTATCATTCCAATTTGAAAGGATTTGTTTAATGCATTAGGATGGTAAATAGCCATCTTTCATGTTTCTTTCCTCTCATTTTCCTTCCTACCAAGTACATCCAAATCTATTTTCTTTCCACTTTCTGTTCTGTTCTTCCCATCCTTCAATTTTTCTACTCAAACAGGTGCACCCCTAGTGTCAAATAGGAGCATTCCTAGCAACTAATTCTATTCATCAAGATTCCACAGAACATTATCGAAGTCTAACTATTCCAGGATGAATTTGTGAGTAGAAAAATATTGAAACGTAATATATAAAAAGGTGGCCCAAGCATGAGACATTGTGTATGTTACTAGTTGACTACAGAAATGGCATTTGAGTAGCAGTAAAGAATACAATTGATCACATGATACAGAATATAAGAATACATGCTTTAACACTTAATATTGATCATTTTACATGTCAATCCAAAATAAGTTATGATTCAGAATCACAATTTTGCTTATGTTAACGAAGGTGAAGCCATTTCTATCACTTTTCAAAATATGCAGTCCTTCTAAATTACCAAATCACAGCCTGCCTTATATGGTTCGTTCTAAAAGATAGGTCATGTAATGTCCCGAATCCCGGGTTAGTAGTTCGGGTTAACCTGAGACATATAAAACAAGCCCAATAGACTTATAAGATAGCTTGGACCTAGTTGAGCTTGGAATTGGGCTTGAGTTAGGCTCAAATGATAGAGAATTGGATCATTTTAATATTAGGATAAAAGGAAGAGGACTAAATGAGTAATTTCCCCCTTGCTTGAACAAAAGCTGAAAACCATTAAAAAATAGATGATCACACGTTGGTACCTTCATCATTTTTCCCCACCAAACAGTCCTCTTTGTCTCCTCCTTTTCTTATTCTTCTTTCTCTCCAAATGCGAGCTAAAGGTGGAAACTTTGAGAGTTTCAAGCTTAGTTGAGTTTTCGGAAGGTAAGAATATTCATCTACACCCTTCAAGCTTTCATCCAAACCCCTTATTGCAAGTTTTAGTCATAGAATCCAAAAATGGGTTTTAGAGACCTTTAAGAAAACAAGTGATTTCCAACCCCTTTTTAGTTGATTCAAATTATAGGGAGTGTTCTTAACTTCAATCCAAGTACCTAGTTGAGTTAGTAATTCATTTTCTTTCCCTTGATTAGTGAAAGAAGTGGGAGAGAGCTCCAAAACTAGGGGAAGGAGAAATTGATCCTTGGGTGATTGGAGGATGTTTCTAGCAGCTAAGAAACCGATGTAACACGTTCACAACTTCTTCATACCATTTGTGAGTCATTAGGAATGCATTTTAGCTAAAGAGTTGGGTTTGAAACATGTTGAGCATTTCATGATAGATTTCATGTTTTGGTGTTTTAATATGTTCTAAAGCCCTTTTCATGACCTTTGTATATCACATAAAACTTTAATAACGTTTGGGGACCTCAATAGAGTTTTTGGGGTGGTTTAGAGGGTGATTTCCGTGCCTAAACAGGGCATTTTCGGGCGTAAGTATCGGTAATGGAAGAATAATACCGATATTGTTCTAACGAGGGGCAAAAAGAAGGGAGATTTTGTGTAAGGGGTATCGATACTCATTATAAGAGTATTGATACTGAGGGCCCGGTTTCGAGACCCACAGATCTGGCATTAAGACCAATATTTCAGTGTACATTTTTGGTATCGGTACTCACGAGAAGTATCAATACCAATGGTAGAGTATCGATATTCCCCATAAGGGTACCGATACCGAGGTATTTTTCTAAACATCGAACCTAAATTTATCGATACCCTAGCCAGGGAGTATCGATACTACCCCTTTTTCCTAGTTGAAATTTGTTGTAGTGTATCGAGACCGAGTATCGATACTACCCCTTTTTCCTAGTTGAAATTTGTTGTAGTGTATCGAGACCGAGTATCGATACTCAAGGGTTGGTATCGAAACTGAGAGGCCTAGTATCGGTACCAATGTACTTTTTGGGGCATTAATTTCAAAGGATTTTAAGAGGTAATGAGGTTTCCCAAGAACTCTATAATTACTCTCAATAAAATTACAAGTGAGAACAAAATTAATAATCGAATAAAGCTAGAAACAAGATCAATCAATTAGGGTGACATAAAACTAGCCTTGATTAATGCTCGGAAAACGATTAGGACACTCGAATTACTTTAGTAAATGATATTGGTGTTGAGAAATAGAATTGTCTGGATATCCTTATCCACTCGCGAGGGGTGGGTTAGTCGAGGGTGTTGTGTCCGATGTAGAGATTCTGGACCTCATCCTAGATCGACTAGAGGTGTGTGAGCTCCGAGATGCAGAACCCTCAGTCGCACCATGATGTCTACCCTAGAGTAGAGAGTGAAGTATACGAGTAACTCACTATTTGCATTGCACTCGATAGCATGAGCATTTGATGAACACTTATAGTATGGTTTAGTTGTTAGTGTGACAGTGGACTAGTGAGCTCAGCGTTCGGAATTTGTTTCCGTGCACAAGTATTTAGGAGGAGCGATCGAGGAGCTTATCGCACAACTAACATCCCAGACCGAGTGTGAAGCTGAGTACATCTCGAGTTATATTCTTTAGAGGGCATGTATCACTTGTAGACCTTCTGTTTATTCGAGTCGTAACTTTATTTTAAAATGTTAGGTTGTATTATTTTGATATACTTATTTTGGGAGCTCCCCGTTGTAAACTTATCTTATACAATTATGGTTGAATCATTTTATTTGAAATGGTTTTTTTAGTCGTTTTAAATGAGAAATTAAAGAAAAAATTTTGGGTTAGCCACTCCGGTGGTTTTGTGCGGCATTCTAATCCGTCTACTTTGTGTCATATCGGACTAGGATGTTACAGGCCTTGAATCTAAGATGATGGGTGTGAGGGGAGGATGTTATTTTCCATTGTTTGTTGGACCTTGTGGATGCATAAGAATGTTGTGGTATTTAATCAGGAAGAGTGGAGCACTGATAGAGTAATTGTGCAATGCTTATCGTGGTGCAAGAACATAGTGCAGTCTAATCTAGAGTGACCCTCAGCTGCTTCGAGGTGTGTGGCAGATCTAAGCTGAAAGTTACCCAGTAAAGAATGGGTCAAGGTTAATAAGGATGCATCTATCAATTAGCAATCTGCAGAAGCTCTAGTTGGCAGGGTGCTCGGTGATGAAAATGGAACTTGGCTTGTTGGTTTTTCCAGCAACATCGGTCTGAGTACGGTGCTGATGGCGGAGCTCTGGACTATGCTTGATGGTATTTCAATTGCATGGCAGAAAGGTTTCAAAAAGGTGATTCTTGAGTCGGATAATCTACTGGTGGTGGATCTAATCAACAATAGGAGGCTGTTGGGTAATCAACATTCAACAAACCATTGTCCATGATATTCAAGACAGACTGTTAGAATAAGTTAGCACTAGTGGTTAGCAGGGTTTTAAATAGCGGTCCGTAACTGCGATAGCGCCCGCGAAATAGCGGTAGCGCTGCCTTCCAATATATCCGTTATGGCCGCAATCGCGGTAAACGCGGCACGACCGAAAACGCGATCGCGACCAAATCCCTGATGGTTAGTTTGTTAATTAGTTATGCCATTATGTTGGGCCATTACTGATTACTTTGGGTATGAAATATAAATACCCATCAATGTAATAGGTTTGAGAACTCAGGATCCCCATTTTCATTCTATCAATAATAAAATTCCTTTTATGTTGGGCCAAGAGATGCACATGAAAATAACCACCAATTGCAAAAGAAATCATGTAAATAGTCTAGAAACAAATCAATGCCAAGAGATTCACATGAAACTGGTTCCAATCAAAGCAATCAACTTAATTGCTTAAAAACAACAATATGTATGCATTCTGCAAACCATCTATAATCAAAAGCATCAAAAAACATGTATCGAAAAGTATGCTTTACCTTATAAGTCAAATTCCTTCTAGCAGGTGCCCATTCTTCAACAATTCTTTTCTTAATAAGATCCGGATCAGCAGTGGGTGGCAACCTAAGATCAAATCCAGCCTCCGCCTCAGAAGGTTGCATATTCATCACAAATCCCTGCATACAAACAAATTGGTCCCCATCATCAAACACCATAGAAAACCTCCATTTTAGCATCAATTACAGTATAGAACACACAAATATCAGACACTCACAGTTGGGGAAGGAATCCCAGCCTTCAGATAAACAGGATTAACCGAAATGACCTCAGAGTTCATAGCTTCCCCAGATTTAACAACATCAAACTGACTCTCCCTAAATTTAGTAATAACTTCCACACTCTTCATCAAATTCTCCATCGCTCCATTATCGTACATTCTTGAACCATGCCCTGGAGCTCCACTGGCCTTTATTATAAGTCCCCACGGTGACCTATCAGCATAAAACACTCTAAACTCATCAGCTGTGGAAGCCTGGCCTTCATCCAGAACGAACCCAACACTCAAATCCTCAAACTCCTTGGAGTTGACGAATTTGTCACTCCCATCAATCCCTCCGATTTCTTCATCAGGAACGTAAGAAATATGAACGGTTCGCATAGGAGTAAACCCTTTAGCCTTGAGGTTGCGGATGGCTTCCAAGTATTGCATAGCGATGCACTTGTCATCTTGAGCACCGCGCGCGTAGATTCGACCGTCAGGGGTGAGGGTGGCGGAGAAAGGGGGGTGGATCCATTTGGAAGGTTCGGCTGGGACAGAGTCGAGGTGGGAATTGAAGAGAACCGAAGGAAGAGAAGGGTGGGAGCCAGGCCATGTAAGAAGAAGAACTGGTTTGGATGGGACGAATTCAAAGGTTCGGGCTTGGAGGCCGATGGCGTTTGCTTGGGATACGAGGAAAGAGACAGGGTCGGCGTAGTTAGGATCGGGATGAGCGGTTTTGAACTGAAGGTAACGGCGGAATCGAGCGATGGGAGTGTCTTCTTGGGAATGAACTGAGAATAAGAAGAAGAGGAAGAAAGAGATGAAAAGGAGGCGAAGATTCGGCATGATTGGGGCAATCTAAGAGTGGAGACTAACAAGGAAGTGAAGCGAAATACTCTTTCTTTATTTTAACATTCAAGTGAAGACTTGGAAGTACCCTTCAAGTGGCAAAGAGTTGTACTTAGTTAAAAGAAAATTTTCTTCCTACCTAGACTTGTCCATTTTATTACTGCTCCATCATACTTGGAGCCATTATCGTAGTCTCAGGTCTTCACACTGTGGTGTGGGGTAAAAGTAAAGATGGGAAAATCTCGGAAACCTATGGGAAAAGCAATGGCCTGCAAGATTTGCCAGTCACAAACACTGTTAGATCAATCAGTGTTGATGATAAAATAGCTAATATTGCAGCTTTAAAGAGCCCTTTATGTTTTAGCACTCAAGGAACATAAAAACAATATTCACTGATTCTAGCAGGAGTTGTTCATCCCCCAAGGGATAAAATATACTACGTAAAACCATCCCATCTTCCCCATCTCTCTCTCTCTCTCTCACCTGCTACGCAGACAGTAAATTTGTAGTTTACTTGCCATCTTTTGACTCTACTCCGAGGCCTTCAATTTGGTGAAGTGAAAACCATGAACTATTGCAGTTTGCCTAAAATATTCCATTTCCAAAAACTGTTACAGCTTGATTGAAATGACTTCAAATTCTTACTTGCAACTTAGCACAAGAAGCTAAAAAAATGTTAATTGCCTACATCCTTGATTTTTTATTTGTTTTTAAACATGAACGTTCCATGATAATTAATCAATTGGGTTCCGTTTCAATAGCAGAAATTCAAAATAGAAAATTGAAAGTGAAACATATGCTATTATAATATAATTTATAAAAGTAAAATAAATAGAAATAAGCCAGCAACAACGATGTGGGCATGCCGGAGTGGTTATCGGGCATGACTAGAAATCATGTGGGCCCTGCCCGCGCAGGTTCGAATCCTGCTGCTCACGTTTCGTGTTATTGTATACTCATTTGCTCTGCTTATTCAGACTATTACTTGAGAATAAGTTTAACCGTTTAGACATCTTTTATTTAAAAGAATTACGATGTAATTTTAAATTTGTATGTTATGGGATTTTCTCGGATTTTTTCAGTGCAGTTCAATACGGTATTGTCTATAATAAAAAGAGAAAATCGCCTCAGTGATCAAAAAAAAGTTATAATATACGATTTTAACCAACTTTTTTTGGATTTGCGAAAATGACCAACAAAATCGCAACGCGAAATAAAAATCGCAACGCGATTTAGAAAATCGCAACGTGATTTAGAAAATCGCAACGTTGAAAAGAAAATCGCAACGGTCAAAAGAAAATCGCAACGCGATATTCCAAGAATCGCAATGCGATTAAGAGAATCGCAACGCGATCTTCCAAGAATCGCAATGCGATTCAGAAAATCGCAACGCGATTCCAAGAATCGCAACGCGATTAAGAAAATCGCAACGCGATTCCAAGAATCGCAACGCGATTAAGAAAATCGCAACGCGATTCCAAGAATCGCAACGCGATTAAGAAAATGAGTAAATTCTTTCAAAAGCTATTGTATTTGTTTCTTTCTTAAGAATTTTCTCTAAAAAGATAGTATCCGCGCGGACGTGTCGAAGACACGTATTACCACGACCACGACCACGACCACGACCACGACCACGACCACGACCCGAGACGAGACGGCGGCGGCGGCGCGCGAGAGTCCCCCTTGTTCTCTTTCACTCAACAAGGAAATGGGAAATCCAAGCCTTAAATACTCTTCCCAATAGTGTTTCCAATACTATGTGGGATTGAGCATTACTCAACACTTCAAAGAAAATATAGCAATTTTTGTAGCATGTTTCCCGCTTAATCCATATTTAAAAATATTAAAACATTTTATCATATTAAAACTATATATATAAGTTTGAATTGAAATGTAGATATCTACAACTCTTTTAATTCTCTTGATAAAATGTTTTAATATTTTTAGATATGGATTAAGTGGGAAAATACTACAAAAATTGCTATATTTTCTTTGAAGTGTTGAGTAATGCTCAATCCCACATAGTATTGGAAACACTCTTGGGAAGTGTATTTAAGGCTTGGATTTCCCATTTCCTTGTTGAGTGAAAGAGAACAAGGGGGACTCTCGCGCGCCGCCGCCGCCGTCTCGTCTCGTCTCGGGTCGTGGTCGTGGTCGTGGTCGTGGTCGTGGTCGTGGTCGTGGTCGTGGTCGTGGTCGTGGTCGTGGTCGTGGTCGTGGTCGTGGTCGTGGTCGTGGTCGTGGTCGTGGTAATACGTGTCTTCGACACGTCCGCGCGGATACTATCTTTTTAGAGAAAATTCTTAAGAAAGAAACAAATACAATAGCTTTTGAAAAAATTTACTCATTTTCTTAATCGCGTTGCGATTTTCTTAATCGCGTTGCGATTTTCTTAATCGCGTTGCGATTTTCTGAATCGCGTTGCGATTCTTGGAAGATCGCGTTGCGATTCTCTTAATCGCATTGCGATTCTTGGAATATCGCGTTGCGATTTTCTTTTGACCGTTGCGATTTTCTTTTCAACGTTGCGATTTTCTAAATCGCGTTGCGATTTTTATTTCGCGTTGCGATTTTGTTGGTCATTTTCGCAAATCCAAAAAATGTTGGTTAAAATCGTATATTATAACTTTTTTTTGGTCACTGAGGCGATTTTCTCTAATAAAAATATGAGTCCAAACATAGAGTATTGAGACCCTTATGAATTATTAAGGGTAAATTACGTATTTAGTACCTAAAGTTTCATTTTTTTTATATTTTAGTATTTGAATTTTTAATTTTTACTAAATCATACTTAACGTTTAGTTTTTATTTCATTTTAGTACCCGCCTTTAAACGTCAGAGATGATGCGACATGTGATAATTTTTTAATAATTTATAAACTTCCATGTCAATAATCAAATGTTATTTATTATTATTATTTTCAACCAATAGGGTGATGACATGTGTCACCCCTATGAAATAAAATTGAGGTAATTGTGCTTAGCATGGGAATTAAACCACGCCCTCTTGGGGAAGAGGAAAAGGGTTGATCATTAGGCTAAGCAAGGTAATTATTACCAATTCACCATAAAAGTAAAAAGAAAATAGTTATGAAATAAGTGCGATAATCGAAGAATTAATAGTTAATCTAATTGTTTAATGCACTATTTAATAGGATCATGTTTTAAGGGTTTTTTCTTTTTGAATAATTTAAAGTGATTATAAGTTAAAATTTATTTAGAATTTTCTTAGCTTATTGATAATACACACATCTTGTAAATACAATTGTTTGAATTCAGATCTTCTAGAGAAAACAACACATCTTAATAATATTCAATGGATTCCATCAAATTCCAAGTTATCTATGAATATACACACAATATTTATAATTTATCCATGTATTTTACGTACACTTTACATTATATATCAACTGACATTTAATGTCTAAGCTGATGACTAAATCGACTAAAGGACTTGATTAAAATAATATTGATCGTTTAAAAGTTCAATTTAGAATTTTTTGAAGGATGAAGACCAATTTAGAATCTAAGCAATAGTTTGAGAGCTTCAGTGCAATTAACTCAGAAAATAAGCGTTTGTTATCTCTCAAAGAGTAAGCATTTAGTAACAACATAAAACAAAACCGGTTCACGACGGTTTTACAGTCTTACGGAAATCCGCTCATTTGGACACGTAAACGCGAAACGACTCCATCCTAAGTTCCCAAACCATCTCGGATCGTCGAAATTCATCACCCCCTACCACCCAAATCTCAAGAACCCTAATGAAAAGTTCCGGTTTTACGTTCGAGAATGGGCGGTCATGAAGCGGTGGAGGTTGCCAAGACCGTCCTCGAAGTCGCCGACGTCGCATGGACCGCCTTGGAATGTTGCCACCTGTCATACCCCAATTTAGGGGCTAAATATTAATAAATTATAAAGTATTGATTTTAATTGGAATTTGGAAGAAATTGAGGATTAAATTGTAAAATTTCAAAGTTTATAGACTATTTTAAGAAGTGTATAAAATTCAGTGACTAAACTCATAATTTAACTATTTTTATTTTAGAGAGAATTATAAACATCTTCCCGTATGTTTTCTGCATAAATGCTCCATTTTCCTCCTCTAGTCAACCTAGTTTGAACTCCGATCTATTCATCGTTCGACCACCGTTTGACGAATCGAAACCATCATCGTGTTCGTTGTCGACCGAAGAACAAAATCCCTCAAATCTCTAATCGTGAATCGGCATTGTTTGTCGGAAATTTCAACCGGAAGTATCGTCAGTTTTAACTCAATCTTCGTTGTTTTTTTGTCGATTCACGTCGATCCGACCACCTGTTTTCGACACCTCCCGCACCATCGTGTTCTTTGCATCATTCTGAGTCCACCGGTGCCCTTCTCGTCTCCGTCGTCGCCGGTGCGTGGAGGGGTGAGAAGTCAAAGTTTCTGACGTTTCGGAATCGAGCTCTCCACCGTTTGAAATTGTGAACCGAGCTTTGTAAGTGTCTTAAAATGCCATAAAATATTTTTTAGAAATTTTTCGGACACCATAGCACTGTTCACGAGCCCCCACGCGCCACCCTTGTGAGTATGAGAGCTTCGAAAACTGTTAGGGCAGTTTGACCCAGTTTTGACCCGACCTGACCCATTTGATTCGGTTTGACCCGACTCGACCCGTTGATCGTTGACTTTGACCGTTGACTTTGACCAAAAAGTCAAATTTTTTGAAAAGTTATATTTTATGTTTTTTGACGTCCTGAGTCCGATTCCGAAGTCCGTTTTTCAAAATTCGAACTCGAAAGCCTCGAAATTTTCAGTCAAACATGTTGACTTTGACCAAAAAGTCAAAATTTTCGAAAAGTCATATTTTATGTTTTTCGACGTCTTGAATTCGAATCTGATGTATGTTTCGCCAAATTCGAACCCAATAAGCTATTTTTCACTGATTTATCACCCGATTCGATCCGTTTTTCGCAATTAAGCTCTAATTTTTTATGAAATTTCTGTATATTTGTATCTGAGGAATTATTGGAACTTGAATTAAAGATCGAGGGCATTCAAATGGAATTTATATGGTCGACCAGTATTACACGAAAATCGAGGTAATACATTATTATCTCTTTTTGCTTTATGGAACATGTTGATAATGGATAAATGCATGAATGTATATGATTGGTCTATTATGCCTGTTTGATTATGGATGGATTCGAACCGAATACGGTTTAAGTGATAAATTAATTAAGATTCCATGGAATTACAAGTCCTGTGATTAAGTGATAAAGGAATAAGTCCTGAATATGTAAATTATAATTTATCTCATTAAAGGTACTTGGATGATAAATTATGAGAATAATTCGATTAGGTAAAATTACGAAAATACCCTTATGTTGTAATAAGACAAGAATTGACCATGGAAGTTGGATAAGAAGTTTGTAAAGACATATTGATATGATGAAACTACTGATGTGTATGGAAAATACTAGTTTTGCTTAGGAAATCTAGATAACCGATTTCTAAACCCAAGATGGCTTGTTCAAGATACTAGAAGTTGATAAGGAATAATTTAAAGTTTAGAGATTATCCGGGAAAACGATTAACCCTAGAATCTCTAAATTATAATTATCTTTGTTAAGAGTTTTAATACCAAAATTATCTTTGTTAAGAGTTTTAATACCGAAATTATATGGTTAAGAAATTACGAGATTACCTTTGAGAGGGAAAAATAGCCCAAATTGATCCTGAATGGAAAAATACTCAAGAAGTCATGCCTAAATCGATGAATTACTAGTTTCATCATTAAGTTCACACGATTACACAGAAAAATCCTGATAATCAGTAAATCTCCGAGTTATGAGTAAATACTTGAAGAATAATTTATCGATGGTGCTCTTTTGATAGAATTGTTCAAAAGGACTGAGGTAGATGATAAATTTGAATTAAATAATAAGATCGGACGAAAGGAAATGATTGTAATACACTGAATCTTTGAAATGACCAAAATACCCCTGGAATGGAAATGACCAAGAATATCACCAAACTCATGAATGATTGGATATCCCCGAGTTCTAAAATTAATGGAATAAAACTGAGCACCAGAATAACCAAAATACCCTTATGACCTAGACTAAATAGAGGTGTTGGACTAATTAAGGAATCCAAGTAAATATGAGTGTTGTACTACCCTTAAAAGTTACGGAAAACAACTTAAGTGAGCCGATCAACCCTAATGATATATCAGTACCTGAACGACATAGATATAACTTGAATGAGCGTTCGTCTTCTCAAGTTTGGCTCGATGATAATTTTGGAAGTATTCAGCTCAGCACAATTCTAGATCACATTTTGTACTAAGAAGGGGATATTTGTTAGACAAATCAACCATAAAGACCAAATTGATCTGAACAGAAATACAATATGTATCCAAAATTCAGAAACGTCTAAATTACTCTGGAAAACTCTGAAGTAACCGGGATAGACTTGACTATTAAATGAAATAATTAACCTCAATGACTAAGGATTAAATAAGTGATTTGGATGAGTCTGGAAACGTTAATGAACATACATGATGTAATATTCTTAGGGGTCAAGAATTACAAATCAAACATGTCAGCATTTCATGATATCGTGGAAGCGTGGAAATAAAATAAAGAGCATTGAAATATCTGTTAGTTTCTTTAAGATCTATTCAGTGATGATTTCAAAGATGATCTATTGAGTGATGATTCCGAAGATGATATATAAATAAGAATTTTTGGTATTAAAAAGTAAATACCCTGGAAGGACAATGAATTGACCAGTCGACAAGCATTAGTTCTGAGAGTTATTCATTTGTTCGATAATCCAATCAATCGACATAGATTGTAAAGGTTCTGAATCTTCGTTCTCCCTTATCAGCTCAAACCACTATGGGCATATCTGAAAACATAAGTAACTCATATGTAAAGGATTATAAATACCTTCTGATTATGTAGAGCTTCCGAAAAATGTATAAATAAGATATGATCCCGATAAATCACATTCTGAATAACAGATGATTCTGTCAGCTAATAAACTCTTCCAACAGTGATTCTAACTTCAGACATTCTATCGGTAAACTGAAGATCTGTGTTTCTCTGCCAGATAAGATTATCCAGTATCTCTGAATAATATTTGTAAACACTAGTGTGTTCCTTAATTACATGAATGTTTTATCTAATTTTCGATTTGAATTTTTTATGATTTCTGATCTGAATTCTGTTCAAATTTCTAATATAGATTATGTTCTGATATCTGATCTGATTCTGTTTTGATTTCTAATCTGGATTCTGTTCTGATATCTGATCTGATTCTGTTTTGATTTCTGATATCTCTGTTTACTGACGGAAAAATGTTTTAATTGGGGGTATTGTTGAAGGAAGTATTTCTGCAGGTTCTTCGGCTTTGTGCTCAAGGCCTTACAGGTTGTGTGGGTTGGGTGTATGGTTCTGGGGAACCTACACAAACAGATTGTGAAAGGATGGTTGTAGTGTTCATGTTTTAAAAATATATATATGTTTTAAAAGATCTGTATCTTTTTACTGATTTTACGGGAACACACTAGATAACATATTCTGATCTCCTGAACCTAGTTATTTTAAATATTTCCATCTGAACTGAACATATCTGTTACTACCTGAGATATCAATGAGACTTCAGCTCAGCCTAAAATTTTGTAGACATCTGAACCACTAAGAAAATATATATTTATCTGAATATGCACATTTTTCAGCATTATCTGGTAGTTCTGTATCCTTAAGCTTTTCAAAGTTCACTCTATTACTCACCATTGCAGGTTAAAAGAATTGTACTAGTGCAACTATCGACTTCAGTAAGAGAGTTCTTCTGACGTTGTTTGCAGAGTATGGTACATGTGATTAGAGGGCTTGTAATTGTATTTTGTTTTATATATAAGTCTGAAAATATGTTTTATTTTTTACTACTGATAAATGATTTTATGAGTTTATATATTCAGATAAAATTTTTTAAATTTTTCGTTATTTTTACGATAGGTCGTTCCGGTGACCCTAATGTGACAACCCAAATCGGATCGAAGGTGTCACCACCACCACCATCACGGCGATGCTCCCAGAAATAATGAGAACTGCGATCTTGAAAAAGAACTGGAAATTCTAAAATCGGAAAATCAACGTTTAAGAATTCAGCTTGAACAGAACCCTAAACTTCTCGATAATCTATCTGAATCTCCTGCTCTATTAAACGATTGTCCTCCTGACGTACGTAATTTTCCTTTTTTGTTCCGTTTAGTTTTTTTTTCTTTCTAATTTCTGGAATTAATTGCAGCTTCATGCTAGGTTGATGTCTACCGTAGATTCTAAAGACTTCTTGACCCGGCGCAAATCAGTTGACGAATCCAATACTAATATTGAGTTTCCATTCAAGGAAGCTACAGGTTCTTAGATACCAAATCTCATCAATGATTTTTTATTTTTTTGTTTATTAATTTATGGCAGAGTAATGCTACTTTACTGATTTCTTTATATTAAACTCACGGATTCTGTATAATTATAACAGGTAAACGAAGATTTCTCTCCATTTTTAAATCAGCTATTTTCTCATATCAATGTATAGAAATTCATTATTAGACTGGTAAATTTTTACCGCATAGGTGGGTAAATAACTGGCTTAGCGATTGCTTTGCTCCTTTAATATTAGGAATGTATAAATATTGATTGATTAGCTAGCATGGTGTTTTTTTTACTCGTAATTTGTTTTTAAATTAGGAGACGATATACATTCAGCTGAAGTTCTGATTAATGTTGACCAAAAAGAACCAAGTTGGTGGGTATGGGTAACTGATGAAATGTTTCCAAGCAATGTTGAAGAGTGGAGTGGAATTGATGATGAGAATTACATTGTTGTTAGTGAAGAGCATGTTGTGGATGGGGTTGCTAACTTTATGGAAAAATGCATATTGTCGAACCCTAAAGCTCAGGTTTTTAGCTACTTAATCTGACTTTCCTTTTCTACTTCATATACTATGTTCTTATGTTTTTTTTAATCCTGGTATCGCAGACTTTGACCCCAGAAGAACTGCAGAAAAGTAAGTTTCCTACTAAATAGACTTATCTTCACCCATTTCTTTTTCTTGGTATATTACCTGCTAGTATAAATGTCTAATGATAATTGATGGTAAATATCGAGGTCCCATTCTTTAGATAAATAGGAAGCTGCATTGCGATTCACTCCTTCAAAACTATATAGTGGAAGATGGGCAACAGTGCTGTAATAATTACTAATAGATCCCATGCATTTGGCCCTTGACTTGTCTTTTGTTTTCCATGTTTGGTAACCTAAATCTTTAGACACTTAAAAAGGAGTTTTCTGTTTTATGAGTTTATTAAGAAGTTGTCTGACATTTCCAAACTTGCTGGTGAATTTCAGCCTTTATTGTTTTCCTTTGATTTTGTTACTAATTATCATGCCTGTGCCCCCATTCTTTTAATTAAGTGTGGATAACATAGTGTTTACTTACTGTGATGAGATTATGAGCAGCTCTTCTGAAAGCATTAGAAGGTGTCAGCAAATTGGAGAAGGTTTTGAGCATTTGGCATGCTGGAAAGTTGTTCTATACGTTGCCAACATGGGGACTTACACTGGCTGGTTAAGTTTCTCTATTCCTTTTACCAATGTTATTCTGGTTTTTTTGTATTTGTCAATTTGCTTTACATGCTCTTAAGGCCAAAAAAATGGCATGCTTGTCCCTTTTGATCGAGAGGACTGGCTTGCTAATTTATATAGGTTTTGCATGGATGATTAAATCAGTAGCCTCCATAGAAATTTAGCAGTTGAACTATATAAATGGCACCCCACACCTCTGCAATATCATTTTGTATTTTATACCTTAATATGGATTGTTACTCATTAAAACAAGCATGCCTTTCTTATATATACGATGTAAACTTCTCAAGTCCTGCAAAATCATTGTTTGAGCAAACTTATCACCCATTACACTATGGCATTGAACTGGGAACAAGTCCTTCAGTACCAAAGCATCAATAGATTGAAAATTATGTCTTCTTACTGCAAACTTGTAGGTATCCAAATTTAAGGAAGATTGGTACTGAAAGATATTCTCGGATACATACTCCCGAATTCAAACATGTTGTGCTAGGTTTTTGTCCATGCTCTTATGTAATTTCTAACCTAATGAATTGAATTTGACAATATCATTATTTATCTGACTTTGGACAGGTTATATAAGAGCCGTACCATATTGAAACTTGCTGGAATGGATGAAGGCTCTATGAATGAATTTAACTGATGTACCTGTATAGCAGAGAAAAAGTCTCTGAAGTGTTGTGACGTTTGGTTTTCCATGTCAATGTTGGTGTGAACTGTAAATGTTGTAAATACATACGGTTCAATTTGTTCTATTTAATGGATAAATTGTATTTACGAATCTTATTTACTCCAGCTATATTGACCGTCGGTGATGGTCAGAATTTCACAAGAATTTACATTTTGACTTATTTTTTTTGGACCCAGCTCCAAAAATATTTTTAAAAATCTAACCAAATAGCTGATATATATAAGAAAAACATTTCGAATTTTTCTAATAGTTGATCTTCTACTGTCCGATCGTGTTCAACCCAGAATTAATATTGAATTTTCTTTATTATCTATATGCTGTTATAACTTCCAACTTTTCTTTATAGTACTCTGTGATCATTAATCCCATTTACCTTTACATATCATGAATGAAATGTTGTTTTTCGCTTGCAGGTTCTTGGAGACGAGGATAAGATAGCAAGGTATGCCAGAGAAGAAATTGAAGACACGAGTATGTGCCGTGGCAGTTTCAACCAATTTGGCAGTGGTGGTGGCATTGTGAAATTCCAACGACCGACGACAATAGCTGACACGGCGGTCAATGACGGTGAACACTGATCGATCAATGCAACTAGAGACCAACAGTGATCGATGTCATCACATTGACGGAATTATCATCCACATCATCACAACATTTTCGAGTAAACCAAAATCTTTAAGCATGGAGAAACAAGGCAATAAAAATATTAGCAGTCCTCGGACATCTTAATGAAGGGAAAAAGGCAACTTAATTGCACTTAAATGATCAGAAACCAAAGTAAAAATCAATAGTGCAATTTGAAAGCTAACAGCACGAATGTAAATGCAATCATAGATAAAACTACAGACAACCCTGGACAGATCAAAAAGCAACAAACCTTCGAAACAGAGACATCCAAAATTACAACGAGACCGGTGAGATTAGTTTGATAAGCAAGCATGTCAAAAGTGCTGCAGGAAGGGTAGAGACCGAATTCACCAATGTGGAGGCATCAGACATACTTCCCAGTGGGGCACCTGCTGGGCCAAAACCTGGAAGTGACCCAGTAGATGGCACTTTCGAAGTCTTAGGCACAGTTGTTGTTGTGGAACCATCCGAATGAGGTGAAGGTGCTGGGGCAAAAGCCGAATCAGGTACATAAGTAGGTGGGGCTATGAGGATAGGAAATTGCTGCGGTCCTGCTTTAAAAAAAAAGAATAGAAATTTAAAACAGCCGAGAAGCCTTCTATGACCATCTGGAAATATATGTGAATTCGAAAAGTAAATGGCTCGTGTTTGACCCCTAGAGATTTGAAGTCATGTAGTGTCAGAGAAGCTTAAACTTTCACTTATTTTAACAATACAGAGCATTAGAATAGCCAAGAATTATGTATCAGTGAAGGGTAAAAAATGAATTCAGTATGTTGATGACTAAATAATTATTATTTTATTTTTTATACTACTATGAAAAAGATCACATAAATAACATCAGATAAGAATTATCCCTACAACTCGGTCGTTTTTAATCTGTGTGAATGCAAAAGGAAATAAATATATTCACATCATTGGATTAGAGACATCCAAAACATGCTAAAACTAAATGATTTCCTGTCTTCGTGCATTTTGGAATCACAAGAATTGAGAAAGGTATTTTATTAACTTGTACCTGGACATCGAGGTTGAAGAGAGGACGAAAACCTGCAGAACAAAGGCAAGGATTGGAAGGGTTCAGTCATTGTAAAATTAGAACACAGATCATTTTTCACATAAATATCAATCAAAGTAAGTAAAAGGAGCAGCATACGAATTGATAATGGTGCCATTCGCATAACCACCGTAAGCACAAGAAGTAACGTTGCATCCAGCACTACTTTGCTGCACTGTAACATTCCCCAGCTTAAGATTGCTGCCTTTACATTGCATGCTTGAACATGAAACAGCCAATGAAGAAGGCATACAGTACAAACTGCTCGACAGAATCAATAAAGGTACTACACACTGTTAGATTTAAGGAAAAGAATAACAAGCAGTAAAAACTAAAAACTATCATACAACTAATGTAAACCAATAAGCTACGAGATGGCTCAATTACTTGCGACTCCCAGGCCCACAGCTGCACTGGACACAGTGGCTAGCAGTAATAGCATAGCTCCCATTAGGAACAATCAATCCATAATCTGAGGCATATTTGGGAAAATTTGAAGCACAAGCTGCATGAACAGAAAGAACCAATACTTAACTTTCACTGTCCATGGAAACCGACATAATCAAAGCAAAAGCATGAAAAAGAAAACAAATCTTGATTCCAAGGCTGAGTATAGAAATTCACAATCATTCCATCAACTTGAACTAATCAACATGGAAAATATCAAAGGGATAAAATGTGCAGCAAATATATAAAAAGTTAAACCTAGTTTCCTAACTTCATAAGCAAGTATAAAACTCAACTCTACAGCTGAAAATTCAAGAGAATGGCATTGGCTTTAAATGATTAAATCATTGCAATTTTCAATTTCAGCGTCAACCAAAAAATCTGCCAAAACAAGGCAACTGAAAACTACCTGATAAAGGAACAGCAATGATATCACCATCCTTAATAGAAGTAGTCCCCATAGCATTAACATCCATTAAATCCGTGATCGTAGTGGAATAACTAGCTGCAATTCCAGCCAAAGTATCCACTGGCTTCACCACATACGACAGATAAATGGCGGGCAGTCCATTATCAGTACCATTAAAACAAGTACAGGGCAAAGGAACCACAAGGTTCTCCCCCACATCAAGAACAGAAGGATCAGCAATGGAGTTGGCCTCCCTAATCTGATCAGCCGATACCAAACCTGCATAAATCGAATCGGCAATCGACGAAAGCGTGTCCTGCGGGCGAGTTTTGTACTTGGTGGAAACAGATTTTCGAATCCCATCGACACAGGAACACTGGATGGGGATCTTGAGGAAAAGCCGGGAAGGAAGGATGTGGTTTTCGACGTCGGGGTAAGAGATATCGACGGCGTTGGCCGTGAGGACCGCAATGGGGTCAACCTGGAAGAGGGAAGCAACCTCGGCCACTTTCAAATCTGTGTAGAGAGTGTACCCCAACAAGGCGTTGCAGGAATCGGAGTTCGAACAAGGCTCGATTGTTGATTTTGAAGCTACCAAAGCTACATTCGAGAAAACTATGAAGCAAAAGGAAACAGAGAAGGAGAAAAAAGTGGGTCTTCGGTTTGGCATAGTAAATAACCGAGCTTTACTTTGCTACTCAATGATGGGGTTCTTCCTTTAGTAATGGTTTTGGGTTTTGGAGACAAATTAAAAAAAATAAAAAACCAAGATTTAAAATCAATTAAAGATGGATATTTTAGCTTCTTTTGAAGGTTCCGCTGGGTTTTACCCTCCACTCTAAAGAAAAACAGCACTCTTTAAGCTTATGGAAGAGACCATACAATGTAGAAAGTAAGACTAAAAAAATGGGTGAGTGAATCTCAGTGTGTTAGGGTTTGGGTTTCTTGCTTTTCTGCAAAATGGTTTACAGCAAGGAGGAGGAAGAAGAAGTGAGAGAAAAGAAAAGGAGCGAAGGTGATGAAGAAAGGGACAAATGTGGAGTTAAGTGGACAGATACAAATCAGATTCTCGATCTTTGAGTTTTCAAGCTTTGTTATTACCTTTTTACTCTTAAAGACAAACTTGTCCCTGGTACTTTTTTAACTTTACAAAATACTTAATTATATTAAAAAAAAAAAACACTAAGTTATATTTTCAAAAAATAATAACAGATGCTAAATTATATTTAAAGCAGTAATATAAAATTAATTTTATATTATTAAGACTTATAATAACAAATTGATTTAATTAAATTAGACTATAATAAAAATAAGTCTTTGAATAAAACATTATTTTAATTAAATATTTATTTAATATTTATGGTTAAATAATTTTTTTTACATTTATATAATATTTAAATAATAATTCAGATGTTCTTAAAAAATCAGATGAAATGTCTTTTTGAATTAAAAATTTATTCATTCAACAATTTTATAAATTTATTTAATTATCTCTTAATTCCGTGGAGCAAATTTATTGTTCATGTAATTTTTTAATAATATGATAAGATCAATGTTTTTAAAATCGGATCAGATCTTAAATCGGTGAAGATATTGGTTCACTAGTTCAACCGTGGTTAAACCGCGGTTGAACCGGTTTATATAAAATATATTTTTTAAAATTTTATATAATATTAAAAGATATAAAAATATCACAAGTCATAACAACATATACAAGTTAAAAACCATAAAATCAAGTGAAACAAAATGATTCAAATCAACTACAACATAATATTTAAGGTCAATACCTAATGAAATTCATCAACAACTAAATAAAAAAAGTACATAATTAATACAAGTATCAATCATCATAATATTAATTGAAATTGATTCCCTCAAATTCCAAAATATTAGGAAAAACTTCTTCATTAGTTGAACTACCATCGCCATCACCACTTTGAACTTGAAACTCCATAACATAACTTTAAACTTGAAAGTCCACAACATCAAGATCTTCATCACCTAGCAATATGATAAATAAATACAAAGTTAAATTTAAATTCTCAAATAATACTTAACAATTAAAAGTAAAAGTGTAAAACATATTAAATAATAAATATAATTATATAACTAAAATAAACAAGTAAAGATTAACCCTTCATTGTTTTTTGATAATTGACCAACTGGAATTGCATTCTCATGATAAAGAAAATTATCAATCTCATCAATATCAAACTCATGAGGTGTTTCTTCTTTAGTTACTCAAAAATCAACATGATCAATAGATTCATAATCAATAGGATCATAACATGGCTTCTTGAGCAACCTAAAATTAAACATCACAATATCAAGAAAGAAGTTGATTAATGATTAATTGATTATGCTTAAAAGGATAAGGAATTGAAATAATATTTTGACATTATACCTATTCTTTAAACACAAGTTATAAGTAACATAAACTAGATCATTTAGTCTTTGATGTTCTAGTCTATTTCTTCTCTTTATATGAATGCGTTCAAAGACACTCCAATTTCTCTCACATCCAGAAGATGAAGAAGTTTGACTAAGAAGACGGATTGCCAACTTTTGTAAAATTCGAGCACTACCCCCAACCAACGGCCACCATTGATCTACAAGAAATAAATTTAATGATAAAAAATAGAAGTATAGAACACAAGTTATACTTAACTATTTAACCATAAAATATAAATTATAAACTAGAAAATATAAAGTAATATTTACCGGGTCGAATTGTCTTTGTTACGATAAGAGCGCTTTCTCGACCAAAACTTCCTTGTCGTTCTCGGTACATATTCATCTCACTAATGCCTTTAGTTAAGTCATTACAAAATGCCTTTTTTTAAGTAAAGAAATGGTTGCACTCATGACTCTGTTCTTGCAACAAAATTTCTCATCATAGAAGAATGCATGATTTAAAAAGTAAGTTATTGCATGAAGATTGAGTTTTAAATGTTTATCCCATCGAGCCTTAATAATATCTGTGTAAGGCTTATACAAAGCTCTTATACTTCTAAACATCTCCTTCATAGCATTTTTTGCCCTTTGCATGCCTTCATAAACATAACCAAGAGAAGGCTTTTCATCCCCATCTACAATTCTTAGTAATCGAATAATAGGAGCCACAAGTTTCGCTATCGAAAACAGTCATTCAAAAACTTTTGATCCAAAACAATAGCACTAACATTTTTTCCTATTGTAGTCTTTGATAATTTATGGCTAGTGAAATGCTTGTCTACAACTAAAGCTTGCAAATCATGTTTGTGATCAAAAATATTTTTCAATGTAATAAAAGTAGTAGCAAAACGAGTCACTCCTGGACGTACAATTTCTTTCCAGCCTTCTCTTTTTCTCATCCAATATAAGAATACCATGTGATTATAGACAAATACTGTAATCTTGGAAGCCTTTGAGGCAAGGTCTGCAACATGAGGCATACTAGCAATGTCCTTTAAAAGGAGATTCAAACAATGAGTGGCACAAGGAGACCAAAAAATGGTATCATATTTCTCTTGTATTAATTTACCAACTGCTACATAATTAGTTGCATTATCAGTCACTATATGGAAAACATGTTCAGCTCCAACCCATTCAACCACTTCAGAAAACAAGCCTCATAATGTCTTAGCATCTTTTATGACATCTGATGCATCAACAAATTTCACAAATACTACTCATATAGTATAATAAATTAAAAAGTTTATCAAACATATATTAAGTATTCTTCATATGATAGTTAACAACAAACTAAAAAAATAGTGAACTAATAAGTAATAATTATAATAAAGACTATTAAAATTTCACATAAATGACACCTGCAGGACAATAAACTAGAAAGTTGATCAAAGTTCTTTGTCGTTGATCAGTCCATCCATCTGTCATAATTGTATATCCACTCTTAGCCCAATTTACTCGATAACCTTCTACAAGTAAGCAACACTCTGTCTTGCAATCTCCCAACAAGTTAACCCTCAATTCATGATAAGATATGCCTTTAAAACCGGGACCAACATTGATTGCATCTAAAGCAGGTTGAAAGTATGGTGATAATGTTGCATGAAATGGAATGCATGCATCGTAAAACCAATGAGCAATTGCCATCTTAGCTTTGTGAATTGCTTGCGTGCTTGATAATACACTTTTCAAACTTGGTTGCGATCCTGGAGTAGTCCTTGGAGCAAAATTAGTAATGTGGCTTGCATCTTACTCTTCTTATCCATATTTGAGCTAGGTTGAACTTCTTGTGCTTCCTCTTCAATATTTTGATCACCATATGCTTCATTTAGGTTACTATTACCACTTTTACTATTTTCTTTGATTTCATCCAATAACTTAAGCATTTGGTTACAAACATCATGAGGCACTTTTTTGCAAGAACTTATATTACCTAGAACCCTGCAAGATGTTGCTTCATTCTATTTATGCCCCTCCTTTACAAGGCTTACTACAATAAAGGCAAGTGTATACACAACTTTTTCCCTCTTTTTTAAATGAAACATGATCCCACGGGATCACTTTTCCCACGAGCTGTACTTGAGGATTCTGTGGATTGTTTCTCAGATGGAATACTATTACTATCTTGAGAAGCATTATCTTGTAGAGCATTCACACTTGGTAATTCCTACATGTTATAAACATAAATTGATTAGTGATTAATAATACATAATTGAATAATTGAGATATTCATATGCAATTATAAATATAACGAGCAACAAAATTTCTCATAGAGGAACAATCTCACTAGCACCAATTTCAATACATCAAACAATTAACCAAAGAATGAATATTTTTGATCAAAGGGATCGCATTGAAACTGTAAATTCCTGTTTCAAGTTTGAACATCTTTTTTTTTTCCTTACAAAAGAATTGCCATAAAAACAAAAAAATCGAAAACCTTGCTACATACATTGAACGAACAATATCACAAATTTCAAGTGTGCCTATGTTCAAAATGGAGGCTATTCTGCCATTTTATCTTTTATATTGTGGGTGGAAATGGGGCCAGAATCTAGAGGGTAGAAGATCATTTGCCAGATTCAATGTCCACCGCTGCCGGCATTGCCTGAATTTATATCAACCACATCTTCCTACAAAAGCCCCTAATATGTCGTTCACAGAACCTGCTCACCGATCAAGTCGAGACCGACCAGAAAGAAGGATATCCCTTGAAACAACAAGAAATAAAAATGGATACCCTGTGCAGACAGAAGGCTCCTAGCTGAAGCCGTTAGAAGAAAGAATGCCAGAGCAAGCTCCTGGAAATGGAAAGACTTCAGGGCTGGAAGGATGTTGAGAAATGACATTGTAGCAGGGATGTAACAGATAACCCATGCTGGAAGCTCAACCTCTGGAACAAACATGGTCATCGGGAGAATTATGCAGAATAGAGTGAACGAATAAAATGGTAGCACCAGTTTTCGAAGCAGAAAGAACATAAAGATCAATATGAATTTCTACCAAAGAATGAATATCAAAACGTACTATATTTAAAATCAAATCCAGCAGAATCAAGATGCAAATCACACTAGAATCAAGATCGACTATAATTCATCAAATTCCATAGATATAAAATCGGGCCATAAAAATCCACATCATCAAAACACAAACTACAGATTTGAAACCCTAGGATTTAGAAACCCGAAAAACAAAAAACTAATCAGTCAATGGATGCAAATTTTCATTCCACGCATTTCAAGTGAGAAAGCTTGAAAAAGGAGACCATCAATCAACCGATACGAACACACAACGAGTGAAGATCCGCAAGGATTTATAATAAACAACAAACTCAAAGATTTAAATTCAATTAAAAGATGAATTAAAAATATAAAGAAATGGAAAACTTAAACATTACCATCTTACGAGAATAAGGAACTCAATAAAACGCCGGTGATGGAGTATGATGTCGGTGATGGAACGGTGATGAAGGAAACAAAAGTGGAAAAGGGGCAAACGTTCGTGAAAAATTGAAAATGGCTTAACCCATATGCAAAATCAGAAAATAGCTTAAAAAAACATAATAAAATGATGTCGTTTTGTTTAATTAAAAAAATAGAACCGTGTGAACTGCTTGAACCGCCGGTTCATATCGGTTCTGTCAGTTCTATCGATTCTTTAGCGATTCATTGCAAAACTAGTTTTGGAGGCTGATCGGATCGGACAGGCAACCGGTTCCCGGTTCAACCGGTCGAACCGGTCGATTAGGTCCGGTTTTGATAACATTGGATAAGATAGTATTTATCTAGAAAAAAATTCATTATTAATACATACACATATCTTGTAAACATTATTTGAGTTTAAATTCTTTAGAGAGAATAATATTTTATTTTAAAATAAACTACGTGTCGATCATTTTCGTTTAATTTTTCACAATTTTCATTACTAAATTTAAGAAAATATAATATTTGATCATTTTCTTTTTTATTTCATTAAAATATGATCATGTTCGTTTTTATTTAAGTAAGATGTGATTACTTATTTTATCGATTTTTAAATGTTTAGTAATTGAAATTGTAATTGTCGTTAGTGAGAAAACTAAGGAAATTAAATAAAAGTGACTACGTCTTCATGAGGGATGAGAATGAGTCGAGTTTCTGTTCAACTTAATCTAACTCAAAAAATATATGCTCTGCACCTAAAATCCAACCCTGTTGGACACGTGTTTAAGATGATTTCAACTTACCGGATACTCGACAAGTCTTTTTCAGATAAAATCTTAACTCGACTTAAAATAAATATATTTATAAAAGATATTACTTTTATTCAGTAAAAGTATAGATATGGGGAAGCAACATGTGGAGGCATAATTAGAAACCACAAAGGAGATTGGCTTTTTGGATTTGCCAAAAAGATAGGAATTTGTTCAATAACTGAAGTCGAACTTTGGGGATTTTATGAAGGTTTCCTGAAAAGGGGGAAATCCAAAGGTACAAATTGAAACTAACAGTCAAAAGGTATTTAACTTGATTGAATCAAACCGACGGAGAAAGGAGGACACGAGTCTCATCTTAAGAATGTCTCAGGTACGACATCTTTAATATACGACTAAGAAAATACGCTACTAGAATTATTATTTTTTAAACATTTTCAGTAAACCGTTATCGAAACATTATTATTTTTTACTAAATATGTTAATATTGGATGTTATCTAAAATGTTTAACATTTCTGGTAAAACGTTATCTGAAACATTTTTTTACCAAAAATATTAATATTTAATTCAACTGAAAATTAGTTAACGAAAATATCATTTTCAGTAAAGATTGGCAGATTAAAATCATAAAAATAAACAGAAATTGCAATAAAGTTGCAGACGGACTTGCGAAGCACGCTTGGAGACTTCCCAGGGGCTTTGCATGAATTCTAAACGGCAGCCGATGGAGTAGAAAAGGAATTTAGTGAAATAGCTGTTTAGGCCTTTGCCTACCCTTGCAACACCAAAAAAAAATAGAGATATAATCGAAAAAATAATATTGGGTTAGGTCGAGTCGGATCAAGTGTTTTTCCCTAAACTTAAATCCAACTTGAACATATCTTCTGAAAGAAATTGAGTAGACCCGAAAAATCCAAATTTTTTATTTAAAAAATTGACCCAATAAAATCGAGTCAGATCGGAATCATCGAGTCTAGATTCGTGCCTATTTCTAATCTTAATTAAATAAAAATAGCATTGGCCAAATATTATATATATATATATATATTTAATTTAATGAGGAAAGATGTGAACAACTCAAGTAAAAGTGATCGATTATATAATTTATTCTTTTTTTTTCGTCGTTGATGTCATTTCAAATAATTACTTTTGATGATTATATGACTTTAAGCGGTGAAAACTTAGGAATAAATAAGTGTTGAAAATTGGCACATCAAATTGCATCAATTGTCAACATTATGGGTGGCAATTTGGTGGCATTAATGGGATGGTAAAATTGGTCAAATTTTGTCACCAAATTGTTGAAAATTTTGGATGGTAAAACTATGCAATTAGTCATTGTAATTTAGGGTATTTACAAATTAGTCCTTAAAGCTTCAACTATAAATACCCAGCTCATTTAGCTTCAAAATCATCCCAAAGCATTCTAGCTTTCTTCCAATACTAGAGAGATTTTAGAGAGTTTCTTGAGAGTTGTTTTCTCCTTTTTATCTAGAGAGAATTATCATTATTTTCTCCTTGGTAGATCGAGAGAGGTTGTAATTCCTATTTTCTCATAGTGAAATTCTTCTACCGTTGCCCGTGGTTTTTACCCTAATTTTTTAGGGGTTTTCCACGTAAATTATGTGTCTCTTTTATCTTCATTTTTATTTTCTCAAATTATCAGTTGCAATTTTGCTCTATCCGATAGTCGTCTTCCGTAACAATAAGTAGGTGTGGGTTGAATCATAGATTTAGGAGAATTGTTATATAATTGAAGATTCCCTACTCTGAACAGATTCCACATTCTCTTTCAACTTGTAAAATTCCATCAGCTCACTCTATACAGCTCAAACTCATGAAATTCGATTCACTCATTTCTGTTGATAAAGTTATTTTTTTAATGTTGAATACGTTCATAATATAAAATAAATGATTAATATAAATGTAACTTTGATTTTATGTTAACTTTGTTGATTAATTATTTTGTTGTTTTGAAGTTAAAATACTATTTTTTTTTATCTGGGCAGATGAGATTGGCATTCATCTCAAGGTTGAAGACGAAGTGGAGTGTGATTTCATAGAAAAGAAGAGATTTTTAGTTTTCTTTGGGTTTTTGATATTGTCATCGACTGCTTCATCGGAGATTTAAGAACCGCTGTCATTGATCAGAAGTTGGGTTTTTCGATGTTACCGTAGGATTCGATGTCGATGGAATCTTCACTTCCATGCTTTTCGCCACCAAAGATGGCAGTCACCAGAAAGGTGAACTCCAAATGGAACGTGTTAATTGTTTTCATTAAAATAAAATATATATATTAAATGATTTTTATTTCACTATCCAACACAACAAATACCTTGGCTTGATGGTAGGACCATTGCTTTTCCAAGCTTATAACTTGGGTTTGATTCCCCCTTACATGCCACTCTTTGTGGTAATAAATAATTTAATAAAAATATTAATAATAATATTTTTATTTTTATTTTTTTAAAAATTTGATGTGTGGCATTGCCACATCATCATCTACCATGACCTGAGCATGTCATGTCAGCATCTCCCTCCACATGTACGGGCTTGGTCAGCACCAGCCGTTTACTGTAGGTTGACTAATGGTTTTCATCCACCGAAGATGTTTTTTGACCCAACATGAAACGTTGAATGATCAAATGTTCTAAAAAAACAATACGGGTAAATTTGACAATAATGTCAAACGTTAGGGGTTTTTTTGTTACATTATGTCTTTCATGAATAAGTGTTCAAACTTTTTTTTTGAATAATCTAGGTGTCTATCATTACAGATGTTACCACTTTAGGTATCAGGGCCATATATACTGCCATTTTTTCATGTTAAGTGACACGTGTCATGCGTTAAATCGACTTGTAGGCAATGTTTTTTTATTGTTTTTTGGATTGATATAGTGGTTACAACCAAATTGCTATAGCTCTGGAAGATCAGGAGAAAACAACTTTTACATGTCCGTATGGAACCTTTGTTTTTCACAGAATGTCATTTAGGTTGTGTAATGCTCCAGCGATATTCCAGCGTTGTATGATGGTTATTTTCTCCGATATGATTGAGGATTATCTTGAAGTTTTTATATATGATTTTCAGTCTTTGGGCAGGATTTTGAGAAGTGTTTGAGCAATTTGGCTGCAGTTTTAAGAAGATGCAAGGAGACCAACTTAGTTTTGAATTGGGAAAAATGCCATTTTATGGTCACGAAAGGTATAGTGTTAGGGCACCGGATTTGAAGTCCTGGCATTGAAGTGGATAAAACAAAAGTAGAGGTTATTGAAAAATTATCGCTACCTACTAATGTTAAGACAATTCGAAGCTTCCTTGGTCATATTGGTTTTTATATAAGGTTTAGTAAATATTTATCTCAAATTGCTAAGCTATTATGCTCATTGCTAGAGCATACCAAGAAGTTTGTTGTTGATGATGAAGTGCTTCAATCTTTTGAGACAATTAAATTGAAGCTAGTAAATGCCCCTATTATTATAGCACCATATTGAATTTACCCTTTGAATTAATATGTAATGCTAGTGATTTCACTGTAGGAGCAATGTTGGGGCAATAGAAGGATAAAATGTTTTGTGCAATACATTATGAAAGTAGAACATTGAATGAAGCTCAGATTAACTACACCACAACTGAAAAGGAGTTTCTTGTTGTGATGTTCGCTTTTGATAAATTTCGTTCTTACTTGGTGGGTACAAAAGTGATTATCTATACCGATCACTCAGTGCTAAAGCATTTATTTGCTAAGAATGATACAAAACCTCGTTTGATTCTTTTAAAAACATTTTGATGTTTCGATATAATAAACTAAGTATAAATGAATTTTAAGATTTTAAAAATGATTTTCTAAGTATATTCGATTTAATTAATCGAATATCAAATTATTACTCCAAGTATTTCAAGATCAATTTCAAACCTTACTAAATGTGTAAAATTTTGTTTTATACTTAATATATTTTTGAAACAATTTTCACAAAGTATTTTGAACCAAAATCAAGCTAAAATAAATTTTTCAAAGGGATGCACCGATGCACCAATCCATACATCGATGCACCATGGAATAAATTGAACATCGAATGCATTTTATGCATCGATGCACATACAATGCATCGATGCACTCAGGGTTTTATGAAAACATCGAATGCATTTGATACATCGATGCACTCAGGCTATTTTGAAACATCGAATGCATTTTATGCACACTTAGTGCACCGATGCACTAAGTGTTCCAACGGTCAAAATATTTAAATTTTACACTTGATGCACCGATGCACTGACGCTCCCAACTGATTTTATTAATTGTTTTCACACTCAAACGGCTTTAGTATCTCCACTAATCATCCCTAATGTTCAGAATCAATTGAAGAAGTATTTAAACAAGCTTAGAAACCATTGATCAATAAGAAGAAATAAGAAGAAACAACAAGAAACAAGAATCAAGTGAGAATCAAAGAGAAAGCATCAAACTCATTGTTTGAGCACTTCAAGCCTATTTTTTCATTAAATATTCATTTTGCTTTCAAGAACACCATTTGTGCTCTATTGTATTTATCATTGAGTGTTCTTTCTTTGTTCTAGAATTGTGAAAACAATCTACCTTGTGAGGTTTTCCTTGTAAGTTTGCAAATTTGTGTATTTCTCTTTGAAAAAGAGTGTGCTCAAGAATTTGGGGTATAATTCAAGTGGGTGATTTTAGGATAAGAATATATCTAAAAATCAAGTGGCTGATCACTTGTCTAGGTTAGAATGAGGCAGAAAAGATGGCACCATTGCAATAATTCTAGACGAATTCTCCGATGAGCATTTGTTAGCTGCTACAGCATTACCAAGGTATGTTGATTTTGCCAACTATATAGTTAGTGGGATGATGCCACCATACCTAAATTACCAAGGTAAAAGGAAATTTATATGGGATATAAATCAATATCATTGGAATGAGACGTATTTATTTAAGCAACACAATGATCAACTTATGTGGTGATGTATCCCTCAATATGAGCAACAAAATATTTTCAACATTGTCATAGTGCCCTATATGGTGGACATTTAGTGGTATGCACACAACAGCAAAAGTGCTTCAATGTGGATATTATTAGCCATCATTTTTTAAAGATGCTAATGACTTTGTAAAGCGTTGTGATCGCTGTCAACTGGGAATATTTCTCGATGAAATGAAATGCCAATGCAACCTATCTTAGAGATCGATCTACTTGATGTGTGGGGATTAGACTGTATGGATTCATATCTGTCTTTATATGGCAACCTCTTCATTTTAGATGTTGTAGACTACGTATCCAAATGAGCGGAAGCTGTAGCCTTACCAAACAACAATGTTAAAGCACTGTTGTGATTCTTGCATAAAAATATTTTCACTCACTTTGGAATACCTCGTGCATTTATTAGTGATGAAGGATCTCAATTTATTGGTCATTAATTTTCTAGAGCATTGAATAGATATGGAGTGAAGCATAAGATTGCTAAAACATATCATCCACAGTTTAATGGCTAAGCCGAGGTGTCTAACCGTGAAATCAAGTAAATCCTTGATAAAGTTGTGAACCCTTCTCGAAATGATTGATCCCAGCACCTTGAAGAAGCACTATTGGCTTATAGAATTGCTTATAGGACTCCATTGGGAATGTCCCCTTATCAACTTGTTTATGGTAAATCTTGTCACTTACCGGTGGAGTTGGAGCATAAAGCTATATGGGCACTAAAAAGGTTAAATTTTGATTTAGATGTTGCGGGCGAAAAACGAATGCTGGAGCTCAATGAGTTGGAGGAACTCTGAAATAATGCCTATGATAGTTCGTGTATTTATAAAGGTAAGAGAAAGAAATGACATGATCAAAATATTTTGCCAAGGGAATTCATTGTTGGACAACAAGTGTTGTTATTTAATTCGAGACTAAAATTATTCCCTGGGAAATTGCGTTCTCGTTGGTCAGGTCCTTTGGAAGTTCTTGAAGTTTTCCCTCATGGAGTATTATTATTGAAAAACTTGGTGGATGGAAGGACGTTTATAGTTAATATGCAACATTTAAAGCATTATTGCCAGCAACAAAGCCCTAGCATAGCTTCGATCACACTAAGCGATCCTCATTCTTTTTAATATTTTGTTCTCTTGAATAAGTCAATTATTTTGACATTTATTTATAAGTACTTATTTTCTTTATTTTTTACAGGTGTTTTCGTTTGATCACTCTTGATCTGTTCTTCCATGCTGCATAGCTATTCACATTGTTGCTTGTATTCCTCGTTATATGGAAGCCACAATATTACAAGGTTACCCAAATATTTTTTATGGTAAAAATTAGTGTGAGCTGTCTCTCATTTACCCTTTTCCATTTTTAATCGTCCACTTAACCCAATCATAACTGCTCATTCCAATTTATCCTTATCCCTCCAGGTTAGAATTTTAAATTTTGAAATTCTTTTATCCATTCTTTCACGTTACCCAATTACCTCTATTTACTCCACTTTCATCTTCTTCATGACCCTAAAACCCTTGGTAACCTCTATTCTTTTTTTCTTCCTTGATCTACAAACTGTCATGGCACCTAAAAAGAAATCAAGTTCAAAGCATTCAGGTCGTATGCCCACTCCACCTCCTACTGTAGCTACGCTGTTGGCAATGTCACCGTTGGAAGAAGTCACATCATTCATGGATGACAAGAACAAACAACCGAGATTTCTATTATGAGTAGGAATTTGATTTATCTACAGATGAGGAGCCCCAAATATTTGATTATATCTCTCATTTGATCACTCAACGAGGTTGGGGGAAATTTTATGAACACCCCGATGACATAAACCAGTAAATTATTTGAGAATTTTACAGCAATCTCATCGACCAATCTATACGTCTAGTTTTTGTTTGAGAGAGGATGATTCATTGGTCGGCAAAACCAATAAACAATTTATTGGGTATCGTCGAAGAGCCTTGCAAGCATACGACATTTGTGGAAAATTTAACCGAGGAGGAGTTGGAGCAAGTAGAGCAATATGTTTGCTTACCCGGTCGATCTTAGACAAGATCGACTACTAGCTTTCGAACCATCAGACGCTTAGACCTTCATTGAGATGCACATGTATGGTTTATTTTATTTGGAACTCGATTAATGCCAACCATACATTGTTCCATTATTACTAAGGATTGAATCTTTTTGCTTCATTACATTTTTTTTGGAAGAAAAATTGATGTTGGTAAAATAGTTTCTGTTGAAATATTTGATTATGATTAGAAAACTTCTGGGTATCTATATTTTCCATCGTTAATTACTGCACTGTGCTCTCAAGCACAAGTAATTATTTTATCTTCTGATAATCTTATAGAGAATCGAAACCCAATCACATCTACTACTGTAAGGCGAACATTGTTAAAGGAAATATTAGACCCTAATTAAATTCTTGGGGAACCATCTATTTTTATGGCTACATAACAACTCCCGCCTATTAATGACTGGACTTTGGAGGGCCTTAAAATTGCAATAGCATCGATTGGTGTTAAATTGGATCAGGCTATGGCGTTGTTGAGCCACTCTCTTCAAAATCAGTCCCAGATGCATAGCGCCCAGATTCAATATTGGAAGTATGCATAGAAAATGGATTTGGCGACCAAGACGATGTTTTCAAAGCTTTTCACAGAGGTTGAAGCGCTATTTCTATTCTTTCCAGCAAATGTATTGAAAGATCTGATGCAACCAGCAATGCCTGATGCTGGTTATAGCTGAACTAGTATGGAGACTCCTAACACCACGTATCCATGAGGGGAAGAAGAAACTATGCTACCGATACCAAGTCAATGGAGGGTGAAAATGAGATCAACAATGATGATGAAGAAGAAGATGTTGATAGTGAAAAGGAAGATGAATCCGAGAAATATACTGAAGTTTTACCTTTAGATGAGGAAAATTCAAGGGAGGCAGAACAAGTGAGCAACGTTCAGTTGCAAGTGACAGCTATGGATAGAGCTGATGCTCTAATAGAACAAATAACAGATCAATTGCTTAATTTAAAAGCCACCACAACTGAAGAAGCAACCATTGTTGTTGATAAACCAAAGTTGGATGCAACGATGGTAATTCGTAATGTTATCGCCACTGTTGGTCAATCAATTGGTGCGAGTCGGCCTAAGAGCACTCTCATAACACATGCCACCGGCATTGAGAGATTAGAACTAAAAGCGAAGAAAAAACTGGTTATTGTAGCATCCACAAATCTAGTCTCTAATGCTGCTATGGCAGAAGCCACGTCAACTTCGACTAGTCAAAAGCGAAAGAGCTCGGTGAAGGCAAAAACAACAGCAAAACGTCTCCGTCCGAATGTTCTGAGCCCACGCAAAAAACCAAAGGAAACCCACTAAAGGGAATTTTGATTCCCTTTCTTCTAGTTTAGTTTGTTATTTTATTTGTTACATGCATTAGTGACAATGCATCCCTTAGGTTTGGGGGCGTGTTGTTAGGTTTAAGTGTTGCATTTAGGTAAGTAGTTACATATAGAATTGCATTGGTAATGCTTTAGGATAATTTTGAAAGAAAATTAAAGAATTAGTTTAGGCAATTTTGATGATAACCGATGATGAATATTAATTGAAATGAATTGTTATAGGAAATGTTGTAGAAACCCTTTGAATTAAGGATCCTTGGAATATTTTTTTAATACAGAGGTGTATGTTTTCAATACTTAGAGAATTTAGAAGCCTTTAAGCTTTAAACCTATTATCTTTATTAGATGCCATAACAATTATTTTACAATTTGAAAAAAATGAGAGAATTAGGAAATAAGTTGAGTGATGCTGGTAATAGCCACAACATAGTCCTAGGAAATAAGTTGGGTAATGCTGGTAATAACTCCAACATAATGAGAAAAATAAGTTGAAATTCCAACATTGGTGAGGAAATATTGTTGTAGCATTGAATACCTTTTACAGAGTAGGTGCGAATTTTTCTAACTTGGCTAAGTATTGATTGGATACACCTATATTTCACACACTGCACACTGAGGATTATGATTTTTAGGGGATGACATGGTATTTTCTTATTTGAGATTACATATATGCTTTACAATATTCTTTGAGGGCTAAAAAAAGAAACTTTGCTACTTGGTTACTTTTTCTTGGTTATTCTATGGAATTGCTATTAGTTTAGGTGTTTCATGTATGTTTTATTTGGTAGCCTTAATTACGTAGGTTTAGTTTGAACTTAAGCATATTTAGAAGCATTTTAGGATTAAATTTACTTATTTTTTCTCATTTTGCATAATATTAGTGTCGTGGCTTGTTAAAGGTTAAAATTGATTTTTGTTACTGCAAACTGTTGCACTGATGTTGTAGCACTGCAGGAAATGCTGATCGGATGTTTTAGCAGTCGTCTAAGCTTCAGACGATTGGAAGAACCTTCTGGATTGTGATAGTTGGCTCGAGTAGTTGTCATGTGGATGGTTAATACCTGAAATGTTGACCTTTCTTATTAGGCGATAGAATTCTCATTCAACCTATAAAAGGGGGAGTACTTTGGTTCAAAAAGTGTGACGATTGGGAGAAATCCAAAGTACCATTTTCCACGTTATTTCTTATAAAGCCATTGACGTATAAATCCTCTACCAGGGATTGCTGCAGCATAAAGGAAGCTTGCTGAGGAGCTTCAGCGGTCAGCAAATCACGTTCAATGCCTTCTATTGATAAAAGGAGTGATTGGAATGATTAAACTTTTATTGGATGTTTATTATGAACTTCATATTTTATGTTTACTTGGGTATTTAGTTTATGAGCTTTGAATTTTATGATTGTGAGTAGAAATATTTTGCAATTAAATATAGTGTTTTTGTTTGAATATGTAAATATTTTCATTCAAATGGCTATATACACTTGTGCTTTAGTGTTGCTGAGTAGCATATGTACACTGAAAAGTGTGCAACCATTAGATTATCATTGTTAATAGTTTGAATCTTTAATTAATGAAAGTTATTAAAGTAGTTCAAATAGTTTTAATCAACGCTGATCACATCGACTAATTATATCGTGTTTGCATAAAATTTGGAAGTCATAATATTATATCCTTCTATTTGATAGCTGACCAATTGCTTTCTGGAATGTAGTAGCATGAAATGGTACTTCTTGTGATTGATTTCATTACTTTATATCTAGCATCTCCTTTCCTTGATAAATTTTACTACTAAAAACTCTAATGAAAACAATATAATCTCTATAGGTTCGACATCCAAAACTCTCATAGTTTCTACTTTATTACTTGATTTGCAATGCGTGCACTTGCGTTGTATGCTATAGCATTTTTGTAGCATCAGATATCGAAGCCCTAGAAAACCCTGTTTTCACCCCGAACACAAACAATATCGATACTATTCATACAATATCGATACTATAACAACCCAGAATAAAATTTGGAAAAAAATTATTAATTTAGTAATTTGGCAAAATTTGAGGATTTAATCGGAAGTTTTCAAAATTTTATGCCATTTTAGAAGTTAAAGGAAATTCAGGGACTAAGCTCTGAATTTAGCCAAAGAGTGTCGGCAGGTTATGTGGTTTTATACATGCACTGCGTTTCTGATTCTAAAATCAGAAACTTTTGTAAACAAAATTCCTCCTCTCGCACCCTTCTTGCAAGTCTGATCCCGACGCCGTTCGACATCCGATCGTCAAATTGAAACCACCATCGTGTTCATCTTCGACTCGTGAACAAAGCCCAATAAACCAATTTTAGTGAAACGCTGCCAAACGCCGTGAATTTCAAGTCAAAGTATCGACGTTTTTTTTAGCACCACCGCCGGGAAAATCTTAAATTCATCTCCGATCGTTGATCGGTTTTCGACACCTCCTGCACCATCGTGTTCCTTGTGTCATTTCGAGTCCGCCGGTGTCAACCTTGTTCGCCGTCGACAGTGGCGCGTGAGGAGGTGGAGCAGTCAAAGATTCGGCCGAGTTGAAATCGAGGTCGCCGCCGTTCAAAAATTTGAACCGATCTTTGTAAGTATCTCGAAATAGCTTAAAATAATTTTTAGAAAATTTTATGGAATTTTTAGACCCCCGGAGGAGGCCTCACGCGCCGCACGCGCCGCCGCAGGGAGAGTGGACGGCTGGAAACCGGTTTGACCTGACTGACCCGACCCGACCCGACTGACCCAACCCGATCGTTGATCGTTAACCGTGACCGTTGACCGTGACCGTTGATCGTTGACTTCCTTTGACCAAAACTTAAAATGACTTTGACCGATCCTTAAACGACCGTAAATCTTTTCCGAGTATACCTATTCTGATAGTTTTCGACGTCCCGGATCCGTTTCTGAAGTCCGTTTTTTCAAATTCAAACCCGAAGGCATCCAAATTGACGGTCAAAGTGGTTGACTTTGACTTTGACCAAGAATCTGAATTTTTGAAAATTCATACTTTATGTTTTTCAACGTCCTGATTCCGATTCCGTAATTCGTTTGGCAAAATTCAGACTCGAAATACCCCAAAATAATAGTCAAACCCAAAAAATGCTTATATACTTAAGAATTTTAGCTTTGAACAATTAAGTAAGCTTTGGGGTTGATTAATTATTATTGTTTGAAGGTACAAGAGACTCTCCAGATCGTTTGACAGCTCGACCCAGCTCTTCTAGATCAGTTAAACCACGTATACCAGTATTCACCCATTCGAAAACTGTAACAGAGCGTGGTGAAACCAGCAATCAGTAGATCTACTATCTGAACCCATTATCGAGGTGTGTTCCTGTTTACTACATAATGGTTTTATATATGTTTTGAAATATGGTACATTGAAATCTATGGTTTATTATTGTTGGTACACCGATTTATTGTTGATGATTTATGGACTTTGATGACTGGTATATGGATATTGATTTTGGGATGATTGAACTACAATTGTATAGCTCTGATCAAGCTAATAAACGGGCCTAATGTGACTCTTGAGGGCCCCAAGATGTTTCATTAGGTCGGCTTTCCTTTGCTGTGTGCTTAGGGTAAGCTATATGGACTTATTGACTTAGGCTTAAGGATACAGGCTTCATAGCTTATCCTTAAGTCGACTTTCTTTTTGCTATGTGCATAAAGTAAGCTATATGGAAAATAATTTTGGGAACTACTGATGGTGTACCAGAAAAGAGCTTAAACTATGATTTTCAAAAGTTAAACTCTTTTACGAATTTGTGAGATTTACTGGACTGTGATTTGTTTAATGTACCTATTGTGATTTTATGATAATGTTGGGACACACTGAGCCTAGCTCACCTTTCGAAAATGTTTTTCCCCTTTCAGATATTGTTGGCTAGATACCTCGGTTCGAGCACTTGGAGGATCAACATATCTCTTGAAGTATATCTGATTGTAATATTTTAAAATTGCAAGTTGACTTTATTCTGGTGACATGGACCTATTTTAAGTATTGGATGTTATAATGATGATACTTTTACTATTACTATTCAGTTTATTGTGGTTTTGATTTTTTTAAATATGTTTTAAATTAATTCATTACTGATTGGTTTTATATTTAAGAGTTGAGTTTTAAATAGTATAATTTATTATAATTTCATGTCATGAATAATGTGGTTTTACATTGATTGGATAACGGTTTTGGAAAATGTCTTTGTGATCCACTAGACTTAGTCGAAACGCATAGGCCGGGTCTAGGGGGTTGTATTTATTGGTATCAGAGCTTTTGGTTTTTAAACCTCGGACTGTGTATGAGTCCACATTGAAAATACGATTTTGAAATATTTTACAAAATAAGTTACTAAGGCCATGTCACAAAGTTATTAAGATTTTAACTGTGTTCGAGACTCCAAATGATTATCTAACCCTAAGTTTTATCTTCTGTAGTAAACTTGAGATCCATCAAAATGAGTGCTAGACATAGTCGTCGAACTAGTCGTGGACGAGGTCGAGTGGCTAGATTTGTAGATCCGATTGATGAGATACGGGTAGATCCCCCACCTCCGATAGGTGATCCTGCTCCTACGACCCCAACGAATCTGCCTCATTCCGCTAGTATTGGCATGACTACAGCGATCATAGGAGCGACCAATATTGAGTCAGAGTCTATCGGAGTTACTTTGGATGAGAATTTTGGTAGACAATTTCTGCAGTTGATACAGGGAGCAGTCAGAGCTACTGGTGTTGTATCGGAGGTTCCTATTTCGCAGACCTTGATTGCCAATGGAGTTAGAACTTTTGGGGGACCGATTGGTGGAGCTCCTACTGAAGCTGAGGATTGGCTCCAGGATACAGAGAGACACATGGATCAGTTGGGTTTAGACTCAACTAAGAGATATCAGGGTGCTGTGGCGATGTTAGATGGCAATGCCTACACTTGGTGGGAGTCAGTGACCAGTAGTGTTCCTACCGATCGTTTGACCTGGAATTTCTTTAAGGATCGATTTCGGAGTCATTTTCTGGGAGAGCGCTACTTAGCTCAGAGACTTCAGCAGTTTCAAGACCTGGTTCAGGGAGACATGACTGTTTCTGAGTATGAGATCGAGTTCTTGAAGTTGCTGAAGTATGGATTTAGTATGGTACCTACTGAGAGAGATCGATGTCGTAAATTTGCCATTGGACTCAGATACGAGCTGCGTAGGCAAGTTGTAACCCATCAGGATGAGATATTTGATGTGCTGGTGGGCAGAGCCAAAGATGCTGAAGAGGTGGAGGTTTTAGCTTCTGGTAGAGAGTGTGTTGAACAGGAATGATCTAAGAAATTTTCAGGCCCGATGGAGTCATCAGCACAGTCCGGGAAAAGGACTCGTACTTCAGTCCCTCAGAGAAGCAATACACGTTTCAGGCCTTCAGCATCCTCACCGTTAGTTGGCAGTCGAGGCGGTTCCTCGTCGTATTATCATGGGTTCCTCTGTGAGTTTTGTGGTAAACAACACACAGGAGAGTGTCGTAAGAATATGTGTCTTTGCTATCAGTGTGGATCTAGTGGTCATTTTCGGAGGGATTGTCCTCAGCTAGCTTCGTTTGAGCAGACCGCTACTCAGACTCCTGTGCGTTCTCAGACTACAGTACAGACTCCAATTAGAGATCGTAGCCAAGTAAAGGCTCGTGGTTTAGCGTCCAGGACTGACAGTAGAGCCCGACCTCAGCAAAATAGAGGGTCAATAGTTTCTGAGGCTAGACAACCAGCTTTGGTTTATGCCACTAGACGTCGGGATGACAGAGATAAGCCTGAGGTTATTGCAGGTACATTTACTATTTATTCTATCCCATACTTTGCATTACTGGACAATGGCTCCACTCACTCCTATGTATCGAGCTCGGTATCTCGAAACCTTCAGATTCTGATCGAGAACACTGAAAATACTGTTACAGTTACGAGTCCAGTAAGACAAGCGGTATTAGTGAATAAAGTATTTCGGCGTTGTCCTCTCGAGGTTCAGGGAGAAATTTTTCTCGCTGATCTTATGGAACTTCCTTTAGAGGAGTTCGATCTAATTCTTGGGATGGATTGGTTGAATAAACATAAGGTAAATCTGGATTGCAAATACAAGCGGGCTACTCTAAAGACTTCAGATGGTCGGACCGTTGTGTTAATTGGTGAACAGCGTGGCTATCTCTCCAATATAGTTTCAGCGATGGAAATTGATCGTATGATACGGAAGGGGTATGAGACTTTCATTGCTTGTATTTTGAACACTAAAGGATCATTGTCCACGATCGAAGAGATCCGTACAGTTAGCGAGTTTCCTGATGTCTTTCCAAAGGAGTTGTCTGGTTTACCTCCTGATAGAGAGGTAGAGTTCGAGATAGAGACTTATCCGGGATCTACACCTATTTCTAGGCACCTTATCGCATGGCTCCAAAACAACTTAAGGAGTTGAAGTTCCAATTGCAAGAATTATTCGATCGAGGATTTATTCGGCATAGTACTTCACCATGGGGAGCTCCAGTTCTGTTCGTGAAAAAGAAGGATGGGTCGCTAAGATTATGTATTGACTATAGGAAGTTGAATCAGATGAGGGTCAAGAATAAATATCCACTACCCAAAATTTATGACTTATTTGATCAGTTGCGAGGAGCTACTGTATTCTCTAAGATTGATCTTCGTTCGGGTTATTATCAATTGAAAGTTAAAGGATCTGATGTTGCCAAGACCGCCATTCGCACTAGATATGGTCATTATGAATTCTTAGTGATGCCTTTTGGTTTGATGAATGCTCTTGCAGCTTTTATGGATTTGATGAATCGAGTGTTCCGACCATATTTGGATCAATTTGTGGTGGTCTTTATTGATGATATTTTGATCTATTCTCATACTGAGGCAGAGCATGACGAGCATTTGAAAATCGTTCTGCGGACTTTGAGAGAGCATCATCAATATGCCAAACTAAGCAAGTGTGAATTTTGGCTTCAAGAAGTGTCGTTTCTGGGGCATATTAGGTATTCAGGTCGATCCAAGCAAGATCGAGGCGATTGTGAATTGGAAACGACCCAAGAATATCTATGAAATCCGCAGTTTCTTGGGCTTGGCTGGTTATTATCGACGTTTTGTTGAGGGCTTCTCGATCATTGCTTCTCCTTTGACAAAGTTGTTAAGGAAGAATGTGCCGTTTGACTAGGGTGAGGCACAACAGGAGAGCTTTGAGAAATTAAAGGAAGTATTGACTCAAGCACCAGTGTTGATGCAACCAGAGTCCAGGAAGGATTTTACAGTGTATAGTGATGCGTCACACTCAGGACTCGGCTGTGTTCTAATACAGAAAGGTAAGGTAGTGGCTTATGCATCCCGTCAGCTGCGACCGCATGAGTGTAATTATCCTACTCATGATTTGGAGTTAGCAACAGTGATTTTTGCCTTGAAGATTTTGAGACACTATCTTTATGTAGAGAAGTGTTACATTTTCACGGATCATAAGAGTTTAAAGTATCTTCTGATCTAGAAGGAGCTTAATTTGAGACAGCGACGCTGGCTAGAGCTTCTAAAGGATTATGATTGCATGATTGATTATCACCCTGGTAAAGCTAATATTGTAGCGGATGCTTTGAGTTGAAAGACGGTAATAGAGTTGAGATCTTTAATGGCCAGGATGAATTTATATGACGATGGCACTCTGTTAGCAGAATTACAAGTTAAGCCGACCTTGGTTGATGAGATCAAAGCTAAGCAGTCCCTTGATAGCTCATTGTTTTCCATCTTTAAGCAAGTAAAGCAAGGGACAAGCTCAAATTATACCCTTGATCAGGATGAAGTTTTATGCTTCAAAGGTCGGTATTGTGTGCCGGATGATGCTGAGTTGAGGCAGACTATCCTCACGGAGGCTCATAGTAGTCCATATGCTATGCACCCCGGTGGAGATAAGATGTATCAGAATTTGAGAGAGAGGTATCATTGGGTCGGCATGAAGAAGGACATCTCGAATTTAGTGGCGAGGTGTTTGACTTGTCAGCAAGTTAAGGAGGAACATCAACATCCATCAGGTTTGTTACAACCTATCAAGATTCCTGAATGGAAATGGGAGCGTATTACTATGGATTTTGTTACTGGTTTACATATGACTCCTTCAAAAAAGGACTCAATTTGGGTGATTGTTGACAGACTTACAAAGTCAGCTCACTTCATTCCTGTACGGGTAAATTATACATTGGACAAGTTGGCGAGGTTGTATATTTCAGAGATTGTTAGATTGCATGGTGTTCCATTATATATCATTTCAGATCGAGATCCGAGATTTACTTCGAGATTTTAGAAGGCGCTACATACGGCTTTGGGTACGAGATTGGATTATAGTACCTCCTTCCACCCACAAACTGATGGTCAATCTGAGAGAGTAATTCAAATTCTAGAGGATATGTTACGGGGTTGTGTAATTGATTTTCATGGTAGTTGTGAGAACGTTTTGCCTTTGGCTGAATTCGCTTATAATAACAGTTACCAGACCAACATTCGTATGGCACCCTATGAAGCACTCTATGGGCGTAGGTGTCGCACCCCGATTTATTGGACTGAGTTACGTGATAGGAAGACTTTGGGACCTGAGTTAGTGCGGGAGACAGAGGACACAGTCAGATTGATCTGTGACCGTCTGAAAGAGGCATTTGATAGGCAGAAATCTTATGCAGATCAAAGGATAAAGGATAAAGGATATACAGTTTGACGTTCAAGATCAGTTTTTTCTCAAGGTATCTCCATGTAAGAAAGTATTGAGATTCGGGCGTAAGGGTAAATTGAGTCCAAGATTTATTGGACCATTTAGTATCTTGAAGAGGGTAGGACCTGTTACATATCAGCTTGAGTTACCTTCCCAGCTCAATCGTATTCATGATGTCTTTCATGTATCAATGTTGAGGCGATACCGTCCAGATCCAGATCACATCATTCAGGTTGAGGATGTAGAGCTAAGACCTGATTTGTCATATGAGGAGGAGCCTATTCAGATCTTAGAAAGAGATGAGCGAGTTCTTCGAAATAGGCGCATTCTAATGGTAAAAGTTCAATGAAGTAACCGAGGCCCCTCTGAAGCTACTTGGGAGACATTGGAGTCAATGGAGGCTCAGTTTCCTCAACTATTCTCATAAGGTAAATTTCGAGGACGAAATTGCTCGTAGAGGGGGAGAATTGTAACAACCCGGAATAAAATTTGAAAAAAAAAATTATTAATTTAGTAATTTGGCAAAATTTGAGGATTTAATCGGAAGTTTTCAAAATTTTAGGCCATTTTAGAAGTTAAAGGAAATTTAGGGACTAAACCTTGAATTTATCCAAAGAGTGTCGGCAGGTTATGTGGTTTTATACATGCATTGCGTTTCTGATTTTAAAATCAGAAACTTTTGTAAACAAAATTCCTCCTCTCGCACCCTTCTTGCAAGTCTGATCCCGACGCCGTTCGACATCCGATCGTCAAATTGAAACCACCATCGTGTTCATCTTCGACTCGTGAACAAAGCCCAATAAACCAATTTTAGTGAAACGCTGCCAAACGCCGTGAATTTCGAGTCAAAGTATCGACTTTTTTTTAGCACCACCGCCGAGAAAATCTTAAATTCATCTCCGATCGTTGATCGGTTTTCGACACCTCCTGCACCATCGTGTTTCTTGTGTCGTTTCGAGTCCGCCGGTGTCAACCTTGTTCGCCGTCGACGACGGCACGTGAGGAGGTGGAGCAGTCAAAGATTCGGCTGAGTTGAAATCGAGCTCTCCACCGTTCAAAAGTTTGAACCGATCTTTGTAAGTATCTCGAAATCGCTTAAAATAATTTTTAGAAATTTTTCCGGAATTTTTAGACCCCCGGAGGAGGCCTCACGCGCCGCCGTAGAGAGAGTAGACGGCTGGAAACCGGTTTGACTGGTTTCGACCGGTTCGAACCGGTTTGACCGGTCTGAACCGGTTTGACCCGACTGACCCGACCCGACCCGACCCGACTGACCCGACTCGACCGTTGACCGTTGACTTCCTTTGACCAAAACTTAAAATGGCTTTGACCGACCCTTAAACGACCGTAAATATTTTCCGAGTATACATATTCTGATAGTTTTCGACGTCCCAAATCCGTTTCCGAAGTCCGTTTTGTCAAATTCGAACCCGAAGGCCTCCAAATTGACGGTCAAAGTGGTTGACTTTGACTTTGACCAAGAATCTGAATTTTTGAAAATTCATACTTTATGTTTTTCGACGTCTTGATTCCGATTCCGTAATCCGTTTGGCCAAATTCAGATTCGAAATACCCCAAAATGATAGTCAAACCCGAAAAATGCTTTTATACTTAAGAATTTTAGCTTTGAACAATTAAGTAAGCTTTGGGGTTGATTAATTATTATTGTTTGAAGGTACAAGAGACTCTCTGGATCGTTCGAAAGCTCAACCCAGCTCTTCTAGATCAGTTAAACCACGTATACAAGTATTCACCTGTTCAAAAACTGTAACAGAGCATGGTGAAACAACAATCAGTAGATCTACTATCTGAACCCATTATCGATGTGTGTTCCTGTTTACTACATAATGGTTTTATATATGTTTTGAAATATGGTACATTGAAATCTATGGTTTATTATTGTTGGTACACCGATTTATTATTGATGATTTATGGACTTTGATGACTGGTATATGGATATTGATTTTGGGATGATTGAACTACAATTGTATAGCTCTGATCAAGCTAATAAACGGGCCTAATGTGACTCTTGAGAGCCCCAAGATGTTTCATTAGGTTGGCTTTCCTTTGCTGTATGCTTAGGGTAAGCTATATGGACTTATTGACTTGGGCTTAAGGATACATGCTTCATAGCTTATCCTTAAGTCGGCTTTCTTTTTGCTATGTGCATAAAGTAAGCTATATGGAAAATAATTTTGGGAACTACTGATGGTGTACCAGAAAAGGGTTTAAACTATGATTTTCAAAAGTTAAACTCTTTTACGAATTTGTGAGATTTACTAGACTATGATTTGTTTAATGTACCTATTGTGATTTTATGGTAATGTTGGGACACACTGAGCCTAGCTCACATTTCGAAAATGTTTTTCCCCTTTCAGATACTGTTGGTTAGATACCTCGGTTCGAGCACTTGGAGGATCAACATATCTCTTGAAGTATATCTGATTGTAATATTTTAAAATTGCAAGTTGACTTTATTCTGGTGACATGGACCTATTTTAAGTATTGGATGTTATAATGATGATACTTTTGCTATTACTATTCAGTTTATCGTGGTTTTGATTTTTTTAAATATGTTTTAAATTAATTCATTACTGATTGGTTTTATATTTAAGAGTTGAGTTTTAAATAGTATAATTTATTATAATTTCATGTCATGAATAATGTGGTTTTACATTGATTGGATAACGGTTTTGGAAAATGTCTTTGTGATCCACTAGACTTAGTCGAAACGCATAGGCCGGGTCTAGGGGGTTGCATTTATTGGTATCAGAGCTTTTGGTTTTTAAACCTCGGACTGTGTATGAGTCCACATTGAAAATACGATTTTGAAATATTTTACAAAATAAGTTACTAAGGCCATGTCACAAAGTTATTAAGATTTTAACTGTGTTCGAGACTCCAAATGATTATCTAACCCTAAGTTTTATCTTCTGTAGTAAACTTGAGATCCATCAAAATGAGTGCTAGACGTAGTCGTCGAACTAGTCGTGGACGAGGTCGAGTGGCTAGATTTGCAGATCCGATTGATGAGATACGGGTAGATCCCCCACCTCCGATAGGTGATCCTGCTCCTACGAACCCAACGAATCTGCCTCATGCCGCTGGTATTGGCATGACTACACCGATCATAGGAGCGACCAATATTGAGTCAGAGTCTACCGGAGTTGCTCTGGATGATATTTTTGGTAGACAATTTCTGCAGTTGATACAGGGAGCAGTCAGAGCTACTGGTGTTGTATCGGAGGTTCCTATTTCGCAGACTTTGATTGCCAATGGAGTTAGAACTTTTGGGGGACCGATTGGTGGAGCTCCTACTGAAGCTGAGGATTGGCTCCAGGATACAAAGAGACGCATGGATCAGTTGGGTTTAGACTCAACTAAGAGATATCAGGGTGCTGTGGCGATGTTAGATGGCAATGCCTACACTTGGTGGGAGTCAGTGACCAGTAGTGTTCCTACCAATCGTTTGACCTGGAATTTCTTTAAGGATCGCTTTCGGAGTCATTTTCTGGGAGAGCGCTACTTAGCTCAGAGATGTCAGCAGTTTCAAGACCTGGTTTAGGGAGACATGACTGTTTCTGAGTATGAGATCGAGTTCTTGAAGTTGCTGAAGTATGGATTCAGTATGGTACCTACTGAGAGAGATCGATGTCGTAAATTTGCCATTTGACTCAGATACGAGCTGCGTAGGCAAGTTGTAACCCATCAGGATGAGATATTTGATGTGCTGGTGGGTAGAGCCAAAGATTTCTAAGAGGTGGAGGTTTTAGCTTCTGGTAGAGAGTGTGTTGAACAGGAACGATCTAAGAAATTTTCAGGCCCGATGGAGTCATCAACACAGTCCGGGAAAAGGACTCGTACTTCAGTCCCTCAGAGAAGCAATACACGTTTCAGGCCTACAGCATCCTCACCGTTAGTTGGCAGTCGAGGCTGTTCCTCGTCGTATTATCATGGGTTCCTCTGTGAGTTTTGTGGTAAACAACACACAAGAGAGTGTCGTAAGAATATGGGTCTTTGCTATCAGTGTGGATCTAGTGGTCATTTTCGGAGGGATTGTCCTCAGCTAGCTTCGTTTGAACAGACCGCTACTCAGACTCCTGTGCGTTCTCAGACTACAATACAAACTCCAATTAGAGACCGTAGCCAAGTAAAGGCTTGTTGTTCAGCGTCCAGGACTGACAGTAGAGCCCGACCTCAGCAAAATAGAGGGTCAACAGTTTCTGAGGCTAGACAACCAGCTTTGGTTTATGCCAATAGACGTCGGGATGACAGAGATGAGCCTGAGGTTATTGTAGGTACATTTACTATTTATTCTATCCCATACTTTGCATTACTGGACAATGGATCCACTCACTCTTATGTATCGAGCTCGGTATCTCGAAACCTTCAGATTCCGATTGAGAACAATGAAAATACTGTTACAATTACGAGTCCAGTAGGACAAGCGGTATTAGTGAATAAAGTATTTCGGTGTTGTCCTCTCGAGGTTCAGGGAGAAGTTTTTCTCACTGATCTTATGGAACTTCCTTTAGAGGAGTTCGATCTAATTCTTGGGATGGATTGGTTGAATAAACACAAGGTAAATCTGGATTGCGAATACAAGCGGGCTACTCTAAAGACTTCAGATGGTCGGACCATTGTGTTAATTGGTGAACGGCGTGGCTATCTCTCCAATATAGTTTTAGCGATGGAAATTGATCTTATGATACGGAAGAGGTATGAGACTTTCGTTGCTTGTATTTTGAACATTAAAGGTTCATTTTTCACGATCGAAGAGATCCGTACAGTTAGCGAGTTTCCTGATGTCTTTTCAAAGGAGTTGGCTGGTTTACCTCTTGATAGAGAGGTAGAGTTCGAGATAGAGACTTATCCGGGATCTGCACCTATTTCTATGGCACCTTATCGCATGGCTCAAAAACAACTTAAGGAGTTGAAGGTCCAATTGCAAGAATTATTCGATCGAGGATTTATTCGGCATAGTACTTCACCATGGGGAGCTCCAGTTCTGTTCGTGAAAAAGAAGGACGGGTCGCTAAGATTATGTATTGACTATAGGAAGTTGAATCAGATGACGGTTAAGAATAAATATCCACTACCCAGAATTTATGACTTATTTGATCAGTTGCGAGGAGCTACTGTATTCTCTAAGATTGATCTTCGTTCGGGTTATTATCAATTGAAAGTTAAAGGATCTGATGTTGCCAAGATGGCCATTTGCACTAGATATGGTCATTATGAATTCTTAGTGATGCCTTTTGGTTTGATGAATGCTCATGCAGCTTTTATGGATTTGATGAATCGGGTGTTCCGACCATATTTGGATCAATTTGTGGTGGTCTTTATTGATGATATTTTGATCTATTCTCATACTGAGGCAGAGCATGACGAGCATTTGAAAATCGTTCTGCGGACTTTGAGAGAGCATCGTCTATATGCCAAACTAAGCAAGTGTGAATTTTGGCTTCAAGAAGTGTCGTTTCTGGGGCATATTATTTTTGCGCGAGGTATTCAGGTCGATCCCAGCAAGATCGAGGCGATTGTGAATTGGAAACGACCCAAGAATATCTCTGAAATCCGCAGTTTCTTGGGCTTGGCTGGTTATTATCGACGTTTTGTTGAGGGCTTCTCGATCATTGCTTCTCATTTGACAAAGTTGTTAAGGAAGAATGTGCCGTTTGACTGGGGTGAGGCACAACATGAGAGCTTTGAGAAATTAAAGGAAGTATTGACTCAAGCACCAGTGTTGATGTAACCAGAGTCCGGGAAGGATTTTACAGTGTATAGTGATGCGTCACACTCAGGACTCGGCTGTGTTCTAATACAGGAAGGTAAGGTAGTGGCTTATGCATCCCGTCAGCTGCAACCTCATGAGTGTAATTATCCTACTCATGATTTGGAGTTAGCAACAATGACTTTTGCCTTGAAGATTTGGAGACACTATCTTTATGGAGAGAAGTGTTACATTTTCACGGATCATAAGAGTTTAAAGTATCTTCTGACCCAGAAGGAGCTTAATTTGAGACAGCGATGCTGGCTAGAGCTTCTAAAGGATTATGATTGCATGATTGATTATCACCCTGGTAAAGCTAATATTGTAGCGGATGCTTTGAGTCGAAAGATGGTAACAGAGTTGAGATCTTTAATGGCCAGGATGAATTTATAAGACGATGGCACTCTGTTAGCAGAATTACAAGTTAAGCCGACCTTGGTTGATGAGATCAAAGCTAAGCAACCCCTTGATAGCTCCTTGCTTTCCATCTTTGAGCAAGTAAAGCAAGGGACAAGCTCAGATTATGCCCTTGATCAGGATGAAGTTTTATGCTTCAAAGGTCGGTATTGTGTGCCGGATGATGCTGAGTTGAGGCAGACTATCCTCACGGAGGCTCATAGTAGTCCATATGCTATGCACCCCGGTGGAGATAAGATGCATCATAATTTGAGAGAGATGTATCATTGGGTCGGCATGAAGAAGGACATCTCGAATTTTGTGGCGAGGTGTTTGACTTGTCAACAAGTTAAGGTGGAACATCAACATCCATCAGGTTTGTTACAACCTATCAAGATTCCTGAATGGAAATGGGAGCGTATTACTATGGATTTTGTTACTGGTTTACCTATGACTCCTTCGAAAAAGGACTCAATTTGGGTGATTGTTGACAGACTTACAAAGTCAGCTCACTTCATTCCTGTACGGGTAAATTATACATTGGACAAGTTGGCGAGGTTGTATATTTCAGAGATTGTTAGATTGCATGGTGTTCCGTTATATATCATTTCAGATCGAGATCCGAGATTTACTTCGAGATTTTGGAAGGCACTACATACGGCTTTGGGTACGAGATTGGATTATAGTACCTCCTTCCACCCACAAACTGATGGTCAATCTGATAGAGTAATTCAGATTCTGGAGGATATGTTACGGGGTTGTGTAATTGATTTTCATGGTAGCTGGGAGAACTTTTTGCCTTTGGCTGAATTCGCTTATAATAACAGTTACCAGACCAACATTCGTATGGCACCCTATGAAGCACTCTATAGGCGTAGGTGTCGCACCCCGATTTGTTGGACTGAGTTGCATGATAGGAAGACTTTGGGACCTGAGTTAGTGCGGGAGACAGAGGACACAATCAGATTGATCTGTGACCGTCTGAAAGAGGTATTTGATAGGCAGAAATCTTATGCAGATCAAAGGAGAAAGGATATACAGTTTGACGTTCAAGATCAGGTTTTTCTTAAGGTATCTCCATGTAAGAAAGTATTGAGATTCGGGCGTAAGGGTAAATTGAGTCCAAGATTTATTGGACCATTTAGTATCTTGAAGAGGGTAGGACCTGTTTCATATCAGCTTGAGTTGCCTTCCCAGCTCAATCGTATTCATGATGTCTTTCATGTATCAATGTGGAGGCGATACCGTCCAGATCCAGATCACATCATTCAGGTTGAGGATGTAGAGCTAAGACCTGATTTTTCATATGAGGAGGAGCCTATTCAGATCTTAGAAAGAGATGAGCGAGTTCTTCGGAATAGGCGCATTCCAATGGTAAAAGTTCAATGGAGTAACCGAGGCCCCTCTGAAGCTACTTGGGAGACATTGGAGTCAATGGAGGCTCAGTTTCCTCAACTATTCTCATAAGGTAAATTTCGAGGACGAAATTGCATGTAGAGGGGGAGAATTGTAACAACCCGGAATAAAATTTGGAAAAAAAATTATTAATTTAGTAATTTGGAAAAATTTGAGGATTTAATCGGAAGTTTTTAAAATTTTAGGCCATTTTAGAAGTTAAAGGAAATTCAGGGACTAAACCCTGAATTTAGCCAAAGAGTGTCGGCAGGTTATGTGGTTTTATACATGCACTGCGTTTCTGATTTTAAAATCAGAAACTTTTGTAAACAAAATTCCTCCTCTCGCACCCTTCTTGCAAGTCTGATCCCGACGCCGTTCAACATCCGATCGTCAAATTAAAACCACCATCGTGTTCATCTTCGACTCGTGAACAAAGCCCAATAAACCAATTTTAGTGAAACACTACCAAACGCCGTGAATTTCAAGTCAAAGTATCGACGTTTTTTTTAGCACCACCGCCGAGAAAATCTTAAATTCATCTCTGATCGTTGATCGATTTTCGACACCTCCTGCACCATCGTGTTCCTTGTGTCGTTTCGAGTCCGCCGGTGTCAACCTTGTTCGCCGTCGACGGTGGCGCGTGAGGAGGTGGAGCAGTCAAAGATTCGACCGAGTTGAAATCGAGCTCTCCGCCCTTCAAAAATTTGAACCGATCTTTGTAAGTATCTCGAAATCGCTTAAAATAATTTTTAGAAATTTTTCCGGAATATTTAGACCCCCGGAGGAGGCCTCACGCGCCGCACGCTCCACCGTAGAGAGAGTGGACGGCTGGAAACCGGTTTGATCGGTTTTCAACCGGTTTCGACCGGTTCGAACCGGTTTGACCGGTCTGAACCGGTTTGACCCGACTGACCCGACCCGACCGTTGACCGTTGACTTCCTTTGACCAACCCATAAACGACCGTAAATCTTTTCCGAGTATACCTATTCTGATAGTTTTCGACGTCCCAAATCCGTTTCTGAAGTCCGTTTCATCAAATTCAAACCCGAAGGCCTCCAAATTGACGGTCAAAGTGGTTGACTTTGACTTTGACCAAGAATCTGAATTTTTGAAAATTCATACTTTATGTTTTTCGACGTCCTGATTCTGATTTCGCAATCCTTTTGGCCAAATTCAGACTTGAAATACCCCAAAATGATAGTCAAACCCGAAAAATGCTTATATACTTAAGAATTTTAGCTTTGAACAATTAAGTAGGCTTTGGGGTTGATTAATTATTATTGTTTGAAGGTACAAGAGACTGTCCGGATCGTTCGACAGCTCGACCCAGCTCTTCTAGATCAGTTAAACCACGTATACCAGTATTCACCCGTTCGAAAACTATAACAGAGCATGGTGAAACAGCAATCAGTAGATCTACTATCTGAACCCATTATCGAAGTGTGTTCCTGTTTACTACATAATGGTTTTATATATGTTTTGAAATATGATACATTGAAATCTATGGTTTATTATTGTTGGTACACCGATTTATTGTTGATGATTTATGGACTTTGATGACTGGTATATGGATATTGATTTTGGGATGATTGAACTACAATTGTATAGCTCTGATCAAGCTAATAAACGGGCCTAATGTGACTCTTGAGGGCCCCAAGATGTTTCATTAGGTTAGCTTTCCTTTATTGTGTGCTTAGGGTAAGCTATATGAATTTATTGACTTGGGCTTAAGGATACAGGCTTCATAGCTTATCCTTAAGTCGGCTTTCTTTTTGCTATGTGCATAAAGTAAGCTATATGGAAAATAATTTTGGGAACTACTGATGGTGTACCAGAAAAGGGTTTAAACTATGATTTTCAAAAGTTAAACTCTTTTACGAATTTGTGAGATTTACTAGACTATGATTTGTTTAATGTACCTATTGTGATTTTATGGTAATGTTGGGACACACTGAGCCTAGCTCACCTTTCGAAAATGTTTTTCCCCTTTCAGATACTGTTGGTTAGATACCTCGGTTCGAGCACTTGGAGGATCAACATATCTCTTGAAGTATATCTGATTGTAATATTTTAAAATTGCAAGTTGACTTTATTCTGGTGACATGGACCTATTTTAAGTATTGGATGTTATAATGATGATACTTTTGCTATTACTATTCAGTTTATCGTGGTTTTGATTTTTTTAAATATGTTTTAAATTAATTCATTACTGATTGGTTTTATATTTAAGAGTTGAGTTTTAAATAGTATAATTTATTATAATTTCATGTCATGAATAATGTGGTTTTATATTGATTGGATAACGGTTTTGGAAAATGTCTTTGTGATCCACTAGACTTAGTCGAAACGCATAGGCCGGGTCTAGGGGGTTGTATTTATTGGTATCAGAGCTTTTGGTTTTTAAACCTCGGACTGTGTATGAGTCCACATTGAAAATACGATTTTGAAATATTTTACAAAACAAGTTACTAAGGCCATGTCACAAAGTTATTAAGATTTTAACTGTGTTTGAAAACACCCCAAACACTTATTCTAAGTTCTAAGTTGATTATTAAAGCTTATGGAAGGTATAAGGGGTCATTATACATCATTTTTACATTAGAATAATATCCAAAACATCTATAACAACAAATCGAGAACCCAAACCCCACATGCTCTTTTTACCCCATACAAGCGAGCACTCTCATTTAAATAACATACAAGTAGTAAAAAAGAGTTATAGTGTGTTACCTAAACTTCTAACTACCCAAATACCTTTTTAGATCCTCCAAAAACCAACCTAGTTAACTTCTTGCTTTATGGGGGTTATTGCACCATATTTTCACTAACCAAGACACAACTTGATTCCAACATGAAAATGAATGAAATTAGTTGTTAAATAACAACTATAACACAAGAAAATTGAAAAGAAACATTAAAAGAAGTTCTGGGAGCTTAAATTCTCCTTAGAACCTTCATGAAACTCAAAACCATCATTGGAGAAGATGATGAGCTTTTCATGAAGCTTAAGAACCCTAGATTAAGAATCTTACCTCTAGATTTCGGATTGAAGAAGGAGATGAAGAAAGGTGAAGCCTTTTTCTTTTGTTCTTGCTTGGTTGAAGGGAAATGAAGAAGAAAGAAGGAGATGAGAGGAAGAGAAGTGTTGGGAAAAGAAGAGGATAAAATGTATTCATATTACCCAAAATATGCAACGTGAAACAAAAAAAATATTCCCCAAATCAACCATATTTTTCTTTAATTGTACAATTACACTCTAGGTCCTCATGTATTCTCTCTAAGCTTAAAAATTCCCTTTTTATCTTTTACAAGGTTAATTTCTTACCCGATTAAACTCAAATTCGAGCCAATAGACTCTCATGCTATAATGAATATATTAAATAAATTATTGGGTCGACACGAAACTACTAGACCAATATTCAGGGCATTACAAAAAAGACCGATATCTGTCAGATGAACGTTGCCATTGCTTCAAACACTAAAATGCCATGCACGTATAAATGCTGCTCAAAATAAGAAAACAACATAACCCTTTTTGGATTGCTTTTTGAATAGACAATTTCTTGTTTCCTTCTCTTTTCCTCATTTTTACTACCCTTTTTACATGCAATGTTTTGTTAATACATATATTGTCATTACAGTTCAAAACCATATAGGAGCTGTTGTATCACTTTGAGCACCGGTACTATTGGTATGTAGCTTGTGTGTTGTTCCCTGGATGCAATTGCTGATGTACCATAGCTTATGCTGGACTTCCTGGAGCTTTGTGTCATTGAGCAAGATATTCCTACTGTTGAAGGGACCTTCACTCTTAAAGCCTAGTGAGAAGCTTATTTTTGTCCAAGTTTCTTAGATCATTCCTTTTTCTTTTTGCAGAAATTCATCTGCCCAGTTTCCTTCCCCGTAGTCCTTTTTCCTTGTGATGGGTTCTGCAATATAGTATCTTTATGCATCAGCTCATACTACTAGCAAGCAATTTCTAAATTCTAAGTCAAGATATGTTAATTTAACAAACAATGTAATATAATATTTTACATGTAAGTTGTACCTGAAAGTGCATGTGTTTCATGCTTGATCAGGAAAATTCCTGGTTGTTTGCAGGGAAGCGAATTCATCCATTTTTCGCATCACGAAAAGTGGGGAAGAGGAGCTAGGAGACTACTGAAGCAGGGAGAAATAATTGCTTACTTAACAGAAGCAACAGAGGCACTGATATTGGTCCTATTCATGTATATGAAAGAAGTCAGGTATTTGTATTATTAAGTGAACCATGTCTAATTAAATTGTATTTTCTAGTTTTGAATTTGAACGTCGTACATATTCAACTTATCTAGAATGACATTTAACTTTACCATATAGGATGATGGAGTTCTTGATTGGAAAAATTGGACGTTTCTTGAGAAAATCTCCGTTGACACCAGTTGCAACTGTGAAGGTCTATTCACATCTGTTTTTGAAAGTTGTGTTGGGGCATTATCTCTTGACAACTTTCCTGTTGTTTCACAATCCTTTGAACCATCATTTGTTTAAAACAAGTTGAAAGATCAATTTGTTATTCAAAATAATGACTTTCTTCGAACATCTATGGAATTACATGCTGTGCAAGAAGACGAGCATTTAGAAAACAATAAGCTCCTAAAGAGATCAGAAAGGGTATGTGATGTGTCTTTATTACCTTTCTTTATTTTCAAGGAACTTTCTTCTACCATTAATATTTTTCTCATTTTGTAATAATTCACCCCTAACAATAGCAATCCTTGACATCCAGCCTCCACAATCCTAAACCCATTTTAGTTAGGCATGTATTTCTACTAGAATCTAATGTAGATCTCCTTTACCCTGCCTTTAGAGGTATTCTCATTGCATGTGAGCCAAGTCTCATGTGTTGTTTGTGTAACTTTTCGATGTTCTTTGATTTGTTTCACTATTAATTTGTTAGTGCTCGAATTGCTAAGTAGATGGAGTTGTTGTCCTTTCTAAGCAGGCTTATAATGTGGAAAATTCTGAGGAAAGTAGACTTCTTCAAGAAAGGTTGGAAATTTTCATATCAAAACTTTTCTGCCCTTTTATTTTATTTTATTTTATTCTTTTGGAACTTCTTTTCTGACATGTTAATTTGAATTTTTGTAAATAGCATTTTCTATTACATATGTTTTTTGTGTCCGGTAGAAGTATTGTTTACCTGTTAGTTGTACAATAAATTGTGTGTAATGGTTATGCCTGAAACTATTCATTACAAAGTATGTAGGATTGGGACAGCCTTATAGATTTAGGACCTCCACTTTAATAAATGCTAGCTAAATGGAATTAGCCAAGTGTTATCCCCTAGTTAATGCCTTGATTTTATGGTATAAGGTCAATGATAATAACTTGTGCAGCTGTTAACGTCTTAACAATACCAATAAAAATCATGTGTATCCGAAAAGATAAGTTACTGATAGATTTTGTCTTTATGTTTTCTGTATTATTCTAAATAAAATCCTTTTCACTGTATTATTGCACACAGATTTGTTCCATGCTATCATGGCTGCATTGTCCAGCCTGATAATAGCTTATGAACTGATAAGTACCTGCGAAAAAGTGCCTCAGAGGTGAAATTTATTATCTTGCCTGTTCTAAACTACTATATGCTAAAAGTCAAGGCACCTTTCGGTGATGCATTAATGCACCGAAAGGTGTACAGTGGGTTTTGTGGAAATTTGAAAAATGGTAAAATTAATTTTAGTCATTGTAATTTAGGGTATTTACAAAGTAGTCTTTAAGCTTCAACTATAAATACCCTAGCTTATTTAGCTTCAAAACCATCCCAAATCATTCTAGCTTTCTCCCAATACTAGAGAATTTAGAGAGTTTTCTTGAGAGTTGTTTTCTTTTTTTTATCAAGAGAGAATTATCATTGTTTTCTCTTTAGTAGACCGAGAGAAGTTGTAATTCCTATTTTCTCATAGTGAAATTTTTCTACCGTTACCCGTGGTTTTTACCCTATATTATTTAGGGGTTTTCCACGTAAATTTTGTGTCTCTTTTATCTTCATTTTTATTTTCTCAAATTATCAGTTGCGTTTTTGCTCTATCCGATAATCGTCTCCCGCAATAATTGGTATCAAAGCCAGATTATAGTGTGTAATATCTACTTATTGTCTTTTTGGTTGCCACCAAAAGGTGGATCCTCCAACATAAGAAAGTAAGAAGTTATTACCCATTCTTTGAAGGTTCCAGAGAACTATTCACGATAGTGAAATAGTGGGAGCTATCTGTAAAAGAAGCTATGACAACGAAATTTGATATTGAAAAGTTCAATGGGAGAAATTTCTCATTATGGAAATTTAAGATGAAGGCCATCATGAGGAAAGATGGTTGTCTAGCAGCTATCATCGAAACGCCAGTGGATTTCACAGATGGCAACAAATGGATCGAAATGGTCGAGAATACTATGGCAAACTTTCATCTAGCATTAGCAGATGAAGTATTGTCAAGCATCGAGGAGAAGAAGACAACTAAGGAGATATGAGATCATCTCACCAAATTGTACGAGGCCACATCGTTGCACAATAAAATTTTCCTTAAGAGGAAATTGTACACTCTCCGTATGCCAGAATCTACTTTAATGACGGAACACTTAAACACACTGAACACGTTATTTTCTCAGCTTATATCCTTAAGATGTATAATAGGAGAACAAGAATGGGCTGAACTTCTACTTCAAAGTCTACCTGATTCGTATGATCAACTCATCATCAACTTAACAAACAATAATGTCACCAGTCTAGTCTTCGATGACGTTGCAGTTATTGTTCTACAAAAAGAAAATCGGCGCAAGAACAAGGAAGACAGACAAGTAAATATGTAACAAGAAGAAGCGTTGACAACAATGAGAGGGAGATCAACAGAACGTGGCCAAAGTAGCAGTCACAAACATGGTAGATCGAAGTCAAGAAGCAAAAAGAATTTAAAGTGTTACAACTGTGGAAAGAAGGGTCACTTGAAGAAGGATTGTTGGAGTCTAAATAAAAACGCTAATCCACGAGGTAATACCGCAAACACTTCAGATGATAGAGATGCTCTATGTTGTGAAGCGTCAACCACCGTGGAAGGTAAAAAACGATTTGCTGATATATGGCTCATTGATTCGGGAGCAACATATCACATGACCTCAAGAAGAGAATGGTTGCATCATTATGAACCTGTCTTAGGAGGATCTATGTATAGTTGCAATGATCATGCCTTAGATATCTTTGGCGTGGGAACCATCAAATTGAAGATGTATGATGGAACAATTAAAGTTGTTCGAGATTTGTGACACGTGAAAGGCCTGAAGAAAAATTTATTATCCTACGGATTGTTGGATAATAATGCAAGCAAAATTGAAACACGGAAAGGAATCATGAAGGTGTTACGTGGAGCGCTTGTGGTGATGAAAGGCAAAAAGATAGCTGCAAACTTATACATGCTGAAGGGAGAGACTTTTCTATAAGCAGAAGCCTCTGTTGCCTCATGTAGTTCAGATTCTACAATGCTATGACATCAGATACTTGGACATATGTCAGAACAAGGAATGAAAGTCCTTGTGGAGCAAAAGCTACTTCCAGGCTTAACAAAGGTACCACTTCCTTTGTGTGAGCATTGTATAACAAGTAAGCAGCACCGGTTGAAATTCAACACATCAAATTCTAGAGGCAAAAGTGTTCTAGAATTGGTTCACTCTGACGTATGGCAAGTACCAGTTACATCCCTAGGCAGAGCAAAATATTTTATCTCATTTATTGATGACTACTCTAGGAGATGTTGGGTGTACCCTATTAAGAAGAAGTCAGATGTGTTTTCAACTTTCAAAAACTTCAAAGCGTGGGCGGAACTTGATTCTGGAAATAAGATCAAGTGTTTCAGAACAGATAATGGAGGAGAATATACAACTGAAGAATTTGATGACTTTTGCAGGAAAGAAGGCATCAAAAGACAGTTCACAATGGCGAACACTCCTCAAAAAAATGGAGTGGTAGAGCGGATGAACAGAAACTTGTTAGAAAGAATAAGAGCAATATTGAGGGATGCAAGCCTAGAAAAATCATTCTGGGCAGAATCAGTCAATACCGCCTGTTATTTGGTGAATTGAGCTCCATCAACTACAATAGAGCTGAAGACACCAATGGAGATGTGGACTAGTAAACCAGCTGATTATTCAAACCTCCATGTATTTGGAAGTATTGTGTACGTGATTTCAAAGCTAGATCCAAAATCCAAGAAATGTAAATTCTTGGAGTATCCTGATGGTGTAAAGGGGTATCGCTTGTGGGATCCCACTGCCCACAAAGTGATCATCAGCAGGGATGTTATCTTTGTAGAAGATAAACTACAAAGAAAAGAAGAAGATCGTAGCATTGAAAAGTCAGAGACTACACAGATACATGTGGAAAATGAGGTTGAATAAGGAGATTCTTCTAAAGCAGAACCAACACATGATGAACAAGAACAGAGAGTTCTGAACCTCCAATAACTAGTCAATCAGATCGTGTGAGAAGACGTCCCAATTGGCACTCAGATTATGTTATAGAAGGTAATATTACATACTGCCTTTTAACAGATGACGGTGAGCCATCAATATACCAAGAGGCAACAAACAACTCAGATGCTTCACTATGGATGATGGCGATGCAAGAAGAAATTGAAGCCCTTCATAAAAATAATACATGGGACCTTTTGTCACTACCACAAGGAAGGAATCCAATTGGTAACAAATGGGTATTCAAAATCAAGCAAAATGGTGACGATCAAGTGGAGAGGTATCGTGCAAGATTGGTGGTCAAAGGATATGCTCAAAAAGAAGGTATTGATTTCAATGAAATATTTTCTCCTGTGGTTCGACTAACAATAGTTCGAGTAGTTTTGGCAATGTGTGCTACATTGAACTTACATCTAGAGCAGCTAGATGTTAAAACAACTTTTCTTCATGGAAATCTTGAAGAATAGATTTATATGCTACAGCCTGAAGGTTTTGAAGAAAATAAGAACTTGGTTTGCAGGTTAAACAAATCTCTGTACGGTCTAAAGCAGGCGTCGAGGTGTTGGTATAAGAGATTTGATTACTTCATTATGTGCCTTGGATACAACAGACTTAATACAGACCCTTGTGCTTATTTCAAGAGGTCTGATGATAATGATTTTGTTATATTGTTGTTGTATGTGGATGACATGTTGGTTGCAGGACCCAACAAAGATCATATTGAAGAATTGAAGGCCCAACTGGCTAGGGAATTTGAAATGAAGGACTTGGGATCACTAAACAAGATTCTAGGGATGCAAATTCACCGAGACGGAAATAATAGGAAGATTTGGCTTTCACAAAAGAATTACTTGAAGAAGATCTTGTCACGATTCAACATGCAAGATTGTAAGTCAATTTCTACCTCTATTCTTATTAACTTCAAATTATCCTCCAATATGAGTCCTAGCAGTGAAGAAAAGAGGATGAAGATGTCTCGAGTACCGTATGCATCTGCAGTGGGAAATTTAATGTTCGATATGATATGCACAAGACCAGACATTGCACAAGCAGTGAGAGTGGTTAGTTGGTACATGAACGAATCCAGACAAAAGGCATTGGAATATAGTAAAGAGGATCCTGAGATACATCAAAGGGACCTCAAATGTTGCATTATGTTACGGAAGATCAAACTTACTAATCAATAGGTATGTAGATTCTGACTATGCAGGGGATTTGGATAAAAGCAAATCTACTACAAGATATGTGTTCAAAATTACTGGTGGAGCTGTAAGTTGGGTTTCAAAATTGCAGTCAGTTGTGGCTACATCCACAACAGAGGCAAAATATGTAGCAGCTACACAAGCCAGTAAATAAGCAATTTGGTTGAAGATGCTATTAGAGGAGCTTGGGCACAATCAAGAGTATGTCTCTCTATTTTGTGACAGTCAAAGCGCCTTGCATTTAGCAAAGAATCCAACATTTCATTCAAGGAAAAAGCACATACGAGTTCAGTACAATTTCATTCGTGAAAATGTAGAAGAAGGGATAGTAGATATGCAGAAAATCCATACCAAAGACAACATAGCAGATTTCATGATGAAGGTAATCAATGCTGATAAATTTACCTGGTGTCGATCCTATTGTGGCCTGTTAGAGACATAAGCAACATGAATGAAATAAGGTAGAAAGAATGGTGTGAAGACATGATTGTTTCAATCAAATCTTCAAGTGGGAGATTGCTAAAAGTCAAGGCACCTTTCGGTGATGCATTAATGCACCGAAATGTGCACAGTGGGTTTTGTGGAAATTTGGAAAATGGTAAAATTATTTTTAGTCATTGTAATTTAGGGTATTTACAAATTAGTCCTTAAGCTTCAACTATAAATACCCTAGCTCATTTAGCTTCAAAACCATCCCAAATCATTCTAGCTTTCTCCCAATACTAGAGAATTTAGAGAGTTTTCTTGAGAGTTATTTTCTCCTTTTTATCAAGAGAGAATTATCATTATTTTCTCCTTGGTAGATCGAGAGAAGTTGTAATTCCTATTTTCTCATAGTGAAATTCTTCTACCGTTGCCCGAGGTTTTTACCCTATATTATTTAGAGGTTTTCCACGTAAATTTTGTGTCTCTTTTATCTTCATTTTTATTTTCTCAAATTATCAGTTGCATTTTTGATCTATCCGATAGCCGTCTTCCGCAACACTATGATCTAAAAGGAGGGGAGGGACTAATATGGTAATTCATATTTCCGTTTTTTCTCCTTCAACGCATGCTTTTCAGGTGTGTGGTAATACTGAATCAGTTAAGTTTATGAGTAAATGGTTAAGGCTTTGGCTTGAGAGACGTTTTCAAGCCATTAAAGCCTCCAATAACATGCCAGAAGATGATGATTACTGTGGAAGCGATTTTGATTCAGAAAACATAGATGGAGAGAATGCTCTGAAGAATGTTCTCTTGGTTACAGGAGCAGTTGGGGTAAACACAAATCTTTTGGCTAAAGTTCAGCTTATGTTTGTTTGTTTTAGAGTTAATATTTACGTCAGTCTGTTTTTGTCAAACTCACATAATAAACTTTCATGATTGGCTTTTAATGAATTTATTCTCTTTATCTTGTATCACTACTTGTTGCAGTTGTTGTTTCCTTTGGTATTGGTTGGATTCTTTGTTTATGCAGTGCTAGTCCTAATGGTGTTTTTCTTGATTATAAGGTTTAATGATGCTGTTCCTTATTACATCTAGGTTGATTTTATATTTTAGATTTTATATTCTTGAAAGGGGAACCAGTAAATTGACGTAGGTCCTCAGTTCCCAGAACAATAAATGTAGTTACTTCTGCAAGGATTTCAGTTTTGAGATTGTATGAGGTTTAAGAGATCTCTCTTGTTTATATTCACTTGGAACTCCATTCCTATTCTTCTTAAAGGGTTTCTGTTTCGGAAAGCTTGCAGTTTGTTTCAAGGTGCATATGCTTTTGGTTTCGACTGGTAGTTAAAAGGTGTTTTTCTTGTGCTGCAGAGTGGGAAGTCCGCAGCTATCCAAGCTTGTGCAAAGGAACAAGGATTTAAGGTTCTAGAGGTGTTACAAAATTTTTAGATCTTGTTAAACTGTTTGCTATTTCTTTCTTGATTTCTCAAGTTGTGGCCATATCCAAATGGTACTTATCCTGGCTGGAAGATACAGATAACCACTAGGTTTCTTTGGCATAATATTAGAATATGTCTGCATTCAAACAGACACTTGTGCTAGTCTAAATCATAGTTGTTACCTGTTGTACATATCTTCCTCTTTCCACTTGAAGACAAAGATTCATCTCTACTTTATTTCTGAATGATGAGTTTGACTATGAACTCATACATAAGATGTTCTGGAAGATTCTGACTAGAAATGATGATGTTGCATGACTATAAATCAGTTGTCCTGTCCCTTCAAATTTGTGCTGCAATACTGACTTTTTTAAGACATATTTATGTCACTTCTTTGAAACGTAATTGCATAGGACTCAATATTAATTATTTCGTTTGAAAAATGTGAAGTTTTCTTCTGGTTCTCTTGTACTGTTTTTCTTGTTAAAAGATCGATTCATATTTCAGAATCCTTATATTCTTTAGCATACTTTTCTATTTGTTAAAAGATCATTATGCACTCCTAAAAATAGAAATAAGAAGCAGGTAATGTTCCTGCAATTCCATATTGCTTAGTTTACTCCCTCTGTGATCACAAGGTATCTTTTCACGTAGTCAATTGAGTTATATTATCTGGATACCTTTTTAGTTTTTTGTAATTTAATGACGGGAATAATCCATTAAGTGAAAGCTGAATGCTTTTTATCTATTGTTTTGTTAGTCCAATGCATCAGACTGTCGAAATGAGGCTGTCGTGAAGCAGAAATTTGGCGAGGCATTAGAATCATGTTGCCTTACAGGGTTGGTGACTTTGTTTTCAGTATCACGCATTCACGCTTACACTTTTATCCTGTATTATGTTTTATTTTCGTGATTATTCTATTTCCCATTGAAGTGTTGAGCTGAGCCCAGGCTTTACTAATATAATTACTTGTCCTAAACCATAATATATATTTGTTGCAGGTCTGTAGAAAACCATGTAGATTCTCTTGTCAAGCATGTTACAAAATCTGCGGAAATTTTTTCCTATGGTGATGCAGTGCAAGAAGTTGACAATGAGGTGATAGAGTTGATAACAGTACCAGGAAGATACATCCGATGGCCATGGAGCTCCTGAAAAATGTGTCTTTAACGATAGTGAGACTGGCTTCGGTCAAGCAAAGTTGATTCTCTTTGAGAATGTTGATATCAATTTCCCTGAAGATCGTGGTTTTATTGCTGCCATACAGCAAATTGCTGAAAAAGAAAAGGGGCCTGTGATACTAACTAGTAATAGTAAGATGGATTTAGGGTTGAAACAATTTTATTTTTTCTTGACCCTTGTATGACTTGATATATTTCTTCATAACTCCATGCTGTGATGGTAATTCTCAGGTACAAAGCTTATTCTGCCAGACAACTTGGGCAGGCTAGAGTTATGTTTAACAATGCCATCACCAGAAGAGCTGCTTCACCATCTTTATATGGTATAAGCTTGCAGTTCCTTCCTTTAAGCTCTTTCATGTTACAAATTTTGTATAAGCTTGCAGTTCCTTCCTTTAAGCTCTTTCATGTTACAAATTTTGTATCCTTTTCATGTTATCCTTGTGCACAGGTCTGTGAAGCAGAGAGAGCCTCCATTCAACCACATTTACTGAAGCAATTAATTAAATGTTGTCAGAATGATATCCGGAAAACAATTATGCACCTCCAGTTTTGGTGTCAAGGGAAAAAAACATGAAAAAGGTTGACAACACAATGAAGGCATACAATGCTTCTCATAGTACATCTTTTTTTTTTCCTGAAATTTAGATGCTGCTGCAATGGAAATTTTGTAGACTTGTTTTCCCTATAGTCAGGTCGGATACAATACTTTTAGAAGGCTTTAATAATCAATATTTTTTTCGAGATGGTTTAATATGTCAAAATATCTTTGCAAATTTTGACAGGTCAATATGCAAGTAAGATAATAAAATTGCTTTGCATGTATGTTCTTGTGCATAGTATCATCTGAAGAAAATATTGACCACCTAGAAACACATGTTCTTTGATTTCAGTAATCTCAATAGGTCCGTGATACATGTGGGAATAGAAACCCTCTTTTTAACAGTTTTTGTGGTGCATAGTTGATGTCAATATTTCTACAATAAGTGCACTAGAAAACTTCTGGTCCGCCTTTGAGATTATGGACTTTTGGTTTAGTGTTACAATGAATGAATGTTGTGGTTTGGCTTAGTATTGATGTCTGTTCTTGGGCATTGCCAGTTTTCTAGTGATAGAGAGGTGTAAAGTTTATTTTGCTGTAGGGAAAAGGGATGTGGCCTCCTCGGCCATTGATTTAAAATATTGTACACACATACCCATGTTTTGTTAGAAAATCATGCATTGCATATTGGGAATGCTTTCAAGAAGGACAGTGGACAACATGCATCTTGTTTTAGTTGAACTTTACCATGTTGCTCTCAATTATATTTGCATTTTTACTTTTTCATTAATGATTGCATTCATGCATAAGTTTGCATGGTAGCTTCAGCCGTTTATCTTTGGATAAGAAATCAAATGGAAAAGAAAGCTAAATTACATACAAGGTTTTTCCATATTATAGATTTTGTAAAGGTATTTTGTTATTTCTATGGCTTGTTGTAGTTATTATGCGACTTTTAGGGTTCTGAGCAACCAATAGGATTTTCTTTAAATGTGGTCCAATTTGTAATACTTGTTCTTGAGGAAGTCATTAAGGGTCTTTTTCAAGGGTATGATTTCCATTTTCAATATATGTTCTTGAGCTCCTTGTCTGTTTAATCTTTCTTGTAAATAATAATTCCTTTTTATTATGTACTTGCACTTTATTCTAACACTCATTGGGTTATCCAGATAGTGAATTGCAGAAGACTTGTGGCTCGCAGCTGTTTGATATCGAGGCGGGCCATTCAGTACTACCAACTATGATCCCTTGGGATTTACCATCTCAGTTATCAGAGTTAGTTGAGAAGGAAATTGCTAAGACATTATCCATAATCGAAAACAATTCAACTTTAATGGAGGTGATGGAGGAAGAACTTGAAAATAACATATATAATGGCTTGGAGATGCATAGTAAAGAGATGGATGTCACGATGGAAGGTGAGTTAGGGTTTGAAGAAATCGATTTGGGGAAATATCGAAGAAGAAAATTGGGAGTGAAGCAACAACAATTGGGGGAGGATCAAAAGGAATTAGGGATTGAGAAGAGATTAGGAATTGAGAAGTTACCTGAAGAGATTGAGGCTGAAGTAGAGATGGGAGGTGGGTCATGTGGTGATGAGCAACGGGCCAGGGTCTATTTGGGTAAAGGGGATAGTTGGGCTCCATTGGATTTAAACCCAAATTACGTAATATTATAGGCACATGTGGGATTTAGGGTATTACAAATCTAATATTAAGCAGAGGGTTGGAAGGACTGAAATGGGTGAGTTAGCAGGGAGTTAGTTATTTTGTTATTTAGTTGTACTGCCAGCTGTAGGGTACTTGTTAATATATAAAACTGTACCACATCTTTTGAGAATTATCTAATGAATGAATGAGCACATTTTCTGTACCTATTTCTTCTATTTCTTAAATCCCTAGAAAATTCTTCTATCCTAAATCATAACAATTGGTAATCAGAGCTGAGTTTTAGTGATCCAAAATCATTTTTTCACGCTGGGAAAGACAAGAAAAATGCAAAAAGCTGGAACCACAAAGGTACCAGAACAATCATCAGTAGAGGTTAAGGATGAGACCTTACCATCTTGGTGGGCTGGGCAAAAAGAAGAGTTGGAAGGGAGGATACAAACCTTAGAAGAGGGAATGACTGAAAACAGAGGGTATTTGCAGAGAATCCTATAGCTGGTCAATCAAGCAGCTGAGGAAAAAGATTCACCTCAGTCAGTGAAGAGTCAACCACAAGCAGCTGAAAAACAAAAAAAAAGTGAAGGTAAATCACCTTGTTTAATTACGGTTCTTAGTGAGCATGAAAAATACACTTTTCAACCTAATGAACCAGGGATATTAACAGCTAAACCTGTGGGGTTTGCTGGTCCTCAATCTTTTAATCAGAAGTTACAAGAAGAAAAACCTTTGGGTAGTTCTAGTGAGAGTAAGGGGGAGGAGATGAACATGTTGACACTAGAAACTATTGTAAAACCCCTTTTGGGAATACAAATTCTGTGTTACCTAGACCAAAATTGGAGTTACCAATGTTTGATGGTAACAATGTCAGGGGCATGATTAGGAAAAGCCAGAAGTTTTTAAATTTGTTTGGAACACCAGAGGAGCAGAAACTGGAAATAACTTCTATGTATTTAGTTGGGAAGGCTGAAACTTGGTTTGATGGTTACAATATGCAGAAGTATAGGGTTACTTGGCATGAATTTGAGGCTGATTTATGTCACAGATTTTGTGATAGAAACTATTATGATATTATTGAAGAATTCAATAAGTTGATGCAGAAGAGGAGTGTAGAGGAATATCAAGAAAAATTTGAAGAGCTAAGACCCTACTTATTGCAACAAAACATGCATATGGGGGAGGCTTATTTTTTTTCCAGCTTCATTAGTGGTCTCAATGAGGAATTAAAGCATAAGGTGAAGGTGTTAGAGCCCAAGAATTTATCTGAAGCTTACAAGCAAGCAAAACTTTATGAATTGGCTAATGAGATTGAAGGGAAGAAGTACAAATCTGCTAACAAATTGTTTTTCTTATAATCCCTCAAATATTCAACAGGGCAGTGGGAATAAGGGATTTTTGCCTAAGACAATTCCTCCTACTACTAATACCAAACAAAGTTTATTGGAATACAGAAGAGCCAATAACTTGTATTTTAAATGTGGAGAAAAATTTATTCCAGGACATCAGTGTAAAGTCAAGCAGTTGAACTGCATGGAAGAAGAAGAAGACTCTGTTGAACATGAAATGATAGAAGGTGAACAAAAGAAGGGGGATGAAATAGCAAAAGAAGCATTGAAAATTTCTATGAATGCCATCACAGGAAATGTGGGGCATACTACTTTGAGGATTCAAGGTTTTATCAGAGGTACACCTATTAATGTGTTGATTGATAGTGGTAGCACCCATAGTTTTGTGACACCTAAATGAGCCAAGGAAGGGGTGGAAGTGTGTTGAAAACATTTTGATGTTTCGATATAACAAATTAAGTTAAATGAATTTTAAGATTTTACAAAAGATTTTCTAAGTATATTCGATGTAATTATTCGAATATCAAAATACTACTCCAAGTCTTTCAAAGTTCATTTTAATCCTTATTAAAGTGTAAAATTGTGTTTTATACTTAAACTATTTTAAAACAATTTTACAAAGTATTTCGAGCCTTAATCGAGCCAAAAATATTTTTTTAAAGGGTTTCAAGAAAAATCAGATTGTCCAGGGGGTACAGATTCCCCTCCCAGGGGGTACCGATTCCCCCTGTCTAACGGTCAAAAACAGATTGCACTTAGGGAATCGATTTCCCCCACGCTCCAAGCTGTTTTATTAATTGTTTCTCATCCCCAAACGGCTCCAAAACATACCCAATGACTATATACGACTTCAAACACATTCCAAGCTATAAATACAAGCTAAGGACACTTGAAGAAGCAAGAGAACAACTATCCAAGCAATCAAACACAATAGAAGAGTTTTTCATTCTTATTTCATCTTTCTCTTGTAAATATTTTGTTCTTGTGAGCTTAATTCTTGTAAACACCTACCTTAGAGAGGTTTTCTTGTTTACATTTCTTATCCTTTTGTAAAGGGGAAAGGTTCTAGCTTATCCCGTGTAAAAGCTAGGGAAAGGTTCTAGTTTAGCCCGTAAAAACTATGGAGTTGTAAGGTTATCTCTTTGTCCTCAAAAGAAAAAACAAATTAGTGAATTTGTTGGAAAATCCTTGGTGAGGAGCTAAGGTAGTGGACGTAGACTTTGGTTGAGAAAGTCGAACCACTATAAATCACTGTGCAATTCTCTATCTTTTAATCTCCTTATTCCCTAAACACAAAACTGTTCCGACCCCTCTTTACAAACTGTTCCGGTTGTCAATTTGAGCTTATGAAAATCCCAACAATTGGCATCAGAGCCTAACTCGTTAAGAAGGTTTAACCACCTTAAGACGATCCTCGAAGAAGCTCTACCAATTCCCGACACAACCAAGAAGATGGCTTCCACCTCCGGCTCGTTCCACATGGAAGACTCCCTACCAACCGACAAACCTCCATACTTCAATGGAGTCAACTATCATCATTGGAAGAAATTAATGAAGGTATTCATCAAATCCAATGATCTTGATGCATAGTAGATAATCGAGAACGACTACTCTTCTCCAAAGAAGAAGGAGAAGAAGAAGAGTGACAAAGAACGGAAGAAAGCTCAACTTAATGCCAAGGTCATGCACATGCTATTTTGTGCATTTGGTCATAAAATCTATAAAGGGGTTTCTTCATGTTCAAGTGCCAAGGAGCTTTGGAATAAGCTCGAGGAAATCCATGGAAACAAGAAAGAAGAACCAACAAATGTGGTGTCTCTAATGGCTTGTGAAGAGCCCGAGGTATCTTCTAACTCAAATGAATTTAATTCATATACGTTTGATGAGTGGCAAGATGTTTTTAATAGGTTATATTCGGAGTTTGAGGCTATGAACTCCAAATATAAGAAAATGATTTCAAAATTTAAAATTGAAAATGATTTTCTTTTGAAAACAAAAATAGATTTTGAAAGCCAAAATGAAATTTTGAAAAAGGATTTAGAGCTTTCAAAAATAAAAATTGAAAGTTTTGAAAAAGAAAATTTTGATTTAAAAGTTAAGCTTGAATGCTTAACAAAAGAAAAAGAAATCATTTTAAATAATTCATTTAGTTCAATAATGACAATATGCTCACATTGTCATTATCATGGTCATAAGGAACATACTTTTCATTTGAAGAAAGGAAAACGTTTTAAAATTAGACAAATGTGGATTCCTAAAGGAGCAAGGGGCATTGAAACTAACGTCCAAGGATCCAAAGCAATTTGGATACCAAAATCGAAACGAATGTCTCTTTTAGGTGTGTGGAAGCAATTGTGATGAAAATGATGATATTCAAGATGCTCTTTCCACACATGAAAAGGAATGGGTAACCTCTAAGTTTAATGTTTTTGATTTTAGTTATTTGGTTGCTCATTTGATTTTAAGAATGCATGAGTCTTGTTTTTTAAATAATTATACATTATTTTTTTAATCTCATGTATGTTAAAAAGGTTTTATGATGAACATTTTAAAGTTTTAATGATTTTTTTAGAATTTTTAGTTCATCATAAGGAATTTTGGTCAAAATTGGTTTTAATGCAAATGATATCTCTCTAACAATTGATATCAACTTTTCAAATGTTTTGATTTTATAAATTTTAAAATTTTTGACCTAAATTTAAATGTTTATGCATGTGGTTTAAATGAAAATGATATCTCTCTAACAATTGATATCAAAATTTTCAAATGCATAACATTTTTGGAAAACTTTATGCATATGCACTTAATTTCAATAATTGATATTGCATAAAGTATTTTAGACTTGGAAGTATTGAATTTCATGTGCTACTAATATGTTTGTTATTTTTTGTTGAAATTCAATTTTGTTTAAGTGTCAAGATCCTAAAAGCATAATTTTATTTGGAATGCATTTACTCAACCTTTAGCTATAACAATAGCTAATGGTGAAAAACATTTTAGTACTGCAAAAAGTAATAAGATGAGTTGGAAGATGCAAGGTTATGAATTTCAGCATGATTTCAGAGTATTATCTTTGTGAGGCAGTGATATGGTATTGGGGGTGGACTGAATGAAATAATTTAGCCCTATTCTAATGGACTTTAAGGCAAAGACCATTAGTTTTGAGGAGGGGGAGAGACTGTGGTGATAAAAGGTACTCAGAAGTTACCAGTACTAAGACCTATTACAGGTGAGAAGTTTCAGAAATTAGTTGAAAAAGATACTGAAGTGAGTGGGGAAATTTATTTGTTGAGTGCTGAAGCTGAGGACAGTATGATTCCTCTATTTTTACAAGACTTATTACAGGAATTTCAAGAAGTGTTTGAGGAGCCAAAAGGAATGCCTCCTAGAAGAAAACATGATCATGCCATTATTATTAAACAGGGGACACTACCAGTTAATTTAAGACCCTATAGGTTTGCTCATCATCATAAAACTGAAGTTGAAAAGCAGATTGCTCAAATGTTATCCTCTTCTATCATACAAGTAAGTAAAAGTCCTTTTGCTTCTCCTTGTTTACTTATTAGAAAGAAGGATGGTACTTGGAGGTTTTGTGTGGACTATAGGCAACTTAACTCTGCTAAAGTTAAGAATAAATTTCATATTCCTATAGTGGAAGATTTATTGGATGAGTTACATGGGGCTAATTTCTTTTCAAAGATTGATTTGAGATATGGTTATTGGCAAATCAGAATTAAAGAAGATGATATTCATAAAACAACTTTTAGGACTCACCAAGGGCATTATGAATTTAAAGTTATGCCTATTGGCCTTACTAATGCTCCAGTTACTTTTCAAGCTTTGATGAATGATCTGTTTGGGGCATATTTAAGGAAGTTTGTTCTTGTGTTTTTTGATGATATTCTAATTTACAGTTCTAGTATGGCAGAGCATAAGAAGCATTTAAGAGTGGTGTTGGAAATTCTGATGAAGAATAGATTATATGCAAAAAAGAGTAAATGCTTTTTTGGACAGCAGGAGGAGGAATATTTTGGGACACCTAATTTCTGCTAAAGGAGTAGCAAATGGCACTGCTAAAATAAAGGCTATGCAACAGTGGCCTTTACCTAAAAATTTGAAAGCTTTGAGAGGATTTTTAGGTTTAATAGGGTATTACAGAAAATTTATTAAAGGGTATGGAGAATTGAGTAAACCCTTGACTAATATGTTGAAGAATGAAGGGTTTCATTGGTCCCCAGAAGCTAAAATGGCTTTTGAAAAATTAAAAAGAGTTATGTGTGAAGCTCCAGTGTTGGTTTTGCCAAATCAGATTTTTTTTAGAAACTAATACTAGTTCTAAAGGAATTGGGACTGTTCTATCTCAAGCAGGCAGACCTATAGCTTATTTGAGTAGGGCTTTGGGTCCTAAACATACATATCTTTCTATTTATGAGAAGGAATATTTGGCTATTTTGATGGCAGTTTCACATTGGAGACATTATTTGGAGAGTGGCTCTTTTGTAATCAATACAGACCATGAACCTTTAAAACATCTTCTAGAACAGAAGTTAACTACAACTATACAGAAGAAAGGACTTACAAAGTTGCTTGGGTTGGATTATACCATTCAGTACAGGAAGGGTAAGTCTAATAAGGTAGCAGATGCACTCTCTAGACAACAGACAGATTCTGGTGAATTTATACAGATAGGAGTCACAATTATAACTCCTACTTGGATGAATGATATTGAAAAGAATTATGAAGATGATGTTATAGCTCAAGAAAAAATTCTTATTCTGGTTATTCAACCAGACATCATACAAGATTGGAAGTTAGTAAAAGGGGTGTTGTATTTCAAGAACAAGATTTATGTGGGTAGCAAAGGGGAGTTGAGACATAATATTATTGTGGCTCTACATGATTCACCACAAGGATGGCATTCAGGTATTCAGGCTACTTATCAAAGAATTAAGTCTTATTTTTTTTGGCCAAGAATGAAGACTTTAATTCAAGACCATATTTAGCAGTGTGAAGTTTGTCAGAGGACCAAAATAGAGCATATTCCTAAGCCAGGATTATTACAGCATATTCCTATTCCTAATAATGCTTGGGAAGTGATTACAATGGGCTTCATTGAGGGTTTACTACCCTCACCAAAGTTTAATTTCATTTTGGTAGTGATTGATAAATTCACCAAGTACGCTCATTTTATGCTATTAGCTCATCCTTATACAGTGGTGGAAGTTGCTAGGGTGTACCTTGATCAAGTCTATAAATTACATGGTCCTCCTAAGGTAGCTATTTCTGGAAGAGATAAATCTTTTACTAGTTTATTTTGGCATGAATTATTGAAGCAGTTGGAGACCACTACATTATTCAGTACTGCCTATCACCCTGAGACAGATGGCCAAACTGAGAGGCTCAATCAATGTCTTGAACAATATTTGAGGTGCATGTGTTTTTTAAAGCCAAAGACTTGGTCAAAATGGTTAGCTCGGGCAGAGTGGTGGTACAATACTAATTACCACACTACCCTTCGAATGACACCATTCGAAGCTTTATACGGTTATCAAGCCCCTAATGTAACATGGTCAGCAGATTCTAAAGTGGATGCAGTACAGGATGTCATGCAACAGAGAGAGCAATTAAATTCATTGCTAAGGGAGTAGTTACTTAAAGCTAGTAATAGAATGAAGCAAATTTCAGATCAACATAGAACAACCAGAGAATTTCAGGTAGGGGATGAAGTTTACCTGAAGCTTCAATCATATCGTCAAACATCCCTCGCTTTAAGGAAAAATCTAAAACTTGCTGCTCGATACTTTGGTCCCTACAAAATACATAAAAGGGTTGGTCAAGTTGCCTATCAATTGGAATTACCATCAGATTCTAAACTACATCCAGTGTTTCACATTAGTTTATTGAAGAAAAGAATAGGGAAGCAGGGACTTATCTCGATGAATCCTCCAGAAGTCGCTTCGGATGGTCAATTAAAAATCTATCCAGCGTCTGTTTTGAAGAGAAGAATAGTGAAACGACAGAATCAGTCTATTCCTCTGGTGCTGGTTCAGTGGACAAATATGGGATTAAACGACGCAACTTGGGAAGATGCTTCGATTCTTCAGAACCAATTTCCCGATTTTGATAATTGGGGACAAGGATCGTCTGATGGGGGGTATTGTCATGATGGAAGGTGAGTTAGGGTTTAAAGTAATCAATTTGGGGAAATATCGAAGAAGAAAATTGGGAGTGAAGCAGCAATAATTGGGGGAGGATCGAAAGGAATTAGGGATTGAGAAGTTACCTGAAGAGATTGAGGCTGAAGTAAAGATGGGAGGTGGGTCACGTGGTGAGGAGCAATGGGCCAGGATTTATTTGGGTAAAGGGTGTAGTTGGGCTCCATTGGATTTAAACCCAAATTAAGTAATATTATAGGCACATGTAGGATTTGGGGTATTACGAATCTAATATTAAGCAGAGGGTTGGTAGGGTTGAAATGGGTGAGTCAGCAGGGAGTTAGTTATTTTGTTATTTGGCTATACTGCTAGTTGTAGGGTACTTGTTAATATATAAAACTGTACCACATCTTTTGAGAATTATCTAATGAATGAATGAGCACATTTTCTGTACCTATTTCTTCTATTTCTTAAATCCCTAGAAAATTCTTCTATCCTAAATCATAACAATGGACAGCATAGAGTGAAAGAAGGAAGTAATGTTAAGCAAGAATCTCTCTATTTATGATTGCGATGAGTTCATAAACCCTCTTGATGTTGTAGGTGACTTTTACAATTCTTCAGGCACCCCAGTTTCTTTCTCTCGAAGAGCACCTAAGAATAAATCTAATGTTGTCATGTCTTCGGACTTTGAAGACGAGCAATTTAATATACATCCTTCTTTAGTTCCAGGAAAGAATGTCAGCTGTGGATTGTTTATAAAAGAAGACTGCAGACTCCTCTCACATTCTCCAAACATTCAGAATAGCTTAAGTCCGCCAAGATATCTGGTACTTTGTTCTCAAGCAGAGAAATGTGAGGGTGGTGGCTTCCATTGCTCGGAAACATCAAATGATTTAGAAATGGAAACTTGCAAGTCTTTGGATGTATCATATGTTCCTGAATCATCCTTTGTCCCTGAGACTGAAATTGGTAATGGAATGGAACTGTCTTCTAGAACTGTGTCTTACGCTAATGTTGCTGAAACAACAGAAGTTTCAGTGAGTTGCGAGTTATCTGAGGACCTGATCCCAGTTGAAGTAAATAACTCTTGTGAATCTATACATAAATTAGTTAATACTTCAGATATGTTAGACGGTACATGCAGTAGTACTGCAGAAGCTTCTCATGAAGAGGTAGAGAATTCTCAAGCCGAGTATGATGAGGCTGCACCAAGTGGCCATGCAGTGATGGATGAATGCAGGCGCATGAATTTCACCAAAAAATCCTTTTCCATGTGTAAATTGAAGAACGGTGCGACCACTGATTTAGTGCACGAATCATGGAGAAAACTTCGTGACAGTCATGCTGATATAAAAAAGTATGTTGACTTAAAGCCAAAAGATACAACTGAAATTTTGAAATTTACTTCTAGCATGAGTGATCTTATTTCACAAGCTGACTTGCTGCTTTCCAAGTGTCAGATACAAGTAAGTGACAAATAGTATTTTTCCCCCGAGAACATTTCTTATTGAGTTTATGCCTGTTATTGTGATACCAATATCTACCTGTCCAGGATTCTTTTGAGCAGTCAAAGATCCCTTCCAGGGACTCAAATGCATTCAGCTGGTGTGATGAGCAGCTGCAGATGGTTGACACTGTTTCCCAACATGGGTTTTGCTTGTATGCTAAAGATATTGATGCCATAGGATCAAAAATAGGTTTCGAGTGTAGGGTGGATTTGAGCCAGGAGATGCTGTCTTCCTCTGCTAGAGCAATGGCATTTGGTAGATTGCTTGAACATGATGCTAGAGCAAGTAGCACTTCAGTTGACGGAAAGCGTTTGGAAACGAGCCTTTCAAAACATGAGCTTGCAGTGAGAAGGTATAGAGTTGTTATCTTCCCTAAACCCTCACTTGGATGTATTTCTTGCATGAGGTGAGCATTTTGACCTTGCCAAATCTCAGTTCACATATCAATATTGACCATTTACAATTTCATTGTGGGTTTCTTAGGATGGAATGGTGTATTTCCTTGGATAGAAGAATATTATTTTGACATTTAACTTTAGTGCTCTGTTTGAAACAGATTTTAATTGCCTCTGCTCTCTTTAAAAGCATGTTTCCTTGCTGCTTGATTTATTCAATTCGAAACTATATTATCAGCTCTGTATTTTCAGTTTCATAAATTAGTTTTTGCTTTGACAGGGAAGTGAAGCCTTGCCTTTTGGACATCCTTAGGTCCATAGTCCCTTCAAGATTATACTTGGCCCTGAAGGGTGCTGCATGTCATGAATATATTTCCTCATTGGGATGCATTTCGAGATCAGAAGCTTCCCGCTTATCAGTAGGCAAGGGCTTGACAGGAAGGCGAAGGTATTCAAACATTTATTTCGAATCACTTTCCCGTAAATATTGCGAGTAATTTTTCATTAGTTTTGTTATGTTACAAAATTGATTTTATGCAGCAGACGAGGTGCTCACCATTACTTGAGTACCGGTGCACTGACATTATCCCCTGAAGATGTTTCATTGTTGGGCCAATATAACTTCAATGGAAATTTATCATGCAACTGTGGTTGCTAGTTAGCAAAATCATACCGATTACCAAGGATAACTAACGAGACGGACATGGTAATCTTCAAAGTTAGTGGCCTTGGCTTGAAGCAACTGCCATGGATAATTTCAATGGAGCTGAAAAAGTCGAGAACTGAGCTGCCAACAAAACACAATATCATTCGGCAATCAGCGGATGTTAAGTATTAGATATTAGTAATATTTATTTGGAAAACAAATGCCTGGAACAGCTATCGTTCAAGTCTTATTAACATGCCTCAACACATAAATGTAGATTAGAAATTGTGGGGTGTGATTCCATCCTTTCTCCTCATTGTCATAAGAGTTGTGATATCGTGATTATGGTAAGCGTTAGCTCAATCCAACAATCAACACATAGTCTTTATAGTGTGCGAGTGACATGCATATTTTATTTGTGTGCTTTGGAGTAGTTCTATATTATTTTATTCCCTTTACCAATCCAGTTAGAGGCACGAAATTAATTAAGCAATTTGGTAGTAAATTTGTGGGCAGAAATTCTCTTTTTTCCACATTAAGGAAAGATTATTTTATCAAGGCTTGAGGGGTGACTTTCTCCTGAGATAAATCCAAATAAATAATTTTATGTTTATTTTTAAATTATGTTAATTTTATTTTCAAACTCTTAATTATATTTTCTTGAATGAAATTAACTATTACAATACTAACGTATCAGCTAACGATGTTAAAGTGAGAGTATTTTGTATTAACATAAAGGTCTGTAATACTAATGCAATAAGTCGAATGTAAATAATAACATAATACAGACGTTGAATTGGTTTCTTCAGTTAAGTTTAAAAAACATAATTGATATTATAATCAACATGATTAATTTTAATAAAAAATTTAAAATTTTATTTAATCTTTTAAAAGAATAAATGATAATAATAGAAATAATGGGCTCACAAGACAAAACATTTCTCATTCACTTATCTACATCCTTGTCTGGGTCTCTCCATCTCTAGGATCCCCTGATTCCCCTATCTCCCATTCCCTCTGCTATTCTTATTTTCACTCTTTCCCATCTTTTTTCTCATCATACTCTCTTCTTCATCAATCATTTATCTTTCTTCCATCAACCACCAGCCGATTGCCCACCCCTTGGAATCATTTTTACACTCGTCCATTCTTCCAGAAACCACATTCTTACATGGCATCTCACCAAACGATTTCTCAACCCTCCCGTATTCCCCAATCTGAATAAACCCTGTGATCATCCCATTCCAGGAAGACAAATCCTTCTCCGGCATCCTCTCAAACAAATCAAAAGCCTCATCCAATTTCATATTCTGTGCATAGCCAGTAATCATTGCGTTCCACGACACCACATTCCTGCATCCTATCGAAAATTCTCCGAGCCTCCTCAACCCTTCCATTCTTTGCCAACCCTGCAACCATCGCTGTCCACGATAACATCCCTTTTAGCCATCTTATCAAATAATGCCCTCGCATCCTCAACTCGCCCACATTGCACGAATGCAGTTACCATCGTATTCCAAGAAACCACATTTCTATCAGGCATTTCATCGAACACGTCAAAAGCCTTATTGACCATCCCATTGTGCACATATCCATCGACCATAGTGTTCCAAGACACAACATTTTTAACTGGCATTTTCTCAAACAACCTCTCGGCATCCACAATTCTATTGGATCTCATATAGCCATTTAACATCGCGGTCCATGCTACATTCTTACTGGAATCGACTCTATCAAACAGTTTCCTGGCTTCCTCAATTAACCCAAGCCTGATATACGCAGGTATCACTGCAATCCAAGTGATTACATCTTTATCTCCTTCAGGCATTTTATCGAACAATTGTCGTGCTTGGCATATTCTGCCTTCTTTACTTAACTTAGTAATCAACCAATTGGACCGCGCCACGCTTGAATTAATACTGTAATCTATACTGGTTATCGTAGATTTGCTTTCCACTAAAAACACAGACCGGAGTCCGTTTAAGCTCTGAAGAACAGTGAATTTATTAATACATCTAAATGAGATTAATGCTCGAGGAATAACAAACATTTTTCCCCGGGCACTAAACGAATCCAAATGAAAAGACTGCAAAATTTAAAACATGAAGCCTGCAAAACGAAAAAGAAAAAAAAACCAGTCTATCTTAACGGACAAATAGAACTCGAAATCAGCATAAAACTACATATGAGCAAAGGAAAATATGAACCCAGAAAACCAGAACAAGTGGGAAGTAACGAAAGAGAGGAGCACGTTACGTTGTTGTGTCCTACAGTGAAAAAAAGGAAAGACAGCAATTAGAGAGTCATACAGATAATCGTCGATCTATCTCGGATTACTGTCTATTTTAGATCAAATTTGATTTCTTAGAGATTTTGTAAATAATGAGCGCTCTCTCGACCTTCAGGAAAGACGTAGCATTGAGGTTTATCAAATATAGTTTAAAAGATCTCATTGATCAAATTTACAGTCGATGGTTTTAGTATTTAATCGAATATGGTTGACAACACGAGTACAATTGCAATAGCTATCAATCCATGTTTTAATCTTCACTTTTATACGTCGAAAGATACTGAATAATGGACTTGAGTGTACACGTTGCTCAAACTGTACATGTGTTAACCCGTGCTAAGTTACAACCACTGTCATTCGCCAATTAATTAAGCAAATTTTTCCTTTTTCCACATAAAGGCAGAATAATTTTATTAACTAGCCACTAAAATTTGCAAACTTACTCGCCTTTCTCAAGATGGTCAATTAAGGCTGAATAATAATATTTTTCTCAAAATGGTCGAAAAATTAATGTATTTTTCTTTATAAATCTAAGATGAATATGTTGCGATCACCTTTCGGGTGGGTCCGGAATTGAGTTTCGACTTGAAATAAAATTGTTAGAGCTGCCACCGATTATTTAAAAAATATTTAGGTTGATAGGACATCATCTTACATGATCTGGGTTTTATCAGAAATATGTCGGATTCGGGAGTCGGCTACAGTCAAGGAATGATTAACACCCTCGAACTGCCCTTTCGATACCAATTAATTTGTCGGTTATCTTAATTACGAAAATTGAAATTGAAATTTAAAAATTCAATTCGAATTGCTTACATTTGATCGATTGAGATTATTAATAAAAAAGTAAAAAAATATGTTAAATTGAAAAATAAATAAAGAAATATCAAATAAAAGGAGAAAAAAAGTTAAAAAGGGGTTTAAAAAATAATAATAAAATAAGTAAAAAATTATTAAAGGGATAATAAAATAATAATAAAAATGAAATAATAACAAAATAAATAAAAACATACTAAAATTAAAAGGGGAAAATTGAATAACTAAAATGAAAAAATGTTTAAATTCAAAAAAAAGAAAGAAAAACAACGAATAACTAAAAATTTAAAGGACCGAATTGAAATAAATTGAAATTGATGGATTAAATTAGTGCTAAAAATGATCTGCAAGAGAAAAATAAAATGTTAGGAGGCCAATTCACAAAATATGAAAAATATAAACAGAGATTAAATTGAAAATTCGGAGGCAAAATTACAAACGGTGACCGAATTGAATTGCGTTTTAAAATAGTAGGGACGGCGAAAAGGATTTAAGAATCTTGTATTTGCACTTTAGTCACTTGGCTATAAATAGCCCTAAAACTAAAAAAATATAATTTTCAATCCAAAACCGAAAAAAAATCCCTTCCTCCAAGAAAAAGCTCTCACCCAAAACCCACCGATCGAAGGCCGATCACTTTCCTCGGCTTCAACTCCGCCGCTCGTCAAACACACCTCAAAATTATCCTCTCAGTCCCGTGAACACAAATCCAAGGCCCGATTATCCTGAATCGAGCCGAGTTGTCGTTTCGACTTTTACCTTTTCCTATGCATCTTCTCGGCTTCCCGACATTCCTTTCTTCGATGATATCTCTCCGTGCTCTTGCTGTTGATATCTTTACTTGCGTTTATTTTATTTGTTGGTTTTTCGGTGTTTTGGTGTTGGTTATTATGGTTGTTTTTGGTTCGATGTTTGTGGTTTGTATTTTGCTCCGATGGTGCTTTTGTGTTGTTTTTGGTTCGATGTTGTTGTTGGATCGTTGTTCTGTGGTTCAATGATTCTTCGATGCCCCTTTTTATAGCCTTCGAGGGGGGTTTATCTTCCTTGGCTCGGGTGTTGTAGTCCCGATTTCGACAGAATTGTGGGTTGTTGGCTGACCAGCTAAACGTGATGGGTCAGTCCCAATTTAGTCGGGATTATTTGCATAATCGATTTGTTGGTTGTATCGTCACATGTGCGACGCCAGTGCTAAGTGTAAAAACCCTAATCTACTACTTTGGGCTGAATCGAGTCTGCTGGGTCAGGCTACCCGGTTGGGCCCTGTTTCTGGACCTTGGACTAGACCTGGACCAAAAACGAAAAAAATGAATAATAAATAATAATAGAAAAAAATAATAATATTAATATAATATATAAAAAATCATTTTTAAAACTATATATTATATATGCTTTTAAAAATTGTTTTCAAAAACCATATAATATATATTTTGAAAAATTGTTTTTAAAACTATACAATATATATTTTCAAAAATATTTTCAAAACTATATTATATACATTTTCAAAAATATTTTCAAAACTATATATTATTTTTAAAATGTTTTCAAAAATGTTTTCAAAACTATATATTATATAAGTTTTCAAAATGTTTTTTTTAAAAAACTATATATCATATAAGTTTTTAAAATATTTTCAAAAACTATATATTAAATATATATTTTCAAAAACCGACTTTTAAAAAAAAACCTTTCAAAAACTATAACATTATAAAAAAAATTCCAGACGAAAATGAGTGTCTACAGAATACAATATAATATTTTAAATATTTAATATTATTATTAAACTCTAATCTGAAGGAGATAAATAATCATATTGGATACAATATTTATAGATTAAAAGTATGGATAAAATCCCGTCATACAATGTCTCTTTTAGTTTTATACAAATTTAGGACAGTTGGATGAACGAAAATAGATAGTTGAGATCTACACTAGGAAATAAGAAGATATTTACTGGGAAAAAATAATGAGTCAATCTCAACTATCGATTTTCACTTATCCAACTGTTCTAAATCTGTGTAAAACTAAAGAGTTTTACATTGTGTAAGTGGATCCTAACCTATAAAAATATAGATATAAATGATATGTAAATATTTTAATATATAATATATAAAAATATATCAATTTTTTTAGAAATAAAAATATATCAATTTAAATTATAGTAAACATATAAACATATTTTTACTAAAAATAAATATAATAATTATAAGTGTTTCATAAAAATATGTAAAATTTAAAATATAACTTCTTTTTTTTTTACAAAAAATAGATCTGATTTGTTCCTCCTATTTTTAGGTGATAAGGCTACCTACACCACCATACTTATTGTTATCCTTCACTATTGGTGTTCTCTTTCCTTTTTGTGCAAATTTGATTTATGGTGTACTTTAAGCAGAAGCAATGCAGCAGTCGAAGTAGAAATGGTAAAAGTAGTCTCTTTCGTTCTACGAGTTGCCAGGCCCCCATGTCTGTAAATGATTCGTTACAATATTAACTGAAGATTATGCAGGATCAAGCGTAGAATTATCATGTAGAAGAATGCAACGAAACTTTGGAAAATGAAAATTACATATGGATAGTGCTGCCTTCCAAAATCGTTATTGCATGATTACGATATTTGCAATCATTGTAATAACACTCCTATATCCACAATCACAATAAACTTAAAACACAGTTGTCATTGTAATTTAAATTTCTCTTACTCATTACTCAGTGTTTAAAAAATGTTAAAGATAGGCAGATAGCCACGGGCCTGACAGGACTGCAACCTGCAACAAATGTGAAAAATATTTGGGTTTTTTGTGCAACGTCAGTGCCAGCCCCACACTCATTCATTCATCCATAAATACATCTCTCTGCCCTTATCTTTCATTTCCCGCATTTCTTTATGTAGTTTTCAATTCATTTTTGGACCTTGCTGGCTGTTTCTCACCCTTTGTGTTAAGTGGCTTTTAATTTGTAATCAGTTTTGAAGAAAAATGGAAGGTTCGGGTTCCTTTATGAGGCAGCTGAGTAGAAAAGAAGGTTGCAAATCCACATCCTGGAGATGGGTAGGGGATGACTCCGGCAATAGTTTTGAGGCAAACTTAACTCAAATGGAAGAAGAGCTCAACATGAATGGCAATGGGGTTGATCAAAATGACATGGTGTTAAGGAAAAGAGTGATGGTTGTAGTGGACCAAAGCTCACATTCTAAGCATGTCATCATGTGGGCTCTTACATATGTAGCTAACGAGGGTGATGTGCTCACTTTGCTTCACGTTATTCCTCCAACCCAAAACAGTTCTAAATCTTCTTTTTCTTCCACTTTCCTTGGCTCACTTTGCAAGGCTTATAAACCTGAGGTAATGCAGGAAACTCTCAAGCTTGTTTGTATTTATATTTGTCCAGTTTCTGGAAAGAAAACCGTACTAAATATTTGTCGTTTTTGTGTTTTCATGGGGGATATACCCAGGTAGAAGTGGAAGCAGTGGTTATCCAAGGTCCCAAGGTGGAGACAGTGTTGAACCAAGTGAAGAAGCTAGAGATTTCAGTGTTGGTACTGAGCCAGAAAAGGCCATCTCCATTTTTAAACTGGTGGGTTCACTTCTTATTACTCTGTGGTTCATTCAGATGAGATCTGAATCTCCCAAGCATTTTGGTGATTAATAATGGGTGTTTGCAGTGTGAGGGGGAGCAGCACCGAGGAGTTTGTCGAGCAGTGCATAAACAATGCAGAATGCTTAACCATAGCGGTTAGGAAGCAAAGGAAAGGCGTCGGTGGCTACCTGGTTACCACTCGATGGCAGAAGAATTTCTGGCTATTGGCTTAATACCACTTGTTTTCATCAACTATACATTAATTAGTACGTGTATGATGTCCCTGAGAGCATGTGCAAAGATTAGTGTAATTAATTACTAGCTTCTGAGGTTGTCTTTAATTAATTTACTCTTTAACAAGATTTGACTATCGTCATTAATATAACTGGCTCTCTCTTTATTTTCTCTGTTTCTCATCTGATACGGTGTTCCTCTTGTTTGCAAACCCTACAAGGCAATTCATGCCCTTCGACAAGCACTGAGAAACATGGTTCAACAAGTTGAAAGAGTTTTTAGGGTCTATTCATTTTCAATCATCAAAGACAAACTCTTCTATATCTCTCTACAAAACTCATTGTTTATGTTCACCGTACATTCAATTTTCTCTAAAGACTTTTGGTGAACTACTGTACTTCTTGGCCATTGAAGTTACAAAACTTGGTAATGGTTTGTACTTGGCACAATTTCACTCGTGAATTATTACAAAAAAAAAAGGGACATGCTAGAGGCGAATGTTATTCCCTCTCCTATGAGTAGTTCTTCTCGCTTTTCTAAAGATGGAGGAACTTTACTTTTAGATGTGCAACACTTTCAAATCAGTGTGGGGGCATTATAATACCTCACTCACACTCGTCTTGACATCTCTTTTAGTGTACGCAAAGCTACAAAATAGATGTGTACTCCTTGTGATAGCTATTAGATTGCGGTAAAACATATTTTACAGTATCTAAAAAGTACATCGGATATGACTTGATTTTTGTTACAGACTCGTCTATAGTTCTACATTTTAAATGTCGAATGGGCAGATAATCACTATGACTGATGATCAATCTCTTAATATTGCATTTGCACCTAGAGTCAAAGTATATTTCTTGGATTTATAAGAAACAAAGAGTTGGATCCCTTTGTATAGTAGAGTTAGAATATCGCAGTGTAGTCGATGTTAGACCAGAACTTGTTTAATTAAAATCAGTCCTTGGTGATATTGATTTGTTCTAAATGAACTCCTCCAATTGTAACGTGGCAACCGACAATACTGACATAATTATTATGACTATAATTCTTATTCTACGTGACGAAACGAAATAGATTAGATTAGATTTGATATCCATTTTATTTGGGTTGAAGTCCTCAATCATCTACTTTTAGCCAAAACAGGAGTTTTGCATTTTTGGAGGAGGCAAAATGAACTGATATTGATTTAATTTGTCAATATATATCATATGCATAAGATATTTCCCGGACTGCAATCATTTGTCTCGCAATTCCTATAGAGCTGAAAATTTGTGTATCAGTGTTTATTTCAGTAGCATGATTGTGGATCATTTTTCATTTATCATTCTAATATCATATGGGAGGTTTTTGGTATTTCCCGGACTGCTGATAGTGCTAGGCATGGAGTTTGAACCTTTAACCTCTCTCACTTCTTCAATATTTCTCTGATATTTTAAAAGCAGCGTTCTTGATCATTGTTTTTGTTTCGTGGTTTCAGAGTGGGTATTCAAGAGGGAAGCTTGAGGATGATCCGTGGATCGTTTTATATAGCCAAATATAGCGATTCGGGGTCCCAGGGTGAGGACAGCCACTTTATCTGTGAAGAGATGCATACGATCGGAGTGGCGGTTGGCAAATGGGAGGCATTGACGCCAGAATATACACGAGGCAACTCATGAACAATTCTCTTCTTGCTACCCTCACTCAGACTCATCCACACAATCGGCTTGCATCATAACTCTCAACGAGGACAACGTGTGTTATTTTCTATCCAATCTCATTGCAGATATCAAGTTAATACAAACTAAAGTCGTGAATCTTTGAATTTTGTTTTCCTATATATGTAGATGTTGCATGCTGTGAACATGGGAGATAGCGGGTTCATGGTGATCAGACAAGGTGCAGCCATATACAGATCCCCAATTCGGCAACGATCTTTCAATTTTCAAAAACAGAGGTTTTTGATTTAAATGCATAGTTTAGCCTAAGACCTATTAAAAAAAATTTCGAGTAATAAAATCACGCCATGTCAATGCCACTTTGATCAAGTATCTCTGATAAGTTTAATATTTAATATTGTATTTAATAACAACAAAATATAATTTCTCTGGTAATACGTTGCCGAAAATTGTCGGCTCTAACCATCTTGATCTTCTCTTCCAAGCACCCCTCCGCGATCTTGTGCATTTGATCTCAACAAATCTGTAATTTTCTCATTTGCAGACATTTTTTAATAATGGTAATAGTCTGTGACGGATATAGAAATATTTGAGTTACAACGTTAAACATTAGGGACACTAATAATAATAAAAATATGAAGTACTAAGATGAAAAAACAAATAAATATAAGGGGACAAAAATATGTTAAATAAAAAAGTATGATACATAACAAGAAAATATCAATATGAATACAAAAATTGAAAGACAGTAACGTAAAAAGTGTAATTAGCAGTGGTTGAAATTACCTTTTTATAAACTCTCATTTTACTCAAAGTTCCAGCATGAACATAAATGGATGGGATGCAATATGCTGCTATAAGGTGCATTTCTCTCCATTTCCTGTTTCTCCATTAACTCCCATTGCCTGAAGAAGCAGAGTTCGTTTAAACGTGAACTCCTGTAATTGAAGAAGTTAACTGACAGATTATCATGGTGTTAACAGTGTGAGAGTGTCAAATGAACTTGGAGCTGGAAACGCCTGGCTTGCCAAATTTTCAGTGATGTTGTTTCCGTGACATCTATGAGCATTGGGATTGTTTTCATGATTGTGGTGTTTACCACCAGAGGTTACTTCCCTCACCTCTTCACCACCAGTGATGCAGTTGCCCACGAAACTACCAGGTTTGATCTATTATTGGGAGTTACGGTCCTCTTAAACGGCCTCCAGCCTGTCCTATCCGGTGAGTATTCCCTTTTGTTCCTCATTTTGCTTGAAGTAACGATGTTTTACATGTGTTCAATGCATATTCTTGTTATACTTCCACCGCAAATCATGTTTCCGCCTTTATTTTTACGTCAACGTCGAAAAGACTCCTACTCTGATCCATTTTTTTTAGAATTCTATATCTTCCTATCAACAACTTTTGATATGACCTCTTATAGATAAATATGAGTTCTTAGAGTCAAACATACCGTCGAAGTTTCAGGAATGGACCGAGAGGACCGCACCCCCTAAATATTTAAATTATATTATATTTTTGTATTTGTCTAATTCATAGTATATAAGATATCTATCACACTTATATTTTTGTATTATATTGTGTTTTATTATCCAGGTCTCTTTTCTAGTTAATATTGATTTGTTGAATTCAAAGCAAAGCTTTAGTGCTGATATTCTGATACGCAGACTGAAGAAGCTGAAAGCCGTATAAAGAGATGGGGAGGAGCAGCTGGTGGAGAGCACTGATTTTACATAACTAATTTATTATTATGTATTAATTGAAATAAACATATTCTTTTGCTCTACATATGGGGTCGTGGGATCGAGTCCAACGGAGGACATTTCATAATTCAGAGGTTTTTTACGGAAGCTGCTCTCAACCTGGTATTGGGGATAGCCTACTATCTTACCTCCCCCTTACCCCATACATATGGGAAAAAAGGACAGCCATTTTTGCTCTACAAATTCAGTAGCTTTATAAATCACAAATTTTTCTCCCCCGGAGATTGGGAATTTGAGAAGCTCACAGCAGTTTAAGAAGGAAGGGGAAAGGAAATGGCGAAATCCAGAGGAGACCCAAAACCGATGAAGCCTATGCTGCGAGTTTGACACATTTCATTGTTGCACAGTAGGGGTGGGAATAGGCTAGACAGGCCTATAGGGGCCTACGGCCTGACCTACATAAAGCTTGACCTGGCCTATTTAATAAAAAAATTAGGCCTAAGCTTTTTAAAAGCCTATTAAATTAAATAGATCAGGCTTAGGCTTATTAAAAAGTCTTATAAGTCTGATAGGCCGACATATATATATATATATATACCGTACGCACCAATTTTTTACCCAAAAATATATATTACAAAAATTATTTTTAAAATGCAAAAAGGCCATACCTTGCTGTCCAAGCACCACCCACGAGCAGACAAAGGTTCAACTCCCCGAGCAAGACCCACATTGTGCCCATATCTACCCATTCCTTGCTCTACGAGACTCATGCTCTGGCACCTGGAAAACAACAATATGAGGCAACCATTACAATTCATTGGTAAGGTACCAATAATAAACTAATAAGTAATAATGCATTATGCATCCAACTATCCAAATTGTTGAGTTAATCGATCGATGGAATCGGCCAAGAGGGGGTGAATTGTCAATAAAAATTTCGGTGGAAGTTTTTGCAAAAAATTTAAAATATTTGCACAACGATTTAAAGTGGTTCGACTTTCTCAACCAAAGTCTATGTCCACTACCTTAGCTATCCACACTAAGGATTTTTCACAAATTCACTAATTTGTCTTTCTTTTGAGGACAAAGAGTAACCTTACAAATCCCTCAAGAATTATACCCTAAATTCTTGAGAACACCCTCTCCCAAAGAGAACAATACAAATTTTGCAAACTTACAAGAAAATCTTCACAAGGCAAGATGTTTGCACAATTCTAGAACAAAGAAAGAACACTCAAGAATAATACAATTGAGCACGATAAGTGTTCTTGAAAGCAAAAATGAATATTGAATAGAATAGGCTTGAAAATGCTCAAATTTGAGGTTTGATGTTTTCTCTTTGATTCTCTCTTGATTCTTGTTGGTTGTTGTTGATCAATGGCTCCTAAACTTGTTTAAATATTCATTGGATCATTTTTGAACGTTGGGGATCATTAGTGGAGTCAATAGAGCTGTTATTGTGTGAAAACAATTAATAAAACAGTTGGGAGCGTATGATGCATCAATGCATAAGCAATGTGCATCGGAACACTATGTGTAAAATTCAAATATTTCGACCGTTGGAAGACTTAGTGCATCGGTACACTGGGGTGTGCATCGGTGCAAAAATTTGCTTCGATGTTTTAAAAGAGCCAGAGTGCATCGATGCATGTCTTGTGCATCGGTACACTGAATGCATTCGATATTTCAAAAATATTCAGGGGTGCATCGATGCATGGCTTGTGCATCGGTGCACTAAATGCATTTGAAATTCAATTTAATTAAGAGTGCATCGATGCATGAACTAGTGCATTGATTCATCCCTTTGAAAATTGAACTTTTTGCTCGTTTTTTGTTCGAAATACTTTGTGAAAATTGTTTCAAAAATATTTTAAGATTAAAACACAATTTTTTACTTTAGTAAGGATTAAATTTGAACTTTGAAAAACTTGGAGTAATATTTTGATATTCGGATAATTCTATCGAATATACTTAGAAAATCATTTGTAAAATCTTAAAACTCATTTATCTTAATTTGTTATATCGAAACATCAAAATGCTTTCAACATAAATCCAAGGTAAAGTTTCACGCACATATTCATTGGATTTGAAGCTTTGCATCATTCATCTGCTTCGTGTATCCAACTATCAATTTATTTATTTTCCTCTCTCATACTCGAGTATTTGCATGTTCTGTTTCAAGCATTTGTGAGTCTTTGAGATATCATTCGTTAATTCATACAACCTTGAGAAATTCTGGGTTTTTTTCTCTCCGTTGTTTCTGTTTGGCTTCTTCGTCTTCCTCTTCAGCTATTTTCCCTTAAACCTGAAAAACAACACCAATATTACTTGAAGATTCGGAACATTGATTTCTGGGTGCTTAGTCAAGTTGTAATCTTTCTTTGCATAGCAAACACCTTCTGTTATTACCAAAAAAAACCCAAATTCGAAATGGATATGGGATTTTTTTTATTTGATTTAGTTACCTTGGAAGAGGTACTTGGAGATCTCGCAGCGATTCTTCTCTAGGATAATCTAGAATCAAGAACGCAAAAACATTATAGCTATTTTTTCACTTCAAGCTTTGATAGAGGTAAAACTTCAAAACCTTGCCATTTTTTCTTCCATCTTCTTATTCCTTTAACAAGTTTCATTATGAGTCTTGATTTAGGCATGTTCACGTTGGTTTTTTGTTACTTGGTGATATATGATTTCTATCAATACTTTTTTGCATGTCATTATAACTATTATATTTAGATAGCTTTTTCATTACAGAGGCAATGTAGTTTTGGGACATCAATTTTAATGGTTCCTCTTGTTGTTGTCCTATGTTGTGTCATGTTTTAATTCATATTTTTACTATGTTTAGCAGATGTCTTCTCCCTTGGAAATTAGTGAACCAATAGCATCCACTCATACAAATGATAATGAGGTGAATGTACAAGTTCCTGTAGATTCAACTCAAGTAGAAGCTAACAATCAAGAAAATGAACATGAAGAACCAGTTGTCGGGATAAAGAGGTTAAACAAATACTTGATAAGGAGATTGAAGATGAAGATCTCTTCATGAGGGAAATGGTAGGTCCCATGAAGAAAAAGTAACTAACATATATGTATTTTTCTTCTTATTTTGAAGGCTGAAAAAGAAGAGATACAAATCTCATTGAAGTTTTGATTGTCTTGTCTGGTTAGAAAGTTTGCATGTTGCATTGAAATTCTTATGGTGATTGTGTATGATTTGGAGGAGCTAATGATGAAATGGTGTTACTATTAATTTTATTGGTAGATATTTTATGTACCAGTTTTGTTCAAATGGAATGGAGATGTAGGCTTTATTTTTTGTTTGTAATACTTAATATGTTGGTTTGATAGACTTGGATGATGCTACCTCAAGTATGAGGTTCTCTTTTGTTTTGGATTATTTTATATCATCTTGTGATTTCAGTTTATATTATTAATATATTTGTAGGACTACCAACTAAATTAACGTTAGATTAAAAATTAAGCCAAATTATATATTAAGACCTTGTTTAGCCTATTATAGAAGGTGTGTTATTTTTTTTGGTAAAACAACTATCAAAGGAATATTAAAGGTTTAATGTGAATAAGGCTTTTAAAAAGACTATCAGGCCAGGCCAGGCTAGGCTAGGCTTTTAAAAAGGTCAGGCCGAGCCAAAATAAAAGCCTTTGATAGGCTATAGGCCAGGCTTGGGCCTAAAAAATTTATCGTAGGTCAGGCTCAGGCCTTTTAAAGCTTGGCCTGTCCTATTCCCACCCCTACTGTACAGACACAAATTTATTAATGACTCGTTAACAAATTTAGGGAGTTGCTTGGTGGTAGTCACATGTATCGTCTTATGATTTAATTGAACATTTATTAAATTAATTTATTTAAATTTTAAAAAAAAATTAATCAACTAGTGACGCGTCACTCCCTAATTGAAGAATTAAATTTATTAGTTTAAATTAAGATTAAGATTAAATTGATTGTAAGTGTAAGAAATGAGGATCAAATCTATAAATATGTAACTTTTTAACTACCGCATCAGCTATTTCGTCAAATGTTAATAACGAATGATTTGATTGACACTATTTAAATAAAGTGGTCTGATTAAGATTAAACTGATTGAATGTGTAAGTAATGAGGATCAGACCTATAAATATGTAACTTTTTAACTACCACATCAACTCTTTCGTCAAATGTTAACGAGGAGTGATTTGATTGGTAACATTTAAATAGTTGAGTGGTCTGACTAATAAAATTTAAAGATTAATAACATTAAAAGATAGATGATCAAAATGAAAATGGGTAATAGTTAAGTGGTTATACGTATAATTTACCCATAATTATAAGCTATCGCCTATGGGACACCAACTCAACTCTTTTCACCTTTTGTTTTAAAATAGTGTTTATATTTCCTCCTATACTTGCTCTCTCTACACTACGATGAATGGGTACAGAGAACACAATTCATGCTGCTATTTCCATCCTAAACAATTTGTTATAGGTGTTTGCCCTTTGTGCTTGAACGAGAGGCTTCTTATCTTAGCTTCAAACCGAGCCCAACGCTCTTCTTCATCCACCAGAGGCACCCATAGATTTATTCGAGGTGCTTCATTAAAGAAACCTCCCATTAACCTCCCCAAGATCTTTGCTTTAGGTTCACTGCTGAATCGTCTTGAGCTCAAGCACCTCGAATCCCAACATTCTGATGCTTCACCCAATCAAGAAGGTAATATACATTTATTTTCTTTTATGTGTTATTGAATATGCATCAAAAAAAGGGAAAAAACTGATATCAAAACTTAATACTACGAAAAAGATATGCATCACATGCATGCATGCGTCTCCTATGCTAAAACTGAAAATGAAGAGTCTTCTTCTATTTTCTTCTCTGGGTATTTCTCCCCAAATTAACAATGTTTCAGAGTAAAGAACTTTCCCTACATAAACTGATAGCTGTTTCCCAACATCAAAATGTGTGTATGTATGTATGCATGTGTGCTTTGCATGGAAATATCATGAAAATGTTTCATGCTAATTGGAAGATATGTTTGTTTTGGAACAATGAATGCCATTGATAAGTCCTAGGAAATCATATGATTTTTTAAAGGCATTTCCATCCAAATCTGCAGGTAATTTTACGTGTTTAGCTAATCATGTCCTCTTGCAACGAAAACAATTATCAATAGAAAATAAAAAAGGCCTAAATTACGTGATAATTTACTTCGCAGATTCCTTTATCTCAATCAAGTTTGAAAAGAATGGTTTTGGTTCATGGGAAAAAGGCACAGTTTCTAAGGTCTCTCTTGAGCATTGCAACATGTTATCATGTAACCCAATCTTGACCAAGGAGACCAATAAGAGCGTGACAGAGCATGCAAAACCACGAGCCTCGCTTATGTGGCAGAAGAGGATTGACCACTTGGTCCAACTCATAAGGTGGAAGAGGTCCAGAAAGGTAGAAGGATAAGAACTCTGACAGAGTGGACCAAAGAATAAAGACATACTTTTGTATAGAAAGGGTCACTAAAGCTTTCCTTTTCCTCCTCCATACCAATTTGTGTGTGTTGGGGCTCTCGTATACTTTTATCATCCTAAAGTGCTTTGGCTTAAAGTTCATTGGCTGCTTCTATTATTCTATTATTCTATTCTTGTTTTCTGTTCAACAAAACCAACTGTAAAAGGATTTGTTTACAATGTGGTACTCATTTCAGATTGATTTAGACACAGGCACATTCCTTACACAAAAATAAATATTTGTATATTTTTTCTCTCCATACTGATATTTGAAGTCCCCATGTGCACAAAGTGAAGAACATTGGAGCATAATTTCACAAATTTTACATTATTTTTGGAGGTTTTGGCCACCACATGCCAGTCATTGTGCTGGTGCAAAGTAACCAGCAGGCAGCAGGACCCTTTGTCCAGAATCACCCTTCATTATGGGGGAATTTGTCCCAAATTCTATATCTCCAGCAAAAGGGCCAGTGCCATTAGGACCACAATGAGAGTTGAGAAAAAGGCTAAAATGGAGTGGTGCATTTAAGCAAAAGGACAAGTGCAATTAGGACCACAATGAGAGTTGAGAAAAAGGCTAAAATGGAGTGATGAATTTAACATCTATATTTAGTTGCGTATAAAACTCAACTCGATTTAAAAAAAATATTTTTTATTCGACTTGATTAGACTAATAATTTTATAAACTCAACTAAAAAAATTACAAATAAAGTTTGAGTTATAAAATAATATTCAAATAACTCGAAATGTTTAGTAACTAGTAAATTGGTTTTCTGGAGTCAAGTTTTTCACCTTTGCATGATATATGTAAATCACATATGAAAAAATATAAAGATATATATATACATCATATATGATTACAAAAAACCGTTTAAATTAAAATCAACTAGTATCATAACATTATAAATATTTATAATTAAATTTAAATAGAAATTCGAACAACTATACTCGAAAATAATAAGAATGTATAATTTCTTAACCTTATTTGTAAAATCTAAAAAAATCCTACCATCATTGTGTTAAAAACTTAGATTTAATTCAACTTAAAAAGATATTACATGAATATGATTACATTTAAACTTTGGGTAGTCACAAACTTCGGTCGACTCATTTCAAACACTCCAAATCACTTACCATTCATAATTCTATGCACATCAGTTAGCATGAAATATTAAGATCATATTCAAGAAGAAGAACAAAGAGGAGACAGAATGACTCGAAACAACCCCACAAGAAAACGCGGTATGATGCACTTGGAATACCAGCGATATGATGGCAATAGCACTCGAAGTAAATCACATAAAAAGCGGAGTGCCAAGTTCCTGAGCCGACGATGGTTGTAGGGCACGGATTCTAACATCGTATTTTCTATAGCTAGAAGCTTCATTACCAGAGGATGAATCGGATTTGTCTACGACAAGAGCATAGCCTAAAGTTTTGTCGTTGTAAGCATTGCCGATGTGGTTGCCACACTTGCGGCAAAGGAGTTTGGTTCTACGGCGGAACAAGCTCCAAGAGTGCCTTGAAAAGTAGGGAATGCATTGGAACTCATCAACTTGTGTAAATCTGCTCTCATCTATACTGAAGAACGATATAATCCCTCGCTTTATAGATTTTCTGTATTTGGAGCCAATTGTTGTGGTGATTCGACTCGAGGAACTCAGGTTTAGCTCATATCCACAAGAACCACAGCTGCAAGAAAGAATTGGTTCCACCATTTTATATCTTCGAAAGATGTAATGATAAGAAAAACATCCAAGGAAACTATTATGCAGCGTGTTCGAAACTAGGGTTATTCACTATCAATCAATGGAAGCAAGGAGACTAATTTGCAATAATTGAAGCACTAAAGGGACTTTTCCGCTAACCGACCCTGTCCGAGTACCCGTAGCAAAAGAATTCTCAATGTCAAGTACTCAAATGTAAGAGTTTGTAAATTCCAATTTCATATGGTATAAAGTAATAGGAAGTTATAAACTCTTGCAGTTCTATTTGGCCAAAAGAAGAAGTCTTTCGGTCCTAAAGGGCTCTTCATCAATTAGCCAACTAAAAGTAAACGAAAACTACATTCCCACGAGTGTTCATATCCTGGCTTTAATAATCTAGTTCAAACAGACGAAATCAATTTAAGAACTAGAAGTGACTATCAAAGCTAAGTACATCAAATCACGAGTTCCAATCAGGGATAGACATTGGATTCTATATCAGGGGTACGTACTTAAGAAGTTAAATTAAATATTTATGGGTTGCGAAATTACAAAATCTGAGGTGTGCATCCGTACCCCCAACACCCTCGGTCTCTCCCTGGTTACAACTCAACAAACCATAAAAATTGAATCAGATGTTTTAATTATCATGTCCATCAAGTACCAACCATCAAGCAAGCCAGAGAATTTGAGTTGGTAAAGTTACCGTAAATACAAATTAACATATATACTTCAAGAGAATTTTGAAGATTTATATTGTCACACCCAAACGGCCCCTTTACAATCAATCGAATTCTCATAAAAGATTTTCTTCTGATCAAAATCTCATCCAAGATTCAGCCTTGTACTCCAATCTACAGTTAAGGATAAACTCTTTATTACCCTAAACCAGTCCCCTGGTTCACAATCTATGGATACAAAAAAAAGAAGGTAAAAACATAGACTTCATTTAATACAATTAGGCATAGTAGGCGCAATCAATTTCCATAATAAATCAACAAAAAAACAACAAACCCAGAATCAATAATCTCATAACAAACAAAACCCATAATTCAAAATTCAAAAATTTAAACATCCAATTAAAACAAAGAACGGATTGGAATCCCGAAAAAGGGGGAAATCAACAAACCTGTAAGCTACATGTTTTAGAGAAGCAGGAGAAAAGGAGTAATGGAGATTTCCATTGACCTGTTGAACATCGTTCATAAAAACAGAATTCTCCATTGTTCCTCCTTCTTCTTCTAAAAATCAAACAGCTCTGACTAGGTTGACGGTAGAGACCGATTTTTTAGTAGTAACTGCTGAGTTGGGTGAGGAAGGACGCGTTAACGGCTAAATTTTCAAGGCTCAGTTGGGAAATAATAATTAAGGCCGCGGCAAGGCTCTGTGAAAAGAACAGAGAATATTTTTCCCCTCCTAGGGTGTTTCGGCTTTTGTTTTTTAATTTATTTTAAATTACTTTTAAAACTTTAAATATGAACATTAATTGGGTTTTTAAAATTTAATTACTAATTTTACAATTTATATTTTTATATGAATATTCATATATGCACTTTTTTTTGGGTACATAAGGGTAAAATGACAACATTTAAAGTACCATCTTAGGAACTCAATCTCAATTCTATGATCCTGAAACAAAGACTATAACTCTTCGGGTGGTTCTTCAAGGATGTGTATTCTTTTCTCTTTCTTGAGAGTCCTCTTAGTCAAACGATCTGCATACGGTTCTCCTCTCTCCAAGTATATCTGATTTCAGTAACCTAATCTTCATCGATGATTTTTGCACAATCTTTGAATATGATTTCATTCTGAAATTCTTTGAATCTCTCATTCTTTAGGGTTCAATTGTCCACTTCGCATCAGCTTCAATAACCAAATTCCTCACCTCTAGGTCCTTTGCAAGGAGTATGTAGAGACATTTTCCTCCGAGATTTTTATATAGCATAGTATATATAATAAATATAGTTTTAGAAATATATAATATATAGTTTTAAAAAAAAATAGTTTTGAAAACGTATAATATATGTTTTTTAAAAGGGGTTTGAAAACCTATATATAATATAGTTTTTAAAAATGGTTTTTGAAAATATATTAATATATTACATAATTTTTTGGAAATATAATATATGTTCTATAGTTTTTTATTATTTTTATTATTTATTATTATTTTAAGTTATATTATTTATTAAATTTTAAAAGGTTCAATCCAGTCTAAAGTGCAGCCCAACCAAGCCAGCAGGCCTGACCCATCAAACCAACCCGGTGACCTAGCCCATATGAAAAATAAGGTTTCACAAATCAAACTTAGCGCCACATTTACAAGAGCCATCATATCAAAACATAAACCAACGACTGAGATCGAAGCAAAATAGGGTTGTAAAACCCTAATCATATGAAGTCAAGCGCCGCACGAGAAGAAGCAAGCAGCGTGCGTGGAGGCCATGCGCCAACAAGTTGGCCGAGATTTTCGGCCGAACGCCTGAGACTGAACCATCCCAGGATTTTCGGCCCAACGACGACCTCAACAGAACGTGAACAAGTCAGGAAACAACCCCGGAAAGATCAGGGATGACCCCGAGATAATCGAGACCCAAACGACAGATCGAAGGGTATAACGTCGAAAAAGGTAAAAATCATAACTTTCACCCTAGATCTACGTCGTTTGGGATTTTTTTAGAGGATTTGAGTTTTGAATTTAGGTTTAGGGTGTTGAGGGGAGCCTTTTGGTGAAGTTTGACTTTTTCTGATCACCGGAGGTGGTGGCTAGAGCTGCGGCTGGGCGGCGGCGCTCTAGGCTAGCGGGTAGCCGCTAGGGGAGAGTTGAGAGAGAGTTTTGTAAAGGGGGAGTGTTTTTAAGGAATGGGTGAAATATGAGATAATTTTGGGTTTTAGGGATTATATATATGGAGGACTAAGGATCAAATATCAAAATTTTAAATTATTTTCGCAGTCCCTGGAAGTGTTAAGTGTAATTCATTTTGGTCACCTGTTTTGAATTTACCCTTGAATTTTGAATTGTTTCAATTTAATCCATGTTCATATTTTTTATATTTATGCAATTAAGCCCTCTAACTTCTTATTTTTTTCTTGCATCCCGTAATTAATGTCAATTTAGCCTTTGATGTTTAGTTCCTTTCAATTTAATCCTTTAATTCTAATTTTCTTTTAATTGTTTTTATTCACTTTTTTTATTTTATTTCATTTTACATTATTATTTCACACTAATTCGATTTATCTTCTAAATTTTATCTTATTTTAACTCTAGTATTAATTCTTTTCAATTTCATTTTATTTTATTATTTCTTATAATATTTTAATTTTTCTTTTTATTTATTTTTAACATCCTTTTTGTTTGTTTTGTTTTATTATTTAACATTAATTTAGCTTTTTAGGGACAATTTCAATCTATCAAAGGTAAGTAATTCGGATCGAACCTTTAAATTTCAATTTAACTTTTAATTTTCGCAATTAAGATAATCGAAAAATTAAATTGGTACCGAAAGGGTAGTGCAAGGGTGCTAATCCTTCCTTGACTGTAACCGACTCTCGAACCCAATATATTTCTGGTAAAACACAAATCAGGTAAGACGATAAAGTGAGGTGTCATGTCAACCTAATTTTAAAAAATAAATGATCAGTGGTGGCTCTAGGATGTTTTATTTAAGTCGAAGCCCAATTTCGGGCTCACTCGAAGGAAGATTACGACAGCTTGACGACTCCGAAGGGAACATGTAAGTGAGTCAGACCAAAATTAATTTCTGGTTGTCTTCTTAAGCGAAAATTGTAATTTTAAATTTTAATTTTAATTTTCGATCCTTATTATTTACCTTTGATTATTATTTTTAAAATAAATAGTCTTAGTGATGTTTTTTTTAATGATTTCAGCTCTTCAAAAATTCATCCCATACGCTATACTCGAGCTTAAAACCCTTTTGTAAGTGGGGGTGAAAGCAACGCCTTCGTGGGAATTTATTCTCCGTATAGGCCTAGCAAGTAACCTTCGGGATTCATATACCTTATGTCTTCGTGTGAATTTTTTCTGATACAAACATAAGGTAATATGTCCTCTCGAGTTTAACTCAGTCCACATAAGTTTTTAATGGGCTTAGGACTGAGGGTTTGACAAGCCCAAGAGGGAACCAGCAAGGAGAACTCGGGTACCTTTTTTAGAACCTAAACTGGGAGAGTACAAGGAATTAGAGTCCACCCCAAAACTTCATTTCAAAACCTAGGATGCTTGAGTTATTTCCTATTTTATTTTTTTATTCAAATCATGCGAACTAGAAAAATATGCGGTTAGGAATTGCTCAAAAATTAACATGTGTGATAGAAATCATATCCGGGTAAGAATAAAAGTATGTGGGGTAGATATCATGTGCGGGAGGAATTTTTACTTTCATTTTTTGTTTTCTTTTAATTTTTTTCATTCTCATCATTTTAATGAGGTGATTGATCCACAAAAAAAGTGTTCGCTAAACACAAATAATTTGCATTAATGGACAAAGGAGTTGTAATGCTAAAGATGAAAAATGTAGAGGTCCAACTATGGTCAGAGAAGACTCAGAAGAAAAATGGAGACAGTCTGCAAGACAACTATGTGTCAGATCTGGTTGGTTATGCTTCTGTCAGCCTTAAGCTAAATAATGTTCAAGAATTGCGGAGCATTTGAGACGGTTGGAAAAATGACCAGAAACGGAAATTCTGCCAACGGTATGATGATATCAGGCTTCTACTATATGTCAAGATAGATGAGCCCTTAATTCGAGCCTTAGTGTAATTCTGGAATCCAGGGTACAACTATTTTACATTTAATCAAGAAGAAATGGTGCCCAAAATCGAAGAGTATACTACTTTACTACATTGTGAAGGAATCAGAATGGACCGAGTTTATATCAAGCACATCAAAAGTCAACATTTCAAGAATAGGTTGGCAAAGATTGCAGGGGTAGATGAAAAGTGGGTAACTGGAAGGATTCAGCACAAGGGTAAAGGAAAGGGAATTGCTTAGACCCATATCAAGCAACTAATGAAGAATCATCCAGATGAATGGAAGGTAATAGACTTTTTCGTACTAGGTCTCTACGGCTTAGTTATCTTCCCAAAATCTTTGGGATACATCGAGGCGGCTATGGTGGAACTGTTTGAACAACTACTGAAAAGAGTGAACCATGCACCAACAATATTAGATGAAACTTTTCGTTCACTCAACCATTGCAGAAAGACTGGGGGAGGAAGATTTATAGGATGCACACAGCTTCTTCAAGTCTGGATCCATAGTCACTTTTGGAACACTGATGGGGTTTCTTATCGTCGGTTCAGCACCACTTACTTTTTTTGGGGAATTTCTTACACAAAATGGCAAGAAGGCATCCCAAAAGAAAAATGGGTAAAGGTATTCATGCACCTTCAAGATAAGGACATTGTCTGGAGAGCCCCTTAGTTGACCCATAGTGACATCCTTTATCGATGTGGAGACTCAGGAATCATAATGTTGCTTGGATTATGGGGAGAAGTTGGATATTCTCCACTTTTGGCAATTGACAGTATAGGACACGCCAGTTTGTCCCATCTACACATGGAATATTTGGATCAAAATGTACATACCATGAGGACAACTACAAGAAGAATGTCAAAGATGTAGCTGAGTCATGGAAGAAGATATTTCGTATGGATCGTGGTTACTAAGACATGCCTGTTCCAGATTATTTGAAATGGAAAAAGTTAAGAAAGAATGACACTGTTCCCATACCCGATCATAAAGATACTCGGACCATAAATCAGTTCCCTCCGAATTGGAGATAGTAAAGAAAGAATTTGAAGTTGAAAAGGAAGAGCTGAAACAAAGGCTAAGGGAACTCGAGGCTGAAAAATTCCAATGGAAGTTAGATGTCGATACTCATAAGGTTCGGGCAGACGTGTTAGAAAAAGAACAGAAGAAAATCTGCTTTGAGTTGGAATATTTGAGAAAAGGGTATCAGGAGCAAGTTCAGAACAATTTCAATCTAAAAATATCTTCTGGATACTGGAAAGGTGAAGCCAGTAACCTGAAAAGGAGGTTTGAATGACAAGATGAAAAGGAGACAATGAAAGAACATTTAAAGACTTTCCAAAGACGTTTGTTAGAAAGCCAACACCAGAATAAACGGTTGAAGACCACTGTAGCTGATCTGGAGAGGTTTCTTCAAAGACAACAAGAACATGATAGAAAAACCATAAATGAGTTGGAGACCATTGTGGACAAATTTAAGAAACAAGCAAGTGAGCTTCATATAGTTCCCTATGATGGAGGATTTCAATGGTGTTTTCGTTGAGAGCAAGCTCAACAAAGGGTGAAAGCTAGAGATATGGTCATTCAAGAATTCTTAGAGCAAGTACAGAAAAAGAAACATCACTTGCACGGTTTGGAGAGAGAAGCTGGAGTGGTCCAACAAGGTATTCAACCAATGGCAGATGAAGGAAGAAGACTTGTCAACCTGTTAGAAGTCATTCAGGGTCTAGAGAACTTAGTCAGAATATACCTTTGAGATGTTTTTAGTCTCTTAAGAAATAACACTTTTGTCCCAATAAAGATTGTTTATAATAACAGACACATTTTTGGATCAGTGCAATGAAACTTCATACACATGCATTCTTGCATATTTTGCGTTATTTTTCTTTTTCTTTTCATTACATTCACATTAACTAACAAAATATGTCTTGTCGAAAAAGGAACAAACACTGGACACTCCTCATTCTCACAATACCCGTTCAAAAGAAAAGGAAAATAGAAGCTAAGATAGATCAACTTGAAGAGAACATGCTGAGGTTACAAAGGGAGCTTGAAGAAAAAATAAGTTAGAATAATCAAAGAACTTTGAAATAATCACTAAAAGCAAAGAGTATTTGGTTGACCAAATCGTTGCAAGGTTGTCTGGCCTAAATCAAATGAATGTTCCTAGGGCAAGGGCATTTGAGGGGATAGTTGTACCACTTACTCCACAATTGGTTATTTCACTTGGAATCTTACCAAGACTTAAAGGGAATTCATTTGTCACAAAAGCACAGGCCGTTATAACCAACCATCAAAATAATCCAGATTATTACCATATTTCGGAGTTTTATGAGGAAGTCAAAGTAAAGATGGTGGAAACAACTATTAAGCAAGAAATACAAAAATAGGTAAGTCAAGTAAAAAACCTCACATAAAGAAGAAAGAATGAGAGATCAACATCATCAACACCAGCAAAAATGTTACGATCTCTAAATCAAAACCAACTGCAGCTGTACCGTCAGGTGCTTCTAGACAAGATTCGAGGGAATCAATGAGAGAAAATGGAAATGAACATTTTGATCCTATTCCCGTGACATATAAGGAGCTTTATCAACAACCTTTTGACACACATGCGGTGTCATCATATTCAGAGGAACCTCTAAAACCCCTATACCCCAGGTGGTATGATGAAAATGCACACTATGAATATCATGGCGGTATTCCAGGGCATGCTATTGAAAATTGCCTCACTTTTAAGAGGATTGTCCAAAGAATGTGCAACAGGAACTTGATTCATTTCAATAATTCAGAATCACCCAACGTTGCACAAAACCCTCTGTCTAATCACTAAGAGAATGGTGAAAATGCAATCATAAAGGAGAAGGATAAGAAGGTCTAAACTAGAGTTTTCGAAGAGAAGTCACCTCTGGCTTGGGTATGGAAGCAAATAATAAATGCGAGGTTTCTTGCACTGCATCCTAGCACATCAGATTGCAAAGTTGGCATTCATTGTTGTTATAACAATGAGGACGAACATGATGTACAAGAATATGTCAAATTTAGAGCCTTGATCCAGCTAATGATGGACAAAAAAGGGATGAAATTTTAAGATGAAGATAATGACACTCCCGAAGTGGATGTTTGTGCAACTAGAGATGCATCTGAAAAGTGAATGTCGTAATCAAGTAACAGAGTATCTTGGGACGAGACAAGGGGAGATCATCACTATTACCACATAGTTGTGTTGCCTGTGAAATAATGTCTTGTTTGAATTTATCTTTTATATGCTTGAACTTTTTTTTAAATGGCATTTCTTTGAGTAATAAAGAATTGCTTGAAATTCAGTGAATATCAAGTATAATGAAATGCACATTTTTTAGAAATGAGGTTATAACCTTTTTTATATATGCCAAGATCAAATTCCTTTAAAAAAGATCCATATATTTTGCTCGGAAAAGAAAAAAATGTTTTCTCATGCGTACAAGTTTGGAAGTAGACAAGATGAGGCATCTTCGATGCATGACATTACAAGAGCATTTAGTCTACATGTCTGTTAAGGATGTTCCGTTACGATATATAATTTTCAAAAATGAAATTATGGAATAGACAAATTTGGCTTAGATCAGTTGCTTAGGAATTGAGCTCTAAAGATTAATTTTTTTATTTTCACTGGCACTCAGACTATAACATGTTCTTCTTGACAAGCTTAGAAAATCTAAAAATTGAAGAATTAATGTGATATTAATGAATGATAATTTAACAATGCTGGGGGCACTCCGCTGGAAGTAGTAAGCTGTTAATCTTCGGAGGTAATGTCTAAAGCAGCTATGGTGGTAATGCACGAGCTATATGAAGTGAGTTTCATTTGAGTTTGTCAAGTCGAAGACTTTTTGACACTTGAATCCTTTAACTAAGGATATTCCACTAAAGTAATTGGTAATGTTAAGTTCCCTAACTTTATGAATACGAGTACATTCATATCATGACATTAGTCTCTGTGTGTCGAGATGAATCTCTCAGAAAAATCTAAAGCGAGGACATCAAGTCTAACAAAGTATAATTTAAAGAAAAATGATAAGGCCTGAAATAAACGTGGATTTGAAATTAAATTATGATGAAAGATGGACTAAGAGAGTCAAGAAACATATGTTATAGTTGACTACACAAAAGCACTCAGAGGTTTTGTTTTTAGATCAATTTTTTGACGCTATCTCTGCTTAAGGAGTATGCGAAACTTGAATAAATGGAAGATTACTGATAACTGAAATAGAAATTCTCTTTAAGGGGAGTTACAGTGGAATGCATCAGTTGCACTATTTTGTTTACATCCAATTTGAAAATAATGAAAATCAAAATCAAATCGTATTGCCTTTTCATATCACCCATGGATCTTGACACTTGTCAAAGGGCTATAACTTTTGAAAACAACTTGTATGATTTGTTTATTTGATATTCAGTGAACTGATACTTTGCTTCAATTGCTCTGACATCATTTTTTATACCAAACCTTTTTTTTAAAATGAAATATATCTCAGACAAGACATAGTTTCTTGAAAAATTGGTTGAAGGACCTGAAACGATGAGGGGAATCTCCAGATTTCCAGTCTCTTCTCTATCTACCATATGAGCCTCTTGATGTGGTTCCTATCAAAACAGAGCTTGACGTTGTGAAGAAGAAGGTAGTGTTACAATCCATGGCCAAGCATGATACTAGATCAAAGGGACAAAAAATAATCATTCTAACCAATCATTTCAAAGTAAGTATGAGAAACACAGATGATTGCTTTATCAAGCATAATGTCTCTCTTTACTATGAAGATGGTTGTCCAGTATGGTGCAAGAGACCTATAACAATGAGTTGGCCGGAAAGAGTTTAGCCTATAATGGCGAGAAATTTGTTCACCATCGAGTCCCTCATAAAGCATGAGTTTACTGTTGTACTTGAGGATGTCATATCAAAGAGAAACAACATGAATACAAGCCCTGATGATAATGACATGAAATGAACGTGAAATGAAGGAAATGAGATGCTTATAACTAGACGACGCTTAGGGTAAAGACAAGATTTGTTGCCAATATTCCCATGCAATAAATTCAAAGTACTCTACGAGTACAAGAAGCAAAGACCTCAAAAGAACTGAGGTTGCTTGATATAATTTCAAGGTAGCATGCCTTTTTGTTCACCAGTCTTTTTTCATGACAATCAAAATAATTTCATGGACACTTGAAGAGGTAGCATTGGCTGTAGAAGTTGTCATTTGAGCTTCCAAGCCACGTAAGGAAGCTTTTTACTGAATATTGATGTTTCAATTATGATGATGATTCAACCAGTTCCAGTAGTTGATCATCAACCAAAATGCAAAAGAGTCTTACTCCCTCGAGTAAACAAAGGCTAAAAGAACGCTTAAAATCTCTAGATTAAAATTGATCCATACAAACAAGAGTACAAGATCATTGGATTGAGCTAACAAATGAGAAAATGTCAGATATTTTCCATGAAGTCGTTAGTGTTAGGGCATGATCGATTCCAAGGACAAGACCAGCATATAAATAATGAGACTCCATCCAATAAATAAAATAAGAACTAATTCATTTTGCATGCATCTTAGACATACTTAAGAGCATCATATTTATCATTTTCCGAATACATGATTTTTACAGCTTTAGAGTCAAGTTTCAGCTTCACATCAAAAGATACTCGATTCAAGAGCATCTTCAAAAAAATCGATGGTGGTTGCTTAACTAAATGGCAAGGTGCTACACCTTAGCCAACTTGACCTATGGAAAAATTAATAGATCTTAGAATCAACTTCAAATCAGGTTCGAGAGCCAATTCAGACGGGTTCGAGAGCCAATTCGGGATGGATTCAATTTAGCTTAACTCAACGACGAGTGGCTAGTTTTAAGTTAAAGTTTTCAAGCCAGATTTCAACTCCACGACGGATTATATCTGACTGATAGACTACCTCACTTGGCTTTCTTGCAAAGAGGGGTCACCTGAAGAATATACCACATGACTTTCCTGTGAAGGGGAGTCATCCAAAGATCATCTCACCTGGTTTAGACCCGCAAAGGGAAACCACCTGAAGAACATATCACTTGACTTTCCCATGAAGGGGAGTCATCTAAGGAATTATGACTGACATATATCCACGAAGGGGAGCCATCATTCACTTAGAGGAACAAATCACAATATAGCTTAAGTCGAGAAAAATTGTCTGTCAACAAAAAATTTCGAGTTTGATTCCATTAAGCTAGAGGGCATATCAACTGTATGGTGGCAGCGAGGAACTACTTTCCGGTTAAATTTTAAACCGAGGTCTTTAAGCCAAGAAGAAGACGTAGGTTGCATGCGATTTAGCAACAAGGAACTATCTTACAGCCTAATTTACAGCATAGCTTAAGTCGAGAAAAGTTGTCTGTCAACGAAAACTTTAGAGTTCGATTCCATTTAGCTCGAGGGCGTATCCACCGCATGGTAGCAGCGAGGAACTACTTTTCGGTTGAATTTTAAATCGTGGTCTTTAAGCCAAGAAGAAGACTAAGGTTGACTACGATTTGGCAACAAGAAACCATTTTTCAGTTCATATTTCAAACTAAATTTCAACTTAACAGCGAAGGATATCATGCTCGAAGCATCCAAGATCGATTCAAATTCATAACAAAGGAGTCACTCGTAATTCAGCTCAACAGCAAAGAGCCATGATTTATTAGAATTTTCAAGTCGAATTTTAACTCCGCGATGGAAGATATTCGATAAGTTGGATTTCAATCATAGAGAAAGATATCAGACTCAAAGGAGCAAATTCACTTTTGGACCATCTTCTTACCGAACGAAAATTTGTGTCCTTATATCTTTGCCCTATTTTCGTTACACGATAAATGGGCAAAGAGGGGCAGCTGTAGACACGTATTTTCATCTTGGTTTTTTTATATATCATAGTATATATAATAAATATAGTTTTTGAAATATATTCTATATATAGTTAAAAAACAATAGTTTTGAAACGTATAATATATGTTTTTTTAAAACGGGTTTTGAAAACCTATATATAATATAGTTTTTAAAAATGGTTTTTGAAAACGGTTTTTGAAAATATACTAATATATTATATAGTTTTTGGAAATATAATATATGTTATATAGTTTTTTATTATTTATATTATTTATTATTATTTTAGGTTATATTATTTATTTATTTATTAAATTTTAGCAGGTCTAATCCAGTCTAAAGTGCAGCCCAACCGAGCCAGCAGGCCTAACCCAGCAAACCAAATGATAAAGTGAGGTGTACGGTCAACCTAATTTTAGAAAATAATGATCGATGGAGGCTCTAACATGTTTTATTTAAGTTGAAGCCCAATTCCGGGCTCACCCCAAGGAAGATTATGACAGAGTAATAATTGTTTAATTCCCATATTTCTTTAAAAGTATATTAAGATTATTGTATAACATGTATGATTTAAAAGTGTCAACTATAGTAGTGGATTTATCCTATGTATAGGGTATTTAATTATCTTAATTTTTGATTATTTTTTGAACAAGTATATTTAATTGGTTGATTAAATTATTCATATATGTTTTTTTATCTTTCTTTAGGTCATAAATTCTAAATCTATTAGGAGAAATTCTCTTCCTTCTCCTAGAGTCCTTCATTTTATTACATTCCAAATAAGATTAAGATTAAATTTAAAATTTGTCAAAAATATCTAATTATTTTCATTAATTATATCATTTCTAAAATTTTATTTATATTTACAAATAATTATATAACTTTATATTGTTAATATATATATATATATATATATATATATCTTTAATCTTAAAAATATTCACTAACAATTATTGTGACAGGTAGACCAAACTGTGCTAGTACCGATATGTACCGTAACACACCAATCTTTAGTTAATTATAACATTCACGTGGTTTGTTCAGAATTAGGTAGAATGATGACAAAATGTTGGGTAAAATAGGAATAAATTAAGGATAATACATTGTCACCATGTAATCCATTATTTTCCAGCTTAGAGGAAATGTTATTTTATTTCCTACTTGTTGATTCACAGCTTTATTTTGTTGACAAAAGAAAACAAAATGGCTCCACAACGTTTATTGCTCATTTTCATCTTCCTCCTTCATATCTCTTCTTCTTCATCGAATGCCCATTTCATCGCATACCAAATTTTCAATACTTCAAGAATATTTTCCTTCTCTTTCAAACTAATGTAAAGGCCCTGATGGCGCCTGAAAATGCTTTCATATTTCTAGCAAGCTTCACCGACTGTCAGAGTGTATACAACAGGGAGCAGTTCCTTCACATTATCAACGAGAAGCTTGTAGAAAATTCATTCATTTCTCTCCTGAAGATCCATCAAGGCCATGCATCGCTGCAGAAGAACTTGATATTGGAAAAGGTTATTCATGAGCTTCTTATCTTGAAGCTCTGGACTGAGAACAACAGGGGAAGAAGGCTACGCAGGTAGTGTGTATCTCTCTCTTATTTTCGGTGAAGGTGATCCCTTTGTTGTGTCGAAGATCACGCATCAAGTAATAACCATTAGCAACAGAGACGGTCCATGGAGTGACGGGTTGATTCATCGAGGCATCATCCTCACTTTAGGCATCCTCGACATCATCGGCAACAGCGTAATCACCACCATTCGACATTTGTGCTAAAAAAATAATAAAGACATGAGGTTATCTTTATTCTCTTCGCAAGAATCATTCGGGAGAAACCCATGTCCAAAGAACACTCAACAGCAGGCGAGGCAATCATGGCTTCCACTCCAAAATTCTAATGGAGACAAATGAACCGGATGGGAACAGGGAGAGCCTCGGATCCGAAACATTTTGGTAGATCTACAAATATTTATCAATATTCTCTATGATCAGAGGCTAGATTTGTGATAAGGAGAATGATATGATTCGAACAGAATAATATGGGTTTCGACTGGCGGTCATTGACAACGGTCGATGTGGTGTCCACCGGTGAATAATGGCGGTCGATGAGCAGTCGTTGGAACATCTTTGATTGAGATATGAACAACACAGAAGAATAAAAGAAAAATAAATAGAAATGGTGGAAGGTTGCGTGTAATGAAGAAGTTGTTTCATAATTTTTTTTTAAAATCACGTGGTTGTGGGGTGTTGAGAAATTAAGATGGGCAAATCATAGTTCCCATCCTATATGTTTGGTAAGGTTCTAACTTGTTCTTAAGTTTTAATAAATTTCAATCAAGCTATGATAAGTTTAAATTAAATTGATGTAGTTCCTGATTTTAGTTATTAAATATTTTAGCGACACTAAAAGTTTTAGTTTTATCATTTGGGTTTCCAAACTATTAAATTAGTTCTAATAATAATTTTTATCACGAGGGGAATTATATTGGATTCAAGTTCGTATATTTGATGGTACGGGTTCGTGAGAGAAGAAAACTGGAATCTCGACCCAGTACCTTCTGATCCATCTGTATGCTTCGAGGGCGATCGAATGAAGTTTTAATGGTCGATCAGTATGATATGGAAATCGAGGTAATACTTTACTACCTTTTTATGCTTTATGGAATATGTTGATATCGGTAAATGCATGAATAAGATAATATTGATCACTTTTGTGGAGTTGAATAATTTATACACTTGATATGAATGTGGTAGAAATTCTGTAACTGAATACGGATCGAATGACTAAGATAAGAGATTGATAATTGTTAGAATTAAATTACAAGTTTGTGATTGGTGATAAAGAAATCAGCTTTGGATTTGTAACTTATATTTTATATCATCAAGGGTTAAATGTTAAAGGTTCTTGGATGAAAAATTATGAGAATACTTCGATATGGTAAAATTACGAAATTACCCTTATGTTGGAAAATGATAAGAATTGTCCCTGGAAGTTGATTAGTAAATCTGAAAAGACATGTTGATCTGATAAAACTACTTATGTGCATAAGAAATGCTAGTTTTGTATAGGAAATGCGAATAACCGGTTTTTAAAACCAAGAGGGTTTGTGCAAGATATTAGAATTCTATTAAGGAATTATTTCAAGATAAGAGAATGTTCGGGAAAGCAATTGATCATAGGATCTCTAAATTATAATTATTTTCGTTAAGATATAATATTGAAATTATCTGGTTAAGAAATTACGAAAATGCCCTTGAGAAATAAAATAGTCTGAATTGACCCTGAATGAGAGAGTACTTTGAGGATTTGTACTTAACTCGATTAAGTACGAATTTAATTGTTAAGATCCTGTCTTTGTACAGAAAAATTTATAATATTCCGTTTGTAAAATCTGAGAAGACACTTGACCCGAAAATATTCGAATAAGGAGTAAATACTTGAAGAGTAATTTATCGGAGGTATTCTGCTGACAGAATTGTTCGAAAGGACTGAAGTAAATGATAAGATTGAATTAAATAATAAGATCGGATGAAAGGAAATGATTGAAATATTCTAGAATTATAAAATGACCAAATTACCTCTGGAATGAAAATGACTCAAGAATGTCACCAAGCTTAGGAATGAATGGATATACTCAAGCTTTGAAATGAATAGAAAAATGTTGAGCACCAAAATGACCAAAATGCCCTTATGACCTAGAATAAGTAAATGTCTTGGATTAATTAAGAAATCCAAATAAACATGGATGTTGTGCTACCAGTAAAAGTTATGGAACGCAACTTAAGTGATCAACCAACGTTAGTACTATATCATTACCTGAATGATATAAGTATCACTTGAATGTTTGTTCATCTTCTCAAATTTGGATCGATGATAATTCTGGACTCTAGAGCGCATACAGTATTAATAAGTGGGTATTCGTTAGCCAAATCAACCACGAATACCAGAATGACTTTATTATATGAATAAATTGAAATGAAATGAAGTACAACGTGTATTTGAAATTCAGAAACGTCTGAATTATTCTGGAAAACTTTAGTAATCGGGATAGACTTGCTTACCAAACGAACTCAGTAACATCAATGACTAACGATTAAATAGGTGATTTGATGAGTTTGGAAACACTGTTGAACTTACATGATGAATTGTCATTATGGGTTATGAGCCATGGATCAAGTACGTCAGTATTTCCTGATATTGTTGAAACGTGGAAATGAAATAAAGACCGTTGGAATATTTATTCAGTGATAATTATGGGGATGATCTATGGATCTGCATTATGGTATTAAAGAGTGAATACACTGGAATGATAATGAATTGACTTGTTGACGTGCATCAGTTTGAGAGTTGTGTAACTCGAGTTGTTTGATAATATGATCGATAGTCGTAGATTGTAAATGACTTGAATCTTCGATTCTATATTTCATCTAAAATCACTTCAGTCATGTTTGAAAAAAAACAAGTAACGCATATGGAAAAGATTTTGAATATCTCATTTGGTTCAATTGGGCTGAAATCCTATGAATTTAAAGTATATTCCTGAATACCCCTGATTGTTTGGGTAATGGAATCACTCGCAGTAAATATGAATTTAGAATTATTATGTATAAAGGTTCCTGAACGTTTTCCTAAAGCACACGAAAATATAGTGGGATTCTAATGTATCAACCTTAAATGTCTGGCTAGATCGGTTAGTAATCGATTCTCCTCAATAGGACCTTGTTCCTGGAATTCGATCAAATTTCATAAGTTTCATGTTATCCAAAATGATAACTACAATGGCCTCTGAAAATACTTGGATTCTCTAGTGTGTTCCCTAATTATTACTGAACTGTTTTATTGGTTTTAATATGAGGTACACTGAGTTCTTTGGTTACTGTTTTATTGATGCACCAATTTAATGTGATGATTTATGGAATTTGTGTCACGGTGCAATTGAACTTTTGGATTGAATTACAATAGTATAGCTCTGATCAAGCTAATAAACAGAATGGGCCTAATGTGACTCTTGGGGCCCCAAGATACATTAGGTTGGCTTCCCTTGCTGTGTGCTTAGGGTAAGCTATATGGACTTGGACTTACGGGCTTAAGGATACAAGCTATAAAGCTTATCCTTATGTTGGCTTTCTTTTTGCTGTGTGCTTAGAGTAAGCTATATGGAAAATAGTTTTGGAAATTACTGATGGTGTACAAGAAAAGAGTTTAAACTATGATTTTCAAAAGTTAAATTTCATTATGATTTTATGAGATTTACTGAACTATCATTTGATAAGTGTACCTATTATGATTTTATTATACTGTTGGAACACACTAGACATCCTATTCGATCTCCTGAAAATGTCATACTTTGAAAGGTTTCTTATGAACTGAGATTCATGGCTTCTACTCGATGAACTTCTAGGGGAACCCCAAATTATTCTGCAAACTGGTATACATATGATTCAATAAGGAAATTATATGGCTTTCCATTTATCTACATGTCATGTAGCATCATCTGGTAGTTCTGTATTACTGAGCTTTCAAAGCTCACTCTATTACTCACCTTTTCAGGTTAAAAGAATTGTACCAGTGCATCTATCGACTTCAGTAAGGGAGTTCGTCCGGTGTTGTTGCAGAGTATGGTACATGTGATTAGGGGGCATGTAATTGTATTTTGATTTATATACGAGTTTGGAAATCTGTTTTATTTTTAAATAGTGAAAACTGATTTTATAAGTTTACATGTTCTGATAAAAAGTTTTAAATTTTCCGCTATTTTTTACAGTGGGTCGCTCCGGTGGTCCTAATGTGACTTTCCGGATCGGATCGGACTACCCGCATCGGTCTGGGGGTTACATGTACTATCATAATAAAAATGATACCCCACTAATATTCACTCATTTTATTAAAAATATTAAGGCAATATATTAATACAATATTATTACTCTAAATAAGGGATACTATACAAAATAAATGTAATAGTAAAATTTATTAATGACATTGATACTATTTTTAAGAATTTCATTAAAATGCACGAACTGATATTAGTGGTAAAAAAATTGTTCTTACTCTTTGAGGTCTCGTGTTCGAGTATTAATAATGTTAGAGGTGTGAGCGTTCAACATCAAATAATTAAGAATTATCTTTGAACATATATTATATTGTACTTACTCGATTTTAATAAACAAAAGAATTTCATTAAAATATTAATACCAGTTTTAAGAACTTAAATTGTGAGATTGGCTAGGGCTTATCATTAAAAGTCTGCAGAGTATAAGCACTAAGAACATAATTAAACCCGATTATATATATTTTTTATTCCTAATGTACAAGTGTCCTTATTTTAGTCGTTAAGAGGGGAATAAGTAAAGTAAGTAGCATAATAAAGTAATCAACCTAATTAACAACCACTTGGTCTAGTGGAAAGAGACACTAGATTCGTTAAATAAAATTAGTGGTTCGAATTTTAGTGTTTGTGAATGGAACAAACTGGGTTGTAAGGACTGCCCTTGGCTCTGCAATATCTGATCTGGATTAATCGGTCAATAAATCGAATATTAGTGATTAATTCAAAATAAAAAGTCACCATCCTAGATTTTTTTTTATTCTTTTATTTTTATTTTTATTTTTGGAATGATTAGTAGCATTGATCTATACTGATTAAAGAGGTTATGTTTGTTCACCGATCATTTGAATTTTTTAAGGCATTATCATTGGTTCATGATTACTGTAGGATGGAGAGGCTTTAGGTAGATAATCCAAATTTTTAATGTTAATAAGAGAAACAAATCATAACATCTTTGTCTCTCATACGCAATTAGAGAATCCAATTATGCTATTATTTAGTAATTGATTAATTTAAATTTTAAATTAATTTAAATTAGCATAATCTCAAATCTCTAAATTAGAGATGTGCTAGCATTTAAATTTATAACCTCTAAAATATTACGAAAATAATAATAATATCAATCAAATTAAGATTCAATTATAAGTTTATCTATTTTTATTCTTTTTTTATTATTAATTTAGGGTAAATATAGTATCTATTTAAATATAACTCTCAATCATTTAACATTGAATGCTCATACCCCTGGCATACATGGTGCGTGAACCCGTATCCTCAAAGAATAACAATAATTTATTTACCACGGAGGACACTTGGTTCGTGTTTTAAGATATTGTTATCATAGTTTTTTTAATTTATTATTAGTATTATTATTGGTATTTTTTTTATTTTTTTTAAATAAATCTAGGGTAAATACAATGTAGTATCTATTTAGAATCTTTTAATTGTTTGTCAATGAATGATCATACTACTGCATACACAGTGCTCGAACATGAAAACTCAAGAGATAACAACAAACCTCTTAATCACTAATGTTATTCAATTCATGCATATATTTTTGAGATTATATTCTAGAATAAGTAAAATATCTAGACGGAGAATAACTTTTAAAATGTTTTCCTTTTTGGTAAAAAAAATCTATTCAATTTCACATTAGAGAAGTTTTTTTGTTTTTGTTTTTGCAAGATAGAAACAATTAGTTTTATTAAAAAAAAAAAATTCAAATTACAATAAAGATTTACAATAACAATCGTAAACTAAATAGATAATAAAGATATTTTCTTAAAATAATTATTAACACAAAAAACTAACCACTTAAGATGACACAAGAACCATGCAAAAAAAATGTTAAAAAAATATAATCAAATAAACTTGAAAAAAATATAGATATGAACATATCTAATTGCATCTATACACAAACCACAAAAGAGGATTAAATTATCACAAGACCATCAGTAAATCATAAATCATAATCGAACGACGTGAGAAAATATCCACGAACTCAAATAGCGTATCCAAATTTAATTCGATAGTCCAAAGCAAGAAAGATCAAATAAGGGGCAGAGCTAGAAAATTTATTTTGAGGTGTCAAATTTTAAATTTATATGAAGGATTTTTTTAAGTAAGAAAATTTGAGTTTTAAAATTTTTATTGTTAAATATTTTTAAAAGGTGACGTCAATTTGTTTATTAAAGAGTGTCAAAAGTTTTCTAAAACTCGTGTACTTCCTCAAGTGATCAATACTATAACAAATAAATATCATATTGATCAGTCGCAGTGATGTCAAATCCAATCCTAAGAGAAAAGATAATCGAAAATAACGGTCAAGCGAACAAAAACAAAATGTGTCGAAAAATAGAGAGAAATGTGTCATAAAGAATGATGAAAATGTGACATAAAGACAATTATTTAAAATTAAAAAAAAACTAAGATACAATATAATAAAATAAAGTAAAAATAATGAACACATACTATTGACGATCGACACTAAAATTAGTATCGTTTCTAATCACAGAGATGAAGAAGAAAAAGGACTAACACTGATGCAAGGAAAAAAAAGAAAGTGAGACCGAGAAAAATTATCTGTTTTAAACACTTAAACGTTAAATCTTTAATAGCATTATTGATAAATTACTTAATTTGACATTCGATTTTTAGGGTGTCTTTATTTTAATTATAATTTTTTAATATTATGATCACCTAATTAAATAATTTATTATTAATATTGTTAGGAGTTTAACGCTTGGCGATCAAAATAAACAATTTCTCTAATAGTACTGATTAAATTGAAAAGAGAGAAACACCTTAAATATTAAATGATCATATGAGTACTTTATATTTTAAAATATGTGGTTCAAGTTTATCCTTAAAAAATGATAGATTTTGAGAAACAGATGTAAAAGTAGAATAATTTGAGAAATAATAATAAAATCACCCTTTCGCTTAGGATTTTAAACCTCAGCGATTCTATTTACCACCTTTAGGAAATTATGTTGAGAATTCGTAATCCTTTTTCATTATTTTCCCAAAATGCTTTTGTTTGAAAGCAACGCAGCAATCCATTGATACATGAGAAAAAAGGGAGAGAAATGTAGACGACGTTAATTACAAGTTGCTTAGGGGAATCTAGTCTTCTTCTTCATCAGTTATAAATTTACCAGTCCCAGGATTTATAGCAGCAGCAAAGAAGAAGGCAACATTGAGCAACACAAGTGGTTCAATGTCGCTAATTGGAATCCCTGTCTCAATGTTTAGCTGTGCCAGTGCTCCTTTCCCCGTTACAATCTCTCCTATCAACGAGAAGGCAATTCCCAGCTGAGCCAATCTTCCCACAAACAGCTCATTTGCCTTTGTGAACCCGAACAACGGACCTGTTCGACACCAAAACGAACGGGTGTATATTTAATGCACTGACAATGTATGTACGATTCAATGTAAAGTCTTTTGTTGAATTTGGTGGAATGATTCATGTTTAGTTGTTTACCTCCTTCCTTGAGACCCAAGGCACTCCTAATGCCTTTCCCAGGAGGGATGACTGCCCCTTCAATGCCTGTTGAAGGCTCGTCGACGAAGCGGCCTCGGTCGCCCAAAGCTCCGATTGCTCCGAGGAGGGTGAAGAGGATGAAGAAGAGAAGAAGGGGTTCAGCTTCATAAATTGGAATGCCTGTCTCCAGGTTCAACTGTGCTAGAATTCCTTTCCCTGTTATAGCTTCACCTAACAAGGATGCCTGCATATATATAATTTGCTTATTATAATTTCTAACAAAACAACACCAACCCTCAAAAACAATGTATTGGAACAACTAACAAATCAAATCTCTAAAGTCACCGGTTAATCATAGAATGACTGCATAATGATAATGTCCCTGACGTTACAATAAATAATCATTTTTTTAGATCATTTAGATTCCAAAGTTTCATTTTAGATAAAAGGATCCCTCCGTAGAAGTAAATCGCTAGTCAGCAAACGGGTAATCCTCCAAGATAAAGGCGTTTTTATCCTAAAATGAAACATTGAGGTTAAAATGCTTTAAAGAAAAATAGCATGGCAATTTACTTACAGCAAAGCCGATCATGGCAACACGTCCAACAAAGAGCTCATTTTGTTTGGTGAAACCAATCCCTCCAGAAGTGCCAAAGATTCCGTCTTCAACCTGTGGCTTCGGCTTCGGCACAGCCTTTTTCAAGTACAAAAAAATGGTATAATTAAAAAATCAAGTTAATCAAACCACCATTAAAGTAGACAAGAAGACATCCAGCTGAAGAAATATAGAAAAAAGATTACCTTCTTGGGAGCAGCTTTGGTCTTAGATTTGAAGATTGCAAAAGTGGTGAAAGATCTTGATGATGAAGCAACAACACCGTTGGAGAGTGGATTGAAGAAGAAATGGGACAAGGGTTTAGGCTTTAAGCCTTGTGCTTGGGAATGGAGAAGAGGATGGTCTCTCCTCAAGTTCACTGCATGGCTTGTTGAAGCGCTAGTACCGGACATTACCAGCATGGTTTGAGCCATTGATTGTGAATCTCAAGAGATATGTTTGTGATGGAGAGGAAGATATATTTGTCTTTTGAAGCTGAATATCCTCTCATTTTCTTTTAATGCTTTTAGATTCCAAAGTTGTGTTTCTGAACAAGGGAGCGGGAGATGTGGATGTGGTGAGAGGGCTGGTGACGGGCTATGAGACTGCCCACGTCGTTCTTTACATGTTTTTATGGTGGGTGATAATTTAATGCGTCAAAATTTACTATGTACCAACGCAGCTCTGGTGGTTTCGGCCTTTTGGGTTCAGTTTTTGGGTCGGGCTCAAGCTCGAGTCTATGTTCTGGCTATTGAGTTAATAGGACTGAGTTTAGTGTGTAAATGAATCGAGTGAGTTCAATCCGAATCGGACGGGAAACTTTTTTCCTAGTTACCACCCGAATTCCTCAAATCCGAACATTCCTCTTCTTTTACTAAATAGAAAAGTATTACATTTCTAGAACAAATACCGATATTAGAATTCATATCCTTTACCTATCGGTTAATTTGAATCCCTTTATTTTTCACTCTGAGAAAGCTAACATGTTTGCATCACGTTCATGGGCAAGACCAACACAATTGATCACGTTATTTCTCACTCTTTCTTAATTTTTTCCACCATGCAAATATATATTTCAAAATAATGTTGGATTAAAATCCATAATTATAGGCACATATTTATATTGTATATTGTCATCATAAAATATGACATAAATTAAGTGATCAGTTATGCTATAAAAACATAAGGTATCAAAAGTGTTATGAAAATAAAAGTGTAGATATTATTAAAGTTGTATTTATAATTTGATGAGGAACAAAGTTGTAAGCACATACAATAACTGATTCTTAAATCAATTATATAAAGGGGTTATGGTCCCCAAAAAATATACATTTTCGTATTTACTTTTATCCCCGTCAGAGAATTTATAATTAAAGAAATCTATCTTCTTGGAAGATCACAACCAAAGAAAGATTCAAGGGTTTCAACCTATCAATTAATTCAGGTACGGTTCCGCATCTTGTATTTTTATTCTTGATGATTTGATATGATTGGATCTTGGTTGTTTTTCATATTCGTTATGATTTGGTTCTAACAAATAATAGAATAGAATATATTATTTAATTTAACATAAAATATCAATTTTACCTATATATATATATTATGATGTTTGTTCTATTCTTTTAAGACAATCAAGATAGTAACCAATAATCAAATACATTTTACTTTAACTTATAATCAAATTCAACACATTTGAATTTTAATTAGTTCCGACTTTGAGTGTAATTGCAACTGAAATACATTTGAGTGGATTGAGTGAATCTTTGTGAGCAATTGAGTTAGGATGAATTTTGGTTGACGAATGATTGGAAGTTTCAATATTGTTTGAGTTGATCTTACTCGTGTTTATTCGATTGATTGGTGTTTTGATTTGAATAGTTATTGTGGACTTAGGTTTCATAATTTGCCTTGGTATTAGACGAAGCGAAGGAAAGTAGATTAAATTTTAACTAATTTGATCAAAGCATTCTTAGGGGCAAGCATAAGACAAGTGAGGGGGAATTTGATGAGTATGTTAAATTGTTACTTTTTACTTGTTAGTTCTCCCGTTTTATGAATATATCACTGTTGATTTGGACTATGTTCTATTTATTTTCATGTAGTGATTTGTTTTCCAGACTTGGCAGCAAAAGGACGCATTCTGTAACTTTTTTATTTTCTGATCGCAGCTGAAGACATGAGCACAACGCTGGGCACGATGCAGGTCTGACGTGACAGTTTCTAGAAGGTCCAGTCAACACGAGAAAGATTCTGGATGCCACCTAGTCAACACAATCTGGGAGATATCTTAGGAATTTAGTTTCCAAGTTTGAAATTAAAACATTTGAATTATCTTTTGATTACCTTTATTTTAAATTACATGTTATTTTAGGGTTTAGAAGCCTATAAATACCCTACTTAGGGTAAGGCTTTGTATATATTATGTCGGAACTGTCTTTCGGGTGGGCCCGAAATTGGGCTTCGACTTGAATGAAGTGGTTGGAGTTGCCACCGATCATTTATTTTAAAACAAATAGGTTGATCGGATACCTCGATTTCTTACCTGATCTGCATCTTACCAAATATATGTCGGATTCGGGAGACGTTTACAGTCAAGGAAGGGTTAGCACCATTGAACTGCCCTTTCGGTACTAATTAATTTCCAGTTGTCTTACTTAAGAAAACTGTAATTTAAATTAAAAGGTAAAATATGATCCAAATTACTTACCTGTGATAGATTTGAACGAAGACCCTTAAAAAGATAGCGATGTTAGATTTGTAATGAAGTGCAAAATCGAATTAAGATAGAAAATGCATAAATACGAAAATAATAAAAAACACAAAAAATAACAAAGGAAAAATGATAAAAATAAACAAAATAAATAACATGGTAAAATAAATAAAAATAAAACAAACAAAATGAGAAAAAAATAAAAATAAAAATAAAGCAAAAACAAAAAAATAAAGGAAAAAATAATGGAACTAAATAGAAAAAAACAGAAACAAAAATAAGAGAAAAAGAGAAAAAAATAGGACTGTAAATAATATATATATATATATATATATATAAAGATGTTAGGGAAAAAACAGGAACCAACAAAAACAAACAATAAAGTATATATATATATATATATATTAATGTTAAAATAAATTAAATAAATAAAGGAAAATATATATATAATAATAATAATAAGAATATGTAGTATTTAAAAAGAAAAAAAAGAAAAAAATAATAATAAATATATATATGAAAATAAAATGTAAGGAAGACAAATGATTAAAAACCAAAAGAAAAATAGTAAAAAAGAATAAAAAAATAAAAGAAACAAATAAAAATATATATATATTAATAATAAAAGGACTGAATTGAAACAAAAACCAATTTTGAGGGTCAATTTCAAAGCAAATCGAAGAAAAAATGAGAATTCAGGGGTAAAATGAGGACTTTAAAAACGGGGAGGGCGACCGAAATTACAATTACCCCCCTTAAACACAAAAACATGCAGATCTTTATTCCCTGGGTCGGGTCGCGGGTCGGCCATTGGCCAAGTATAAAAGTTAAAAAACCAAAACATTTTTCATTTCCCCCCCCACACAAATGGATTAAACAAACTCCCCCTTTTTTTTCTCATTTGTTCATGTGTTCTTCGTGAAAACGAAGAACACTTAACCAAACCCAGAAATCTGACCGGCCACCGCCTTGCCGGCCATCGTTCATCGACGGTGGCCGAATGTTTTTTCCTTTTTTCAAAAGCTTTTCGCATTCTCATTTAAAAAAAATCCAACCTTTTTTAAAAACTAGCTTCGGTGAGGGCTAGATCTGAGTTTGAAACTCTCGACCCCTGCCCTAGTTCATCGACTTTCCGAAGCAAAATAAAGGGAAAAATAAAAACTACACGCAACGATCACTATACAAACGAGGTAAGGAAACAATACCTTCTTTATTTCTTCAAGTTTTTTTACAAACTTTTCGTATGCTTCTAGTGTTTGCTTGATGATTTTTCTCGTGATTTTTTGTGTGTCTTTCTTGTCTAGTTTGAAAGACTCCTAATAGGACTGATCTACTGTGTTGGCTTGTTTGTTTTCTTGTTGTCGAGAAATCTGGCCGTTGGAAGCGTGAGGAGTGGGGAGTCTGCGGTTGGGACGTGCGCTGCTGTTGAGAGGGATGAAAGTTAGGGTTTTTAAACCCTAACTGTTCTGGGTCAGAATTCGGTTCGGGTCTAGACCGGTTCACGGGTTACTGGTTCGGGCTGCTCCAGTGGATCCGGGTGTTGGGGTATTAGCGTGTAATGGATCACTGTTGGGTCTAGGCTACTGATTCAGGCCACTCTTAGGCCAACAACTTTGTAAATGTTATTGGACATGTAACATGTAAACAAAATAAAATGTAAATATATGTATTATATAATATAATTTGTAATAACATAAATATATTATATAACGTAATAATATTAATCGAATTGAAATGGACGAAATTAGTTGTCTTCAGCTGCCCCTATTTGCTCATAATAATGTAACAAAAATAGAGCAAAGATTAAAAGACAAATTACTTCCATATCGAATGTCCTCTGTCGTAAAGTTGAAATCCGATGTTAAGATGGTTTGTCAATTTGAATTGAATCACGAAATAACTCCCTCGTCGTGAGGTTGAGTTGAACTGGAAAATTCTGAGCACGATATCCTTCGTCGCGAAATTGAAACCGAACTCAAGACTTTGGCAAACAGCCCCTGAATCGTCTTCTAGCTCAAGAAACTTCGTCGTGAAGATGAAATTTGACATGAAGACTTTGGTGTTGCTATATTACAGATGACTCATTTGTCATGAAGCTGGGTTAATCTTTAGGGTACGATATATTTCATTGTGAAGTTAAAATCGTAGGAAAAATCGAAAAGTGGCTTCTTGTTGCCATTCTTGAACCTGATCTTCTTCTTGACTTAAAGACTTGGTGTGAAAATTTTGACCAGAAAGTAGTTCCTTGCTGCTACCTTGCGGTGAATACGTCTTCGAGTTGAGTGGTATCGAACTCGATAACGTTTATTGACAGATAACTCTTCTCGCCTTGAGTTATGATGTACTTGGCTAGGGAATAAACCCATGTTGTTGCAGATGACTTATTTGTTGTGAAATCAAGTTGATTTGCTGGGCACGATATCCTTCGTCGTGAAGTTGAAATCGTGGATGGCTTATTCGTTGTGAAGTTGAGCTTTAAGTTGGATATCTTTCGTTGTGAAGTTGAAATCTAAGTATTGTTTCACCAAATTGGCTTTGAGTTGGATATCATTCGTTGTGAAGTTGAAATCCAATCTTGAGTAAGTTTCACTGAATTGACTTTGAGTTGGATATCCTTCGTTGTGAAGTTGAAATCCCCTCTTGTAAATTGACCGCTTTGAGTTCAATATCCTTCGCTATGAAGTTAAAATTGACTCTGGCTAAAATATGCAAAATTATGCATATATGTGATGCTATGGATGCAATTCTCTTAAGTGTTCCTAAAATGCATATGCGAAATATGTTATTTTGGGCTATGGAGAGAAATCTCTATATCTGGTTGCTTGTCTTGGTGACTCTTGATTCTGGAATCTTGAATTTCCGATTCACGATCTTGAATTCTTCGAATGTTTAAATATGACGTGCAGATTTTATCTTTAATACTTGATTTGGGAAATGCTTCTCAACCATTTCAAGTATAGTGCATGAGCCTTTGATCAGATTCTGAGTACCTGTACTTTTCAAAAATCTTTGTACAGTAATATGCAATTATCTTTTTCAGAATTGAATAAATCATGAGGTTCAAATTCAACCCAAGATGCTTTAAAAGAATTGATTTAGAGAAATGGTCGTCTTTATTCATATAAGGAAAAAGAACAAATAATACATGACAAACATTCTGGAAAATGAATACATAAATGAAGTATGAATGGATGTCTTAGATCTCAATAATGCGGGAACTTCTGAGCTGATAAGCCGTTAAGTGACCTTGAACATAGCCTTTGTCAATGGATCTTCGAAAATGCGACAACATTTGGGAGAGTGCAACCTTTCTCTGACTCGTTAAGTCTGTAAAAGATTCGGATGCCAGGATGCTTCATTGTATGGATTACAGACCTTTCTTGAATCAATATGCAAATTGCCCTTTCAGGTTTTCAATCTGGACCCATCCTTAGTTTCAAGACGCCCTTTGCGGGGTTTCATCTTGCACCCTCCTTATTTTCTTTTTCTTTTTCTCTTTTTTCAATTTAGGGTGCCCTTTCGATTTTTCACCCTAAACATTTTTCTTTTTTTTCTTTTTTTTTTCAATTTAGGGCGCCCTTTCGGGTTTTCACCCTAAACGTTTTTTCTTTTTTCTTTTCTTTTTTCGACTTAGGACACCCTCTCAGGTTTTCATACTAAATGAAGTATTTCTTGATTGCGTCCACATTAATGGGATTTGGTAGTTCTGGCCCGTCCATTTCAGCCAGGACAAGTGCTCCTTCGGAGAAAGCCTTTTTCACGACATAAGGTCACGCCCAATTTGGCATCCATTTTCCTCTGAAATCTTTCTGAACTGGCCAAATTCTCTTTAGCATCAGATCTCCTTCACGGAATACTCTTGGGTGCACCTTCTTGTTATGTGCTCGAATCATTTGTCTCTGATAGATTTGACCATGATGAATGACTTTCAATCTCTTTTCGTCTATCAGGTTTAACTGATCATATCGAGATTGCACTCATTCTGCATCATCCAATTTGACTTCTGATAAGACCCGGAGTGACATAATTTCTACCTCAATGGGTAGTACTGCTTCTATCTCATATACTAATGAAAATGGAGTTGCCCCAGTCGAAGTTTGCACCGAGGTTCGGTAAGCAAACAAAGCGAAAGTCAATTTCTCGTGCCAATCTTTGTAGGTCTCAGTCGTTTTCTCCACTATCTTCTTGATGTTTTTATTTGTTGCTTCTACCGCTCCGTTCATCTTCGGCCTATAAGCAATAGAGTTGTATACTTTATGTTGAATTGCTCACAAGCAGCATCCAACATCTTATTGGTCAAGTTTGTAGCATTATCGGTAATGATCCTTTCAGGTAGACCATACTGACATATGATCTTTTTTTTTTCAAAACTTGCAAATAGTGGACTGAGAGACACTGACATATGACGTAACCTCTACCCATTTCGTGAAATAATTAATTGCCACAAGGATGAACCAGTGACCATTTGAAGCCTTCAGATGGATTTTCCCGATGACATCCATACCCCACATAGAGAAAGAACATGGTGATGTCATCGCATGAAGTGGATAAGGTGAAATGTTTATTTTATCTCCGTAAATATGACATTTATGACATCTTCTAGGATAGTTGATGCATTCATTTTCCAGTGTGGATCAAAAATATCTGCATCTCATTATTTGTCTTGACATCACATGTCCATTTGCATGTGTTCAACAAACTCCGTCATGTACTTCTTTCACTATCATCTTTGCTTCTTCTGCATCGACACATCTTAATAGGACTTGATCATGGATTTTCTTGTATAAGACCTCCCCTTCAATGACATATCCAGCTGACATCCTTGTAATGGTTCTCTTGTCAATTTCGGTGGTTTCCTCTGGGTAACTTCGATTCTTGATGTATTACAGAATGTCGTGGTACCAGGCATAGTGTCTTTCACTTCCTCAATCTGGTAACAATGAGCCGAGTACTCATATGACTGCATGTCAATTGGCATTATTTCAGAGTACCGGTCAGCCTTGAATGTGGCTGCAAAGGTACCTAAAGCATCAACATTTTGATTTTCTTCTCTGGGTACATAGTGGAATGTTACTTCATCGAATTCTTCGAACATATCTAGTATTAGTTTCCGGTACTCCACCAGCTTTACTGGTTTCCCATTCTCCACTGAGATAATAAATTACTAAGACTGGATCTTCATATACTTGTAAGGTCTTTATATCTTGCCCCATTGTAGTTTGAATCCCCAAAACACAAGTCTCATATTCTGCCATGTTGTTGGTGCAATCGAAATTTAGTCTGCTGGTGAATGGGTAGTGATTCCCTTCTGGGGAGACCAGTATGACCCCGATGCCATGACCTAATGCATTTGATGCACCATCAAAATGTATTCTCTAGGAATTATCTGTTGAAGTATTTGCCTCTTCTAAGGATATGGCCATCAAGTCTTCGTATAAGAAGTCAAAATCCAGCGACTCGTAATCTTCATCGGTTTTGTTTGCCAAGAAATCCGATATGGCACTTCCCTTTATGGCTTTCTAGCTCACATACTCGATGTCAAATTCAGATAACAACATTTGCCATCGGGCTAACCTTCCAAAGAGGGAAGTCACACCCATCATGTACTTTAGTGGATTTAACTTGGAAATCAGCGAAGTAGTGTGATATAGCATGTATTGTCTGAGTTTTCGTGTAGCCCAGACTAAAACAAAATAAACCTTTTCGATAGGAGGATATCTGACTTCGCAATCGGTGAACTTCCTTCTCAAGTAGTAAATGACCTTTTCCTTTCTCCCGGATTCATTATGCTGACCCAAAACACACCTCATCGAATTCTCGAATATGGATAAATACAAGAAAATATGCTTTACCGAAATGAGGGACACCATGATAGGAGTGTGAGACAAATACTCCTTTATCTTCTCAAACACAATATGACATTTCTTATCTCATGCTCCAGGGTTGTTCTTTCGGAGAAGACGAAAGATTGGGTCACATTTTTCGGTTGACTGAGATATGAACCGTGCTATATAGTTCAATCTGCCCAGAAAACCTTAAACTTCTTTTTGTGTTTGTGGGTGAGGTAGATTCTGGATAGCCTTAACTTTATCAGGATCAACCTCGATGTCTTTCTTACTAACCACAAAGCCTAACAGTTTCCCAGAGATTACTCCGAATGTGCATTTGCTAGGGTTCAGTCTCATCTGGAACTTTCTTAATCTCTGAAAAAGATTTCTCAGATTCTCGACATGTTCATTCTTGGTTTGTACCTTAACAATCATGTCGTCGATATAAACCTCGATTTTTTTGTGTATCATGTCGTAGAACAGGGTTACCATAGCTCTCTGATATGTTGGTCCATCATTATTCAATCCGAAGGGCATCACTTTGTAGCATAAAGTTCCCCACATTGTGATGAACGTGGTCTTTTCCATGTCTTCATGATGTATCTTAATCTGATTGTATGCTGAAAATCCGTTCATGAACGAGAAGAAAGCGTTTCTGGCTGTATTGTCCACCAAAGTGTCTATGTGTGGTAGAGGAAAGTTGTCTTTGAGACTTAACTTGTTAAGGTCCCAGTAATCGACACACATGCACACTTTTCCGTCTTTCTTCGAAACTGACACTATGTTAGCCACCTATTCCGGATACTTGGGCACTTGAAGGAAACCAACATCAAATTGCTTCTTAACCTCTTTCTTGATCTTAAAGAGCATTTCTGGTCGCATCCTCCTTAACTTTTTTTGTAGGGGTTTGCATTCTAGTTTGGTAGGTAGTTTATGGACTACCATATATGTGTCTAGCCCCGGTATGTCTTGATATGACCATACGAACACATCTCTATATTCTTGAAACAAGACTATCAAGTTTTATCTTGCTTCAGTTGAAAGAGTTGTGTCGATTTTAACCTCATTTCTTTCCTCTTCGGTGCCTAGATTCAAGATTTCGATCTTCTCTTCATGTGGCAGTATTTGTTTGTCTTCTCTTTCTATCATTCTCAACAATTCGGTAGGTAAATTGCACTCATCTTCATTGTCGCATTCAACTTCCCCAAGATAAATGGTTGATTCAAAATCCACCTCCGAATCGGTATCATCGGTGCCTGCATTATCGTTATCTTGGGACCTGAAAGAACAAAGAAAATGTGTATGCATGAGAAGAAAATATCCCATATGGAACAGTCGAAAATTAAATTCGAAAGAGGATGAAATGGAGTACTGAAATGAAAAAAGAAAAAAATAGAATTCAAATGAAATGGAATAAGAAAATTATTTTCCATGGAAGAAACTTGCATCTTTTATTGAATTTAAATCGAAATATTTATTCACCCTTACAAAAGATCACATATTACCCTGAGTATAGGCAAATAGGGAAAGTTTGAATATTACTCTGAAAGACATTTGTAAATCACTGGTAGTTCTTCCACCGGTCAGTTGCTAAGCACAGACCTAGGTGGCAATGGGCAAATTCCTGATCTATCTGCATATTCAACATTTTCTGTGATTACGGCATTGATACTCAAATCTTTCAGAGCCACTTTCAAATCTAATGAGGTGGTCTCAAACACATAACCACCTAACTTAAAGGT